>NC_086454.1:111852163-112157163 GCF_028390025.1 Pseudophryne corroboree | reverse complement strand
TTCGCCTTTGCATGATAGGAAGGGTCAGATAAAGGTTGGAAGGTGATGTCTAGTATCCAGCTGTAGGGTATTTTGAGGGTAACATTCCGATGTTAGTTAGAGAAAGATCGCTTGCTCCTGCGTATAGTTATGTACAAAAGTAGAATATGAACATTAACTGTATTTACTGTATTTTATGTATGCGGCGGGAATCCAGAGGATACCACCCACAAGAGCAGTTGGGGAAAGACATCGCCCACCCTTTCAAATCCACCTATGACCTTTTCTGTAATGTAGAGGCACATCCCTGTGTCCAATGGACAAAGAGATTACAGTGACCATTGTATTGTGTATGCATGTTGTGTATAAAAAGACCATTGTTGCCTTGCCGGTCAGAAGACTCTAAACGCTATCTGTATGACCAGCGGAGGACCGAGCCGGGTTGTGCTTGCGAAACATTCTCACGTATGTACATTCTCTGTAGCCATTATTCTGTTTAGATTTACTTGTTAGCCTGTAGTGTATGATTTGGATTGTTTTTACCTTTTGGAATTAATCCACTGAGGCCTTAGAACCCTGTGGTTGCAACTACAAATCAGTGTTGTGTTTTCACTTTCCTGCCTGGGCTTTAAAGTAGATTAATCTGTATAAGGTGTATAAGCATTGATAAGGTGTACGCACTGCGGGGACTTTGTATCGCCTGCGCTACTTAAGGTTTAAAGGTATTACATCATTACAGTACTTTGCTGTTAAGGGTTTAAAGTATAAGCATATCATTACATTGTATCATTAACAAGGTTTAAAGGTTATCCATTGTGTGTGCGCTCGCTGTGTGTACTCCGTACACTCAGCATGGCGTGTGTACGCCAAGTGCGTACCACGTGCAGGACTCTGTACGCAAATAGCGTACAAAGTGCGTAGCACGTGTATTCAGTCTAGCGGCCATAACGGCTCCACGGTAAAAGTGTATTTAGAGGTATAGCATTGCGGTCTAAGATAATATCGACATTATCAATTGGGAGCTCTTTCGGTTCCTTCTCATACCCGCAGCCTAGCAGAGTTTTCGCAGACTTTATCTATCAGCAAAGGGCGGAGAGGTATCCCCTGTAAACCTTCTCTTGGTCGGGGGATACAATAAGTGCTGATTAGATAAGCGTCTGCCCTGCACGGTTTGAAGGGATGCTGGAGGGATCCGTAAGGTGAGAACGCAAAAGCTATTTTTCCGTTTAAAATCTGTAAATTTCTGTTTTGGCGCCAAATGCGCACGCAACACACGCACACACCTGTATTTTGTACTTTGCATATCTGCTCACACTATTGCGATAATCACTGATTACTAGATTTATTTTGACCTGTACTGGAAAATTTGTTGCTATATAGTTAACATATAGAGTTAATATTTAAGGGAGTAAGTGTAAGACGCACACGCAGCCTGGCCTAGTTGTAAAGGTTTATACAATAGAAACTGTGTGTGTGTTAAGTAAGTGATTATAGTTAAATATCGCTTACATTTATAGAAGTGTGAAAAAAGAATAGTCTCTAGGACAACAGTGGGCGCTGATTATGTTGATATTAACTTCAGAGTAAGGTATGCTGCTGAGTTAAGTACTTAGCAAGCTATAATAATTAGTTTAATAAGAATAACTCTCACCCTTCTAGCTGCCCACAAGGGTGAACCTGGCTGTCCACCGTATAGCACAAATTGACTAGTAAGAAGAAAAGAGGGTTTGTGGGCGCTCAGAGGGAAGGGTAAATCAATTGCTGCTGGTTTTGCAAAAAATAAAAGTTATTTATTGGTACAGAATTTTTTGGTGAATGGACAATAGATATTAATGCTATTAGCAGTATACAGATATAATCACATAAAAATAATTTTCTAAAATCACAACATTAATAAAATGAACTAATAACTGTGTCCAGGACCTCAGGACTAAGAGTTGGGTACCCACCCTTAATAGATTGATTAATTTGCATGCAAGAAGCTTGTTTGTTAGTTGCAGTTAGGGTTAGTGCATAATTATATTCAGATTGCACTTTGCGGAGTAGAGGCTATATGTTGTTTAATAAAAGCCTGTTTACGTATCACCTGAGAACTGGTGATTAAAAAGTCAGAGATATAGCTGAATGTTCAGTAAGCCAATCCCGCAACTGTCTCCTGTAAGACCAGGTGGTTTATATCACTCACTGTTCGGATGACTGACCGCTCTGCGGCGGTTCTCTTAGGTGTCACTCGATGTCCTGCACTGTCCTTAGGTTCCGTACTTGGACAGGAGCGGAGACAGGGATACACGTGTCCAGGTCCTGGATGGCAGGGGACGCTGTAGTGCCGCGATGCGCAGCTTCCGGGTTCGGGGCTTCCGGCTTCCGGTTGCGGTCCACCTGCGTTCCACAGTCGTAGCAGGTCATCTGACGCGTTTCTCCGCCTCCAAAGTGGGCGGTTTCATCAGAGGTGTGGGATTTTTAGTACTGCGGACGTACGGCCTTTGTACACGTGTCTCGGACAACGTTCGGGACTGCGTACGCAACGTAAAGGCCTACACATGTGGCGTGTTTACGCAACGTGCGTACAGGTACGCCCTCTAAATACAAATCACACAATAGCATTGTTTCAGTTTAGGCGATACGGTAGCCACGCGATAATAGCACAAATTTGTTCAGTTTCCAATATTTAGTTTAAAAGAACCTTCTCTTACTGTGTCACCTCTGGGACTAAGGCTGTTTATCTGAATGAAAGTTAATTTTCTGTACAGAAAAACCAAAGTGTATATGAGTGAATGAGCGTGAGTGTGCAAACAATAAATGTTTTGTGGACCCAGGGAATTCGGGATCCCGTAGGAGACCACATCAGGTGAGTGGACACTTGGTGGCGTGGGAGTGGCTTTCTCACGTTAACATTGATTAAGGTATAAAGGAGCAATTAGTATAACAGCAGACCAAGAGTTCAGCGAAGTCAGAAATCCGCTGACAAAGTCAAGCGAAGCTCTGAATACCGTGGCCTAAAAGGTCAGCGGTGAGTTGTATAGAGAGCGCAGCCCCGGGGGTTGGCGTAGTACCCATATGGGCCTGTTCTGAAAAGCTCCGGCTGAGGTTTCGCAGCCTGAAAAACGATTCCATTGGTCGTATAGCGGATAAGTAACAGTTACTTATACGCCGTGCGATTGTACCACGCGTTAGTGTGTGCAATATTTAGTTCAACTTGATACCCATTACGCCATTTGCGTAAAATTGCGGGATCATAGACGCTAATTGTAGCACACGCAACGTGATTTGTGTAACAGTTTTTTTATTTTAAGGGAGTTTCGCTGGTCACTCAGGAAATCTCCAACGACCAATATTTACTGGGAAGGGTAAGTCACTCCCACACACTCTCAGTAAATAGAGGTTACATAGGGCCCTAGGTTGGGTACGACCGGTGCTGAGGGCAGTGCTTAGGTGTATTGGCCAACGTGGGCGTGAGTGGGTGAGAGCGCTCTGAGAACTTTCACCGTTGCCTTACCACTGAGTATTTTGGTTTTTTGTAGGAATTAGCTGAGAAGGAAATACCTGCAAAAGAATGGGGGCCAGTTGCTCAAGTAAGGGACGATCAACCAGGGTTCAGCTTGGTATTCCGCGGCCCAAAGGGTCGGCGAGGTACATAATGTGTGAGAAATATGGATCACACGCAGAGGTTTTATGCAATGAATGGGAACGTATGACTGCGGAAGATAGGGAACCATTCCCTAAGGTAGGCAGTTTTAGTCCAGAGGTGTTGCAAAATTTAAGGAGAAGGATATGTCTAATAAAATCCAGAAAACAAAGGATTAGACATACAGATTGTTTACATTTATGGCAACAGGAGGGTGATATGCAAAGGGGATTAGCTCAAACAGCTGGTTCCAACCCTAGCAGGAAACTGATAGCAACTGCACCACCACCACCACCGTACATTACAGGAGAGAAAGTGGCTACAGAGAATGGCATACTAATATATGATAAGAGTGAACTTGATAAATGTATTAATACTAACCCGTGCAGACTTCCGGTACCGGCATGGGAGAGTGAGCAGCCTCTCCTGACAGCTCAGTTCCTCAGCTCATTTAACATTGCCGTAACCCTGTTTACTAAAGGAAGACACCGCTCCCGATCCCCGCGCAGAACAGAGGGGACGATGGACAAGTTTTTGAGTACATCATCCTCTCCAAAGGCACCCCCACCGCCGCAGCCGCCGAGACAAGAGAAGCGCCGGGGAGACCACAATATGGTGCCGGGCAGCGATAATGCGCCGGGGACGCCGGTACACAAGAAATTTATAGTGGAGCCTGCATTGGACCCCTCTTTGGCTACAGAATGCTCAGGTACTCTTTCATCCTCTTATGAGGATATGGTTCTTGCTATTAAGTCCACTATGACACCTTTATTACAAAAGGCAGTTTCTGATATTACGTCACAGCTGCAAGATTTATCCAGCCGTGTCTCAGACACAGAAAGGCACTTAAGTGATACTATGGATGATGTTACTATTCTGAAAAAATCTGTTCGGGCTCTGGAAATCGATAACAAACGCTTGGCAGAGAAGCTTGATAGTTTTGAAAACAGAGCCAGACGGAAAAATCTAAGAATCACAGGTCTTCCTGAATCACTTAAAGGAATTCCTTTGGAGCAATTTGTCCATACTACTCTGCCTAAGCTGTTGCACATGGAAGCAGCATGTGCTGATATTTCTATAGAACGTGTTCATAGAATGGGAGATATCGCGAAAGCTTCTGCACAGAAACCAAGAGTAGTTGTTTTCAAAACCCTAAATTTCCTGCATAAGCAAGTTATATGGAAAGCGTCTCGTAAAATTCATCCTATTCAGTGGGAAGGACACAACATTCGGATTTATCAAGACTTCTCGGTCGAACTTTCCAGACTGCAACGTTCTTTTTCTGATGTTTGCACTACCTTGGTTCGGGCAAATAGGAAATTTATTATGTTTTTCCCTGCGCGTCTCCGTATATTTACAGGCACATCATACTCTGATTTTACAACCCCGGAAGATGCAGCAGCATTTTTAAAGGAGGAGTCCTCTGCAAAAGAAGACGGTGATATCGCTGACGATGTGGTTGAGTGAGAATGGGACTGCCCTGAGTATCTATGTTGATATACATATATAAGTGGTATATTTTCTGTTTATGGGGTGCTGTATTCCATATTACACTTCTGCGACACCCTTAAAGATATTCGGCTATAATATTTTTGTAATCCCTTTCTTTTAGATTATATGTTCTAGGATATTCGTAATTACTACCATTTGTTTATAGTGTAATGAAGGAGCGGAGCTGTGCCGTTTCGTATTTCTTTGTTGATGTATTATGTTACTACGTTTACTATTTGTGACCTTAATGTCGCAGATAGTAGTCAATTGCTGGAAGTCCAGTTCGGTTAAGATTAGTACTGCTCATAGTATTTGGTTATATATGTCTGTCTATTTTATATTTATTTTTTCCTTATGTGTTTACCTTTTCCCTTTACCCTCTTTTTACCGATTTAAACAGTATCAGATGATTTGCAGACTTGTATGTAATAATGCCTCTCAGGATAGGATCACTTAACATTAGAGGTATCCATACGCCTGCGAAAAGACGTAAACTACTTATATATCTCAACAAGTTATCTATAGACTTGATATGTCTACAGGAGACCCATTTAAAAACCCCAGAAGCGAATAAACTAAAAATGTTAGGTTGGGAGTTATTAGCTGTAGCCTCTTATAATACTAAATCGCGAGGTGTAATTATTTTAGGGAAAAAATCACTAAATAGTCAAGTTTTATCTGTCTCCTCTGATCCGGAAGGCAGATTTGTGGTGCTCACTGTAGAAATACAGGGAATCACTTTTTCTATATGTAATGTGTATGCCCCAAATCAATATAGCAAATCTTTTTTTACTATATTATTAGCTAAACTTCATACTTATGATCCAGCTTCTTTAATAGTTTGTGGTGATTTTAATTAAATTTCATCCTCTTTTCTTGACCGTTCCCCAGCTCCAAAGTCTCCGATTGTCCTTCCAAAAATAGAGGTCCCATTTTTTGTTAAAACTCTCAACCTAGTTGATACATGGCGAGCAGTTTACCCGATTGAGAGGGAGTTTACATGTCTCTCCATGACTCATAATACCTGCTCTAGGATCGACTATATTTTAACTGCGGAACCTTTATTTACCAAAATTTCTTCTGTAACTATTGAACCTCCTATATTGTCAGATCACGGTATGGTATGGATTACATTAGATTTTAGGAAGTCTGTTGATAATAAACATTTGTGGAAATTCCCATTGCATCTTATTAAAGCTAGGGGCTTTAAGGTACTATTAGAAAATATGTGGAAAAAATATCACTCGCATAACTCTGACTGTGCTGTATCTAACCCTTCTAATTTTTGGATGGCAGCCAAGGCTGTGTTGCGTGGTGAATTGATAGAATATTCTTCCTGAATTAACCGGCGGCGGAATGCTTCCTACTTGGACCTACAAGGTAAACTTACCAGTGCGTTTCAATTATATAAACAGACCCCATCTTTGGAGAACAAAATTCGCTATAATACAGTTAAGACCCATTTTTCGGAGCTTTTACAAACAAGTGGCAATAAATATTACTTTAATGTAAACTCCAAATATTATAAGTTTGGTAATAAGAATGGTAGACTTCTTACAAATCTATTACATGGATCTCGAACACGAACTGTGATTAGGCCCTTATTGAAATCAGACGGTACCTTTACTGATTCTGACTCTCACATAATCGATGTAATGAAGTCTTTTTATGAAGATCTTTATTCAGTACCTACACACCCTATAAGTGTTTCTCCTGTATCTAATGTTTCGGAAACCACCCCTTTTACTTCTGCTTCTCTCTCTTCTATTTCCTCTCCTTCCTCTACTTACTGGGAACTACTTCAACTTCCTCAACTACCAGATTCCTTTTTCCCTGCTTTGATGGCTCCTGTAACCCCATTAGAGGTGATAGGGGTTATCAAACAGTTGAAATTGTTTAAGGCACCAGGCCCTGATGGGTTTTCCAATGAATTTTTTTGTATTTTATCTACACATATTGCTGATCCATTAGCCGCGTGTTTTAATGAAATTATGGATGGGGGAACTCTCCCTGCTCACTTCTCGGATGCCATTATTAAAGTCTTGCCGAAAGAAGGACGTAATCTTAATTTGCCAGGGTCTTATAGACCAATTTCACTACTAAATACCGATTATAAAATTTTTACCAAACTGTTAGCGGAGAGATTGAAACCCATTCTTCCGGTTTTGATACATAAAGATCAAACCGGCTTTATAACAGGAAGGCATTCAGTGGTAAATGTACGGAGGGTTCTCGCATCTATATTTCATGTAACATTTATTCCCAATTTGAGGTCTGCCCCACATATGATAGTAACATTAGATGCAGAAAAAGCGTTTGATTTAGTATTATGGCCACATCTATTTCGTACGCTAGAAAAATTTGGTTTTCCTTCCTATTTTATTAATACCTTACGCACTTTATATTCTTCCCCACAGTCACAAATAGCATGTAATGGGCTCTTATCATCTGCTTTTACACTAGAGAGGGGGACTCGTCAAGGGTGTCCCTTATCGCCTCTCCTTTTCACCATTGCTATAGAACCCCTTGCCGTAGCTGTACGTACTTCTCCTTTGATTCATGGGATTAAAATTGGAGGGAAGGAGTTGAAGATCGGATTATTCGCTGATGATACTCTTCTATTCCTCTCTGAACCTAAACAATCTCTACCTTCTTTACTATATTTACTTGATTCTTTTGGGGTGGTTTCCGGATATAAAATTAATAGATCCAAGTCGGAGGTATTATTGTTGGGAAGTTCTAATCCAGATTTCCTGAAATCTATACAAATACCATTTTCCATAGCTCCATCTAGGTTTAAGTACTTAGGGGTTCATATATGTGCAGATTTAACACAATTATATTCAGCAAATTTTTCTACTACAATTTCCAAAATTGCTACAAAACTTGAGTCATGGAGAGATTTACCTCTCTCTCTTTTGGGACGCTTAGCTATAATCCGGTCTATTATTTTTCCAAAAACGTTTTATTATATGCAACAACTACCGATCGCCATACTTAAATCGGATATTAAGAGATTGGATGCATTATTTTCTAATTTTATTTGGCAGAATAAGCGCCCGAGAATATCACGAGCCAAACTTATTACCTCTAAAAGTGAAGGTGGATTGGGATACCCTGATTTGGAAGCATATTCCCAAGCAGTGTTCTTCCGTTATATAAGTGCTTGGTTACTTAATAAAGACCAATACATAGATTTATCCTTAGATTTAGCAGTTTTCTCCCCTTATTCTCCCAGTGCTCTTTTACAAACTAAATGGCCTTTATCCCACTAAATATTAGAAACCATATTTTATTCGTAGATACATACAAAGCCTGGATTGGGTTAAATAAACGATGTTGGTCCAATCCTTATGTTACTCCTTTTATTCCCCTATGGGGCAATCCATCATTTCTTCCATTGCTTTCGAACTCATTGTTTGATGTTTGGAGAGCAAAAGGGTTGGATTTATCGTGCAAAGTTTTTGATCCGGGTGGCTTTTTGCTCACTTTTCAAGAGTTATGCCATAAATTTTTTCTACCAAGTTCACATAGGTTTATGTACTTCCAAATGCGGCATTTCTTAATGTCTATTAAGGCACTGTCAAAGTCAGAAAAATATCTCTATACACACTGCCATATTTGCACCTCATACACGTCCGCACTGCGCATGCGTACGCTCTCCCGTGCGTGCGCATACTCACAGTCGCGGGCACCCGCAGGCGCACGGTATGCGTATTTACGGTAGAGTTTATGTGATCGTAGCGTGCGACTCAATCGTTACATATTTTAACTATATAATGTATTTTGTAGATCATGGTCCCTTTGATAGATTCTGAAAGTTTAGTTAATATAGAATGTTCCTGGACAGAGGGATCCCTCTTTGTATTGTACGAAGGGTCTAACAGGAGTCATACAGTGGTGTTTAGTATCCATCGGAAGAACATTTAAAGAGCAATATTCCGGTGTTGGTTTGGAGCGGATTAATCGCTCGTGCGAATAGTTATGGACATAAGAAGTTTATGTCCATTTACTATTATTTACTCTTACTTAGCCATGCGGCGGGAAACCCAGTATCCCACCCACCTGAACAGTTGGAAGTAGCCACAGCCCACCTGTATGAATCAACCTATGACCTTTTGTTATAGTGCGAAGCCGAATTCCTGTGTCCAATGAACGATGAGATTGTAGGGACCATTGAATTGTATTGTGTGTGGGGCATAAATAGACAAGCCGATCACATCCAGCTCACTCTTCAACGGTTATCATTGCTGAAAATCGGGAGCTGGATGTCCAGAGGCGCATGCGATCGTTTCCCCTTGTGCGTAAGTGTTTCTCCGCAACCATATTGTTCTTACTGTTATTGTGGGCCATTTCTCTCTCTCTCTCTTCTCCTCTTTCTCTCTTATTTTCCCTTAAAACATAATTGTATTGTATTGTATTTCCTGTGTAGTTATCTGGTTAGGTAGTCTATGTTATATTGTAGTGTATGACTTGTATTGTGTTAATTCTTTTGCAAGTATATCATTCATAATATATATATATTAGGCGTTGGACCCTAAGCCCAGGTATCTGTGTATTTCTTATAGTGTTAAGTATTCTCAGAGCGTCGGTGACGCTCGAACAGCTTTTAAGTTAATAAGGTTACACTAGGTTGCATCTACACCTTATTTCTACACTAAGGTTTTACTGCATAATATACTGTTTATGGTTTAGATATAAAGGTTTAACATTGTGAGCGTCAGCGCCGCTGGTGATCTCCTCGTGGTCCCGAGCGTCCGCTACGCTATAGCGAATCATTACGTTAGACGGCAGCCAATAGCGTGCCTGCCTGTGATCTCTTGGCCGTGAGCGAACATGACGCTTGAGCGTCTCGACCACGGCTAAGCGATCGTTACGCAACGAGCGTACCCTTACGGTACTCCATACGTAAATAGCGTACAGTGTTCTTAGACCTCATAAAGGGTTTTATATAAGATAAATATTTAGCTTTATCAATTGGCGGCTCGCCCGTCCTTCACATATCTGCACTAGGTAATTTCAGCAGACATTATCCAGCAGCAAAGGGCGGGAGGTCATATTCCTCGTAGTGCTGTTTGGATAAGTGTCTGCTTCGCTTAGTAAAGGGTGCTGAAGGAATCCGGGACCGGAGGTAAGAACAAAATGATAGTGTCTTTTTAAAACTGTTTATTTCTGTCTTGCGTACACACGCACGCATATCTGCATTTCTTTTCATTTGTGTATTTTCATATATCACTCTCCTGTTTGCCATTGTATAATTGATAAACGTACTAAGAGAGATTTGCCGCTATTTCATAGTTAAAGAGTAAAGGTAATACAGTTAAGGTATAGAAATACACACAGCTCTACCTAAAGGTAAAAGGAGAGATTGGTGTGGTGTGCGGTAGATGATCGAGGATCATCTACATTGATAAACGTGTTAGTTGTGTTACGGTGGACATTGGTTTTGTGTACACGTGTCTCTAACAAAGGGCTGAGACTCGCGTACGCAAAGGCCGACGCACGCAGCGTAAATTACGCAACGGAGCGTCTGGGTACGCCCACGTAACTCAAGTCACACGATAGTGTTGATTTTTAAATAGCGCAACAGGCGATAAATAGCGCAACAAGCGATAAATAGCGCAACAGGCGATAAGTAGCGCAAATCTATTTTAAATTCGAAATTTAAATTAATAGATCCTTCTCCTAATTTGTAACACATCTGGTCTAAAGAGAAATTTCTGCGCAGAAATAGAAATAGAAACAAAAGTGTATATGTGGTGAGTGAGTGTGTTTTTACAATTTTGAGGATTGAACCAAAAGAAATCATCGAGTTCTCGTGAAGGTACATACGTGTAAGTGACATGCATGGTGGCTAGGGAGGCATCCTTGGTTAAACATAAAATTTGAGCATTAGAGTGTAGCAGACCAGGAGGTCATACTGTAACAGACCAGGAGGTCAGACCAGGAGGTCGCATAACAGACCAGGAGGTCTAGGTACAGCAGACAAGGAAGTCCGCTATAGAGTCCACAGGCACAACACCAAAGAAAAAGGGTTGGTGCAACACCCATATAGGCCATACAAGCTCTTGCTGAAGGAATTCGCAGCCGCAATTTTCGATTCCGCTGGTCGCTCCGTACATAAGATTAGTTGCTTATGTGCTGAACGATTGTACCGCACGTAATTGTGTGCATTAGTAAACCTGACCGGTACTATTTGTGTACGAAGGTCATAAACGCTATTTGTACATTCTAACGTGATTTGTGTAATTTTTTATTTTTTCAAAAAGGGAAGTTCGCTGGTCACTCAGGAACTATCTGACAACCACACCTTTACTGGAAAGGGTTAATGCTCTGCGGATCACACTCACATGTTCCAGTAAACAAAGGTTAATAGGGGCCCTGGGTCGAGTACGCCAGCACTATATCAGTGTGATCAGGTCGTATTGGTCGGCGTGGGCGAGTGAGTGAGGTGCTCGGTAAACTTCACCGCCAACCTATCGTGAATATTTTGGTTTTTTGTAAGGTCCCGTAACACCTGCAAATTATGGGGGCCAGTTGTTCAGGAAAGGGGCGATCAACCTCGGTTCGGGTTGATTCTATAAACCGACCAGTCGGGTCGGCAAGGTACGTAATGTGTGAAAAGTACGGAAGTCACACAGAAATTTTATGTGATGAATGGGAGAAAATGACTGTACATGACGGGGAGAAATTCCCAAGAGTAGGTAGCTTCAGCACAGAAGTGTTAACGAATTTAAGGAGAAGGATATGTCTCATTAAATCAGCAAAGAGACGAATCAAGCATTATGATTATTTGCAGTTGTGGCAACAGGAGGGTGACATACAGAGAGGACTGGCTCAGGCGGCGGGATCTGGCTCGATCAGGAAACTGATAGCCACGGCCCCACCGCCACCATACATATCAGGAGAGAAATTGGTTGCGGAGAATGACGCACTAAGGTGTAACAAACAAACACTTAGCAACTGTGTAAATGTTAAAGATAATGTTAACCAATTAACCAATGCAAGTATTAACCCGTGCAAGTTGTACCCTGTTTTGAACTTTCCCCAGGAGTGTGATCAAGAGGACGAATCGGCAACAATATCAGCGCTCTCTCTAGCAGCCACCATATCAGAAACAACAGTAGGCACGGCTCAACCCATAAGATTAGTAACAAAGCCCCCTAGCGGAGGGACAGGTGAGGTCGTATCAACGGGTAAGTACGGCACCATACACTATGCTGAAACTATTTCACCACAAACTGCAGAATCTACACAGAATGATGTTGTTAGAATTAATCCTGTTAAGGTAATAGTAGTGCCAAATGGGAAAACGGACACTTCAGGAGTCACTCCTGTTAGGAATATCGCCATGTATAGCCCGTTTACCCGAATGGAATTAAGGACCATAGTGTCTGAATTCCCTGACCCTAGAAAAGATTTAGTTGCTAGCCAAAAATACATCAGAGACCTAGGAAACACTTTAGAGCCCAATAATAAAGATTGGCAAGTACTGCTAAGAGCTTGTTTACCCTCCAATGTCGACGCAACTCAATTTTTAGCTGACTGTTGATTAGATCAGGATGTACCTCTTACAGATGTGTACAACAAAGACAATGTAAAAAGAATAAGCTTACAGTTAAAGGAGTATTTCCCAGCGGTAGTTAAATGGAACAAGATATTCTCCATTAAACAAAAGGAGTCAGAAACAGCTGCAGAGTATTTTCACAGAGCATTATCAGAGATGGCAAAATACACAGGCATAGAGGACATTAAAACAAACATAAACCATCGAGAAGTAGCAGTATCGGTACTGATGGATGGTTTAAAAGAGTCATTAAAGACCAGGGTACAGACCACACAACCATGTTGGCGAGGTCTGTCTGTGGCTACTTTGAGAGAGGCTGCTATTGATCACGACCGGAATATCACCAGACACAGGGAGTCACAAGGTGATAAGTTAATGTCAGTAAGTATACAGGCCCTGACCACAAAACAGCCTGTGTTAATATCACCAAACCCTGTGGGTAAGTCAAATGGGGTAACATGTTATTTTTGTCACAAACAAGGACACTTTGCACGAGACTGTAGATCGAGAAATGTACAAAAATCTTATCAACCCCCTAGACAACGACACGACACACGACATTGGGATCAGAATGCCTACAGATACAGAGCTTATACGCCACATAGCCAGTAGAGGAAAATCTTTCCGATATAGGTATACCTTAGGAAATAGGATTACGAGAGTTGGAGAGGTATCACCAGGATACTGTGCACATATCGTACAACCTGATACGTGTACTAAGCAGATGGAAGAATTAGGGTTAGGAGATTTCACATGGAAGGTGTGTAATATGGTTATGTCCTACTCCGTCCCATATGTTCTCCCCGATGATGCATATTTCATATGCGGGAGAAAGGCGTATAAGTGGCTTGCCCCAAACTCTGAAGGATTGTGTTATATTGGAAAAGTACTGCCTGAAGTAATGACTGTATCACATGACAAAATGAAAGACATACACCGTGTTGCCCAAGCTCCTTATACTCACACCCATTACGAGCACGTAGTTAAACGGCACCTGATAGAAAGAACAGAGCATCCGGCCTCTGACATGATCCATGAATCCACCGGGATTCAGGTTCTAATCGCGTTAGATTTCACTCGCACCGCCAGAGGAGTGTTGAATTATAAATACATATCTGCGCTTGCAAATTTGTTAGATAATATCACTGAAATGTATGATGACACGTTTAGGTATACTGGAAGAGAACTTCAAGCTTATAAAACAGAACTGGTACAGCATAGAATGGTTCTTAATTACCTCACAGCAGTGACAGGCGGATATTGTGTCACACTGGCAACCCAATACGGCGTGAAATGTTGCACATATAGTACGAATAGCACCGAGGACCCGGTCGAGGTCATAGACCAAAAGATGGACGATATTCTCCAACTGAAGTGGGAATTTCGCAGGAGACACAATCTCACTCTTGCTGCTGTAGGTAATGAGCTGACTGGTTGGGTGTCATGGTTGAACCCGCGAAATTGGTTCTCTGGTTTAGGAGACTGGGCTCAAGGAGTCATAATGGATGTTGGGAAGTTTCTCCTATGTATCTTAGGTGTTATCATAATGATTGGCTTGATATTTAGATGCGGTCAGGCTTTAACGAAGTGTAAACGAAGTACCAGGGTGATGAGTTTAAGGAGTGAGGAAACTGTAATTCCAATGGATTTGATTTATGACCCAAATGTAGAAACAATGATGTGATGAAAATGCGATTTCTACGGTCCGTTTCTTTCACCTGTTTTTCCGTTTCCTCCAAGGTAAAAAGACCCACTTGGACGAGGAATTTGATGAGCCGATATACAGACAACAGATGGATTAAAGAAGAAGCTTTGACAACCTGATACACAGATTTTTTGATGAACTTTGCCATAGATCCCCAGTTTCCCTAGAAATTTTAAAATTACGCTAGCCCAACACTTTTGTAAATCTATGGACATTGACAAAGCTTTTGCTCGCACCTTATGGGCAAAAGCACAAAGAAGACTGCATTCAACAGACACCGAACAAGACTTCAACCGACAAATGTTCATTTACCTGACATAGAATACCACTGCATTTACCATAATTATGTCTTTTCTTCATCTCTACAACCTTCAGGTAATTACACACATAGTATAGGGAATACAGGCACAGATATCAGCAATCACATATTCCCCCATTCATGTATCATCAACTAAAATGTGCTCCCCCATTTTGTTACAACCAAAAGCCGAAAAGAGCTCGGTAAAGTTTGACAGCCCATCCACAGACCCGTACCACGGGATAAGAAGGAATTCAAATGTATACTTCGCAATGCCTCGAAGCTTGATGTACAACACATACGGCACGATGATACATGGCCCCCCCAAACATGGATTCATACACACATGCTTCTACTATCTCACTAGGTCATACCCTCTTCACACCTTCTCCTCTCTCCTCCCTTACCCAACCATGGAAATTTATTAACCCCTGACATATATTTTTCTCTTTTTGAAATGTTTTAGAAGGTGGCAGTTATTATTGACTGCCAAAGGGTGGACTGTCAAAGTCAGAAAAATATCTCTATACACACTGCCATATTTGCACCTCATACACGTCCGCACTGCGCATGCGTACGCTCTCCCGTGCGTGCGCATACTCACAGTCGCGGGCACCCACAGGCGCACGGTATGCGTATTTACGGTAGAGTTTATGTGATCGTAGCGTGCGACTCAATCGTTACATATTTTATCTATATAATGTATTTTGTAGATCATGGTCCCTTTGATAGATTCTGAAAGTTTAGTTAATATAGAATGTTCCTGGACAGAGGGATCCCTCTTTGTATTGTACGAAGGGTCTAACAGGAGTCATACAGTGGTGTTTAGTATCCATCGGAAGAACATTTAAAGAGCAATATTCCGGTGTTGGTTTGGAGCGGATTAATCGCTCGTGCGAATAGTTATGGACATAAGAAGTTTATGTCCATTTACTATTATTTACTCTTACTTAGCCATGCGGCGGGAAACCCAGTATCCCACCCACCTGAACAGTTGGAAGTAGCCACAGCCCACCTGTATGAATCAACCTATGACCTTTTGTTATAGTGCGAAGCCGAATTCCTGTGTCCAATGAACGATGAGATTGTAGGGACCATTGAATTGTATTGTGTGTGGGGCATAAATAGACAAGCCGATCACATCCAGCTCACTCTTCAACGGTTATCATTGCTGAAAATCGGGAGCTGGATGTCCAGAGGCACATGCGATCGTTTCCCCTTGTGCGTAAGTGTTTCTCCGCAACCATATTGTTCTTACTGTTATTGTGGGCCATTTCTCTCTCTCTCTCTTCTCCTCTTTCTCTCTTATTTTCCCTTAAAACATAATTGTATTGTATTGTATTTCCTGTGTAGTTATCTGGTTAGGTAGTCTATGTTATATTGTAGTGTATGACTTGTATTGTGTTAATTCTTTTGCAAGTATATCATTCATAATATATATATATTAGGCGTTGGACCCTAAGCCCAGGTATCTGTGTATTTCTTATAGTGTTAAGTATTCTCAGAGCGTCGGTGACGCTCGAACAGCTTTTAAGTTAATAAGGTTACACTAGGTTGCATCTACACCCTATTTCTACACTAAGGTTTTACTGCATAATATACTGTTTATGGTTTAGATATAAAGGTTTAACATTGTGAGCGTCAGCGCCGCTGGTGATCTCCTCGTGGTCCCGAGCGTCCGCTACGCTATAGCGAATCATTACGTTAGACGGCAGCCAATAGCGTGCCTGCCTGTGATCTCTTGGCCGTGAGCGAACGTGACGCTTGAGCGTCACGACCACGGCTAAGCGATCGTTACGCAACGAGCGTACCCTTACGGTACTCCATACGTAAATAGCGTACAGTGTTCTTAGACCTCATAAAGGGTTTTATATAAGATAAATATTTAGCTTTATCAGCACCTAAACCTCTCATTAGGATCCGAAAGGTTACTGTGGCTCAGATTAAATCTATTGATACAATGTTATATTTTCTTCTTGAGAAAAATTACAGAGTGAAATATTTATACAATGTTATAATCAGTTCTGTGGAGCATGTACATTGGCAGGAGTTGGTACGGAGATGGACTCAGGATATTCCATTACTAGCTGATATCCAAGATTTAACTGAGTTGTATTCTTACTCACTTAAGGTGTTACAATCAGCCTACTTACAAGAAGTCCATATCCGTACATTACATAGAGCGTACATAACTCCATATCAAAGAAGGCATATGGTAAAAAATGAGTTGGGACATTGTATAAAATGTAGAACTGTAGTTGCGGATTTTTATCACTGTATCTGGGACTGCTTTAAACTGCATAAATTTTGGTGCAAGATACTGAATTTTATTAACAAAATGTTTGATCTTGATTTACAACCAGATCCTCTGGCCTGTTTAGGGTTCAGTTTTAAAAACTGGAATCTAGCAGGGAAAAAAAAGACATATTCTTCCATTGTTGATTACAACTCTTGTGGTATGTAAGAAATGTATATTATGCCATTGGATCAAGAAATCGGTACCCAGTCTTATGGAAGTCAAACAAAAACTACTTCAGATATTATATTATGAGCGGAAATATGCAGATGTTGATTTACTCTTAGGGGCTCAAAGGTTTTATTGTAAATGGGCACCATTTGTTAATACTTTAGATAGAGAAACTCGATTGCATATATATAACTCTTTCGAAAATTTTACTTTTGATGAGCATAAGGTATCCTCCACCACGTGCCTTTGAACTGGGTATATTCTGAGAGACATATGTCTCATGCTTTTTTGTTTATTTAAAAAAAAATAAATTAAGATACTGTGTTAAGGTAGTTGATGAATATTATCTATCTTGTCTTTCCTATTCCCCTCTTCCCTTACCTCCCTCCTTTGTCTTTGTCTTTTGCCCCCCCCCCCCTTTTTTGTTTTAAATTTTGATTTATTTTGATTTATTTTTATTTATTTCTATATAGGTATCCCTATATCACCTTAATCTGTTTTACACCAGTAACACTATGTTGATATACATTGACAAATGTGCTTGTGATATTTGGGATTATTGTTTTATTGTAAAGTATTTTTCTTTTTCTGTATGTGAAAAATCTTTAATAAATACATTAAAAAAAAAAATACTAACCCGTGCAAGTTGTATCCCATCTTAAACTTCCCTCAGGACTACGACCAAGAAGATGAGCCCAGCACGATATCGGCACTCTCTCTAGCAGCCACCATACAAGACACACAAGTGGGCACGGCCCAACCAGTAAGAGTAGTAGCAAAGGCCCCTAGCGGAGGGACAGGTGAGGTCGTGTCCACTGGTAAGTACGGTACAGTACATTATGCAGAGACAATTGCACCTCACATTGTAGAAGCAACCCAGAATGATGTAATTGAACTAAATCCTGTCAGGGTGATCGCAGTCCCCAATGGGAAGACTGACGCTCAGGGAATCACTCCCGTCAGGAACATTGCTATGCATTCTCCCTGGTCCCGGACAGAATTGAGGACAATTATGTCTGAATTTCACGATCCCAGAAAAGATCTAGCCGCATGTCAGAGGTTTATTAGAGAACTAGGTAACGCCACCGAACCCACAAACAAAGATTGGCGGACAGTGCTATGGGCATGTTTGCCCTCCAATATTGACCCTGTGAAATTCATTGCTGATTGTAAATTAGACGCAGAGGTACCTCTCACTGATGAATACACTCAGGAGAATGTACGACAGATCAATCTGCAATTAGGAGTATACTTCCCAACTGTTGTCAAGTGGAATAAAATCTTCTCCATTAGACAAAAAGAAGGTGAAACTGCCTCTGAATATTTCCATCGAGCACTGCAGGAAATGGCTAGATACACTGGGGTCAAGGATATTAAGGAAAATGTACATCATGGGGAGGTAGCGGTGTCCGTATTAATGGACGGCTTGAAGGAAACGTTGAGAACAAGGGTACAAACCACTCAACCTAACTGGAGAGGTATCTCGGTGGCTGCATTAAGAGAGTCCGCTATTGAGCATGATCGGAACATCATTAGGCACAGGGAGTCACAGGGGGATAAGCTGATGACAGTAAGTATAAAAGCCCTGACAACGAAGCCACATCAGCCTAAACCCCAGACCCCTGATGGTAAGTCGTATGTGGTAAAATGTTATAAATGTCAGAGGGAAGGACACTACGCACGGAACTGTAATTTTAAAGACCCACATAAGGTATATCGACCCCCTAGACCAGAACATGACTCACAGTATGACACACGTAATTGGGATCAGGGACCGCATAGGAGGAATTACGAGCCACATGCAGGGGAAACAAGGAGGTACCCACCTAGGAAGGACTGGCAGACCTCTGGAAATTCTCAACTACCCCCCTCACATATTGTAGCTGCCAGCGCGCTGCGGGAGGGTCACAACATACAATAGGGGTTAGGCCACACCTGTAATTTGCAGCCAGTAAAGTTGATTGCTAGCCTTGGAAATGAACCCGAGGTTACAGTTGATGTAGCTGGTAGATCACTACCTTTCCTTGTAGATACAGGGGCGTCCAGATCAGTGTTAAATTCAACGGTAGGTATGAAAACAATGGGTAAAACAATTTCAGCAATGGGGGTAACAGGAGTAGTGCAACACTACCCTTTAAGTAGACCAGCAGAGATTACGATAGGGCCTTTGCAGACCAAGCACTCCTTTTTGCTAGCTGCATCGGCTCCGACTAATCTACTTGGGAGAGATTTATTGTGTAAGATGAGGTGTGTCATATATTGTACTCCTGAGGGTGTCTTCTTAGATATACGCGAGAATCACGTTCAGGAAGTGCAGGATATGTTAGACACCCCACAAAGGTTAATGTCACACTCTGCTGTTATAGGCAGGTGTCCATCCAAGGTAGAGGAAATGATCTCCTAGATACCAGAATCCCTCTGGACCAAAGATGGACAAGACACTGGATTGATGGAAAATGTAGCTCCTGTAGTAGTGCAAGTAAAAGATGGTAGGATAGCTCCAAAAATCCCACAGTATCCTCTGAAGCCAGAGGTGGAATTAGGAGTGTACCCAGTCATAGAGCGCTTGCTACAACAGGGCATCCTAGTTAGGACGTTCAGCACTGCCAATAGTCCCATCTTCCCTGTGAAAAAGAGTGGGGGGAGGGGTTACAGGCTAGTGCAGGATCTAAGGGGTATAAACAAGATAGTTGAGAGCCAATTCCCCGTAGTGCCAAATCCAGCTGTCATCCTCATGCAAATTCTCCCTACTGCAAAGTTTTTCACTGTCATTGACCTCTGTTCTGCTTTCTTTTCGGTCCCTCTGCACCCTGACAGCCAATACTTGTTTGCATTTACATACAGAGGAGTACAGTACACATGGACTCGCTTACACCAAGGTTTCATTGACAGCCCAAGTATTTTCTCCCAGGCTTTGCATGACTGTTTACAATCCTTTCAACCTGAGAGCGGATCAGTATTAATACAGTATGTAGATGACTTACTGCTGTGTTCTGACTCACTCGAATCGTCCTTGAAAGATACGAAACAGCTTCTGTTTCACCTTTCTAATACGGGACACAAGGTTTCAAAGGATAAGTTACAGTTGTGCCAGACCAAGGTGAAATATTTGGGGCATTGCTTAACACAAGGACTGAGACACCTCACCGCTGATAGAATACAGGCGATTCGCGACATGACTCTGCCACAAACCCAGCAACAGATCCGCACTTTCCTAGGAATGTGTGGGTACTGCCGAAACTGGATCCCAGGGTTCTCCATACTGGCTTTACCTTTGCAAGAGATGGTCTCTTCAAACAAACCAGATCGGATTTCGCACACAGATGAGTCCGAACTGGCATTTGAGAGACTCAAACAGTGCCTATCACAGGCACCGGCATTAGGTATGCCAGATTATGGGAAACCCTTTGAATTGTACGGTACAGAGAGTGCTGGGTGTGCGGCAGGTGTTCTAACCCAGAGACATGGTGATGCCAGCAGGCCGGTAGCTTACTACAGTGCACAGTTGGACACCGTAGCACGGTCTCTCCCCACATGCTTGCGAAATGTTGCAGCGATGGCTTTGCTAGTGAGTAAAAGCGAAGATGTAGTGTTAGGACACAACCTGACCATCCATACACCTCATGCAGTGTCAGCCTTACTGAATTCTGCCCAAACCAGACATGTCTCATCAGCACGGTTTACAAGGTGGGAATTAGCACTAATGGCCCCTGTAAACATCACCATAAAGAGATGCAGCGCACTAAATCCTGCAACGTATCTCCCAGGGGTGTCTGGACAGGCACAAAGGGTGGAGCATGAGAATGATGGTGAAGGAGGATTTAGTACAGACACTGACACACATGATTGTATGGAATATCTGAACCAAACTTTCCCTGCAAGACCTGACATTAGTGACAACCCACTGGAAGGCGTAGATTTTACTTTTTGCACTGATGGTAGTTGCCACAGACAGACGGATTCGGGAGACTTGTGTACTGGATACGCAGTCGTAGATGACAAAGGAATCATAGAAGCTGAACCCCTGGGCCCACCGCACTCAGCACAAGTTGCTGAGCTGGTCGCCCTAACCAGAGCTTGTGAATTGGCTAAGGGTAAGTCAGCCAATATATATACAGATTCTAGGTATGCCTTTGGAGAAGTGCATGATTTCGGGGCCTAATGGCGCCTCAGAAATTTCATGACGGCAGCTGGCATACCGGTAGCGCATGCATCCCATATAAAAAGGCTTCTAACAGCGATACAGGAACCTGACAGAGTGGCTGTTATCAAGTGCAAAGCCCACACTTACAGCCAAGACCCAGTGTCACTTGGTAACAGCCGGGCAGACGAAGCTGATAAATCAGCAGCCAGCACCCCCATACAGACAGACATCACACAACTGATGGTATTCAATACCGTCAACACACAAAAATTAAGTGAAATGCAAAATTTGTGTTCCCCACAGGAAAAGGCAGTCTGGAGGTCAAAAGGATATGGCCAGGAGTCATCAGGACTCTGGACAGATGGACAGGGTAAGCCAGTAGCCCCCAGAGCATATCTTCCAAGCTTAGCTGAGGCGGCACATGGTCTGACTCATCTGGGTAAAGAGGGTATGTGTAAGCTGGTGAGAGCCTACTGGTGTGCACCAGGATTCTCTTCTCATGCGGGTAAGAGAGCAATGACATGTCTTATCTGCTTGAGGAAGAATATTGGAAAGTCAATACCAACAGAACCATCCCATATCCCGCCAACAGATGGCCCTTTCCAGGTAATACAAATTGATTTCATACAGTTGCCACCCTGCAGAAATTTAAAGTATGTGTTAGTTTGTATTGACGTGTTTTCAAATTGGGTAGAAGCGTTCCCCGCTGCCACAAATACTGCTACATTTACTGCAAAGAAAATTGTGCAGGAATTTGTGTGCAGATATGGTATCCCTAGGATAATTGAAAGTGATAGGGGTACCCATTTTACAGGTGAAGTCTTTCAGGTTATGTGCAAACTAATGGGAATTAATAGTAAGCTGCATACTCCGTACCGCCCACAGGCGAGTGCGAAAGTGGAAAGAGTAAACAGCACTATTAAGAACAAGTTGAGCAAAGTGATGGCTGAAACAGGATTGTTGTGGCCAGAAGCTTTGCCACTTGTATTGTACAGCATCAGAACCACTCCCAGGTCCCCCCTTAACCTATCACCCTTTGAGATTCTTTTTGGTCGACAACCCCATGTAATGATTGACCCCCAGGATGATTTGAAATGCAATAATGAAGTGACTGTGAAATATTTGGTTAAGATGAGCAAGCAGTTGAGGAATCAAAACAGCAATCTAAAGCTGGTGATTCCTGACCTACCAAACAGTAATTGTCATGACATTGAACCTGGGGATTATGTAATGATTCGAAATTTTCTACGCTCAGGTTGCCTTATTGACCGGTGGGAAGGACCGTACCAAGTCTTACTAACCAGCACGACAGCATTGAAGGTTGCCAAGAGAGAGACTTGGGTCCACTCGTCCCACTGTAAGAAGGTCGCTGACCCAGAGAAAGCCCGTGACAAAGAGCAGAGTGTAGAGGAAATCGTATCACTGGAGTGCCTGTTCCGGGAAGGTTGAGAGGCAGGACTGTTGTCACGGCACCTGAGCACAGAGAACTACAAGACCAGAGGCGGTTGTCGCACCAAAATTTTTTTTTCCTTTTTATTATTTTCTCCATCTCCAATTACCCTCCTTTCCCCCTTCCTTGCTCCTTTTTCTCTCCCCTTAGCAAGATGGACTTACCCCAAGAGACTGCATTCCGGGTTTTCCTGTTGACCCTGTTGTTGACCAGAGCAGTCTGTTTCGGTGAGAGTACCAGCGAGGTCGATAAAGGATCTGAATGGGTTCTGATGACAAGGACGGATTTGTAGAATTCCAAGAGCAACACATTCACCGAGCAAAGGCGAGTATCAGAAAACGATCTGGTAGTCAAGAAACTAGGAGGCACTGTGAAGGGTTATTGGTTGAGGAAAATTGTATTTGTAGAAACTGTGAAAACATAGTTGAGGACGGGTGCATCCAGAGATGTCAGTCCAGCCTTAATATCAACATGGATCGTCATCCATTGAGTGACTATCACTCATTAGTGGGTAAGGTTTTAAACCAAACAGAATGCTGGGTGTGCTCACAAGTACCTCAAGGTCAGAGCAAGTCAGGACTAGTACCGTATCCTTTAACAATAGATGAGGTACTTGAATTAAGGGGTGGGAGACCGGTGGACAAGAAATTTAATATTTCTAGGCCCCCTAGTTTGAAGCTCCACCAATATCATGTGGATAGATCCTTAGTATGTTTCAACATTTCCAATCCCCGAAAGCCGGGAAATTGGGAAGTTACATGGAATAACCAAACCATGGCATTTTCACACAGAGCCGATAGAATGCCCGTAGACACTGAACTTATACGCCAAATAGCCGACGGTGGGAGGTATTTTCGGTACAGGTATACGCTAGGAAGTAGGACCATGCGGGTTGGAGAAGTATCTCCAGGGTACTGTGCGCATATCATACAGCCTGATACGTGTACTGAACAGATGAGAGGGTTAGGGATAGGATTTTTCATCTGGAAGGTTTGCAATATGGTAATGTCATATTCTGTCCTATATGTTCTCCCCGATGATGCATATTTCATATGCGGGAGTAAGGCGTATAAGTGGCTTGCCCCAAACTCAGAGGGATTGTGTTACATTGGAAGAGTGTTGCCAGAAGTTATGACCATAACCCATAATAAGATGAAAGACGTTCACCGCAATGCTCAAGCTCCTTACACTCACACTCACTATGAACACATCGTTAAGAGACACCTTATAGATAGGACAGAGCACGCAGCCTCTGATTTGATCCACGAATCCACCGGGATTCAATTCCTACTCGCGTAAGATATCACCCGTACCGCCAGAGGAATTATAAATTTTAGGTATATTCATGCGCTAGCGAACCTGATAGATAATATCACCGAGATGTATGATGACACCTTCAGGTATACAGGGAGGGAGTTGCAAGCTTACAAAACGGAACTGATCCAGCACAGGATGGTTCTAAATTATATCACAGCGGTGACAGGCGGGTACTGTGTCACCCTAGCAACTCAGTATGGTGTAAAGTGTTGCACGTACATTACAAACAACACTGATGACCCAACCGAGGTCATAGATCAAAAGATGGACGATATCTTGCAATTGAAGTGGGAGGTCCGGAGGAGACACAACCTTACCCTTACTGCTGTGAGTAATGAACTGACCGGCTGGGTCTCATGGTTGAACCCACGCAATTGGTTCTCAGGTTTAGGAGAATGGGCTCAAAATGTTATCGTGAGTGTAGGAAAGTTTCTCCTTTGTATCCTGGGAGTTGTCATGATGATTGGTTTGATATTTAGATGTGTTCAAGTTTTAATGCGGTGCAAGCGCGGTACCAAAGTGATGAGTTTGAGGAGCGGGGGCATTGTTACAACAACTGATTTAATTTATGACCCATCAATTGAGACAATGTTGTGATAAGACGTGATTCCACGATCCGTTTCTTTCATCCGTTTCTCCTTTGTTTTCCCTCAAGCAAAAATACATCCATTCGGAAGAGGAGTTGATGAATTATACATCCATTCAGAAAAGACTTTTATGGACACTCTAAAGACTTTGATTAACACTCACGGCAAAGATACACCCATCCGGACAAGACTTCAACCAACACCCAAGGACGATTGCACAAATGTTATGTGATTGTATTTGTGATACGTGTCTTATCTTCATCTCTACAACCTTCAGGTAGTGACACACATAGTCGACAGGTGATATAGATACATATATTAGCATTCACATGTGTTTCCCCCTCCATGTATCATCAACTAAATGTGCACCCCATTTTGTTGGAAGAAGAAGCTGAAAAGAGCTCGGTAGTGTTTGTTGGCCCACTTACAGACCCTTAATACAGGATGAGAAGGATTTAATGTATACTTCGCAATACCTCGAAGCTTATCTAGAACTCAGACATGGATTTCATACATACATGCTTTTACTGCCCCACTAGGCCATACATTTCCCGCCTACTCCTCTCCTCCTACCATCCAATTATCTTATAGATATTGTATTGTATATTTTTCTGTTTAATGTTAAGAAATGTGGCAGTTATTATTGACTGCCAAAGGGTGAACTGTCAAAGTCAAAAAATATTGTAATGCATGCCTAACGTACTAACCCCATGCACATGCCCGCTGCGCGTGCACTCGCTCTGCCGTGCGTGCGCATATCCGCAATTTGCGTAACAGAGCTTTACACGGCCATGCGCCTTAGCGTGTGGTATGCACATTTACGGTAGAGTTTGTGAGCGCATAGAGGGTTATTAGAACATTACATATTTAACCCAAATAGTGTACATTGTAGATATAGTTCCCCTAGACCATGTCAGTGAGTATTAATAGTTTAAACAGTTCCTGGACAGAGAGATTTGCCTTTTGCATGATATGAAGGGTCAGATAAAGGTTGGAAGGTGATGTCTAGTATCCAGCTGTAGGGTATTTTGAGGGTAACATTCCGATGTTAGTTAGAGAAAGATCGCTTGCTCCTGCGTATAGTTATGTACAAAAGTAGAATATGAACATTAACTGTATTTACTGTATTTTATGTATGCGGCGGGAATCCAGAGGATACCACCCACAAGAGCAGTTGGGGAAAGACATCGCACACCCTTTCAAATCCACCTATGACCTTTTCTGTAATGTAGAGACACATCCCTGTGTCCAATGGACAAAGAGATTACAGTGACCATTGTATTGTGTATGCATGTTGTGTATAAAAAGACCATTGTTGCCTGGCCGGTCAGAAGACTCTAAACGCTATCTGTATGACCAGCGGATGACCGAGCCGGGTTGCGCTTGCGAAACATTCTCACGTATGTACATTCTCTGTAGCCATTATTCTGTTTAGATTTACTTGTTAGCCTGTAGTGTATGATTTGTATTGTTTTTACCTTTTGGAATTAATCCACTGAGGCCTTAGAACCCTGTGGTTGCAACTACAAATCAGTGTTGTGTTTTCACTTTCCTGCCTGGGCTTTAAAGTAGATTAATCTGTATAAGGTGTATAAGCATTGATAAGGTGTACGCACTGCGGGGACTTTGTATCGCCTGCGCTAGTTAAGGTTTAAAGGTATTACATCATTACAGTACTTTGCTGTTAAGGGTTTAAAGTATAAGCATATCATTACATTGTATCATTAACAAGGTTTAAAGGTTATCCATTGTCTGTGCGCTCGCTGTGTGTACTCCGTACACTCAGTGCGGCGTGTGTACGCCAAGTGCGTACCACGTGCAGGACTCTGTATGCAAATAGCGTACAAAGTGCGTAGCACGTGTATTCAGTCTAGCGGCCATAACGGCTCCACGGTAAAAGTGTATTTAGAGGTATAGCATTGCGGTCTAAGATAATATCGACATTATCAGATGCTAATAAAGTATTCAATACTAGGGGGTACATGTCATAGAGTCTGAGTTTGTTGAAGGTGTGGGTATCGGCCAAGAATGGCTGTATGTTTAAAATGGCAATCATTTACAAGGCAAATCCAACCTGGATGCCTTGTAAATGATTGACGCTTTAAAAATACAGCCATTGTCAGCAGACATCCTGCACCTTCAGAAAACTTGGACATTATTACACATACCCTTATATCTTGGTCTATCTTGTATAAAACTCTGCAAATAAGGGAATTTCTGCAATAATGTATGGAATTTATTATTATTATTATTATTATTATTATTAATAATAATAATAATAATAATAATAATAATTTATGGTACTTTTAGTCAAAGAGCGAGTATGAGTAGACGTACCCGCCTAGGTTGCCCACTTTTTCAGCTTTATTTAATTTAGTACTGGATCTAATGCTACAATATTTAGTTGGAGTTAATAGGTATTATGGCAGGATTTTGAGAGAGATTAAACTAACAGTGTTTGCCAATGATCTGTTATTATATGTAACAAATCCCAAATCTTCACTTAGTCCTTGCAATGCAAAAATGTTTAGAATTTGGCAAGGTTTCTGGATTCACGATTCATTTTGATAAATCACTAGCTATTTACCTCAAGCAGGGACATAGGAAATTAGCATGGGCACGTGATTTATCCGTTCGGTGGGCTTCAAAGTCTAAATTTTAAACCTACCGGTAAATCTTTTTCTCCTAGTCCGTAGAGGATGCTGGGGACTCCGTAAGGACCATGGGGTATAGACGGGCTCCACAGGAGACATGGGCACTATAAAGACTTTAGATGGGTGTGCACTGGCTCCTCCCTCTATGCCCCTCCTCCAGACCTCAGTTAGAGAACTGTGCCCAGAGGAGACGGACAGTACGAGGAAAGGATTTTTGTTAATCTAAGGGCAAGATACATACCAGCCCACACCATCCACACCATACAACTTGGAACATACGAACCAGTTAACAGTATGAAACAAAACAGCATCAGCCAGAGACTGATCAAAACTGTAACATAACCCTTATGTAAGCAATAACTATATACAAGTCTTGCAGAATTCAGTCTGCACTGGGACGGGCGCCCAGTATCCTCTACGGACTAGGAGAAAAAGATTTACCAGTAGGTTTAAAATCCTATTTTCTCTTACGTCCTAGAGGATGCTGGGGACTCCGTAAGAACCATGGGGATTATACCAAAGCTCCAGACCGGGCGGGAGAGTGCGGATGACTCTGCAGCACCGATTGAGCAAACATGAGGTCCTCCTCAGCCAAGGTATCAAACTTGTAGAATTTAGCAAAAGTGTTTGAACCCGACCAAGTAGCCGCTCGGCAAAGTTGCAATGCCGAGACACCGCGGGCAGCCACCCAAGATGAGCCCACCTTCCTAGTGGAATGGGCCTTTACCGAATTTGGTACCGGCAATCCAGCCGTAGAATGAGCCTGCTGGATCGTGTTACAGATCCAGCGAGCAATAGTCTGCTTAGAAGCAGGAGCGCCAACTTTGTTGGCCGCATACAGGACAAACAGCGACTCTGTTTTCCGAAATCGAGCCGTCCTGGCTACATACATTTTTAAGGCCCTGACTACATCAAGGGACTTGGAATCCTCCAAGTCCCCTGTAGCCACAGGCACCACAATAGGTTGGTTCATATGAAATGACGAAACCACCTTAGGCAGAAATTGAGGATGAGTTCTCAACTCTGCTCGATCCACATGGAAAATCAGATAGGGGCTTTTGTGAGACAAAGCTGCCAATTCGGACACCCGCCTTGCAGATGCCAAGGCCAGCAACATGACCACTTTCCAAGTAAGAAATTTTAATTCAACCGTTTGAGGAGGTTCAAACCAGTGTGATTTTAGGAACTGTAACACAATGTTAAGGTCCCATGGTGCCACTGGGGGCACAAAAGGAGGCTGGATGTGCAGTACTCCCTTCACAAAAGTTTGGACTTCTGGGAGAGAAGCCAATTCCTTCTGAAAGAATATTGATAGGGCCGAAATCTGTACCTTAATGGAGCCTAACTTTAGGCCCATATCCACTCCTGTTTGTAGAAAGTGGAGAAAATGGCCCAGGTGGAAATCTTCCGTAGAAGCATTCTTGGCTTCACCAAGATACATACTTCCTCCAGATAAGGTGATAGTGTTTCGCCGTCACCTCCTTCCTAGCCTTTATCAGGGTAGGGATGACTTCCTCCGGAATACCTTTCCCAGCTAGGATTCGGTGTTCAACCGCCATGCCGTCAAACGTAACCGCGGTAAGTCTTGGAACACGCAGGGCCCCTGCTGCAACAGGTCCTCCCTGAGAGGAAGAGGCCACGGATCTTCTGTGAGCATGTCCTGAAGATCTGAATACCAGGCCCTTTGAGGCCAATCTGGAACAATGAGTATTGTCTGCACTCTTTTTCGTCTTATTATTCTCAATATTTTTGAGATGAGAGGAAGAGGACGGAACACAGAGACCGACTGGAACACCCATGGTGTCACGAGGGCGTCTACCGCCACTGCCTGAGGGTCCCTTGACCTGGCACAATATCTCCGAAGCTTCTTGTTGAGGCGTGACGCCATCATGTCTAATTGAGGAAGTCCCCAACGACTTGTTATCTCTGCAAAAACTTCTTGATGAAGTCCCCACTCTCCTGGATGGAGATTGTGTCTACTGAGGAAGTCTGCTTCCCAGTTGTCCACTCCCAGAATGAAGACTCCTGACAGAGCGCTTACGTGATTTTCCGCCCAGTGAAGAATCCTGGTTGCTTCCGCCATTGCCACTCTGCTCCTTGTCCCGCCTTGGCGGTTTACATGAGCCACGGCTGTGACGTTGTCTGATTGAATCAGCACCGGTAGGCCGCGAAGAAGATTCACCGCTTGTCGTAGGCTGTTGTATATGGCCCTCAATTCCAGTACGTTGATGTGTAGACAAGCCTCCTGGCTTGACCATAGTCCCTGAAAATGTCTTCCTTGTGTGACTGCTCCCCGTCCTCTGAGGCTCGCGTCCGTGGTCACCAGAACCCAGTCTTGAATGCCAAACCTGCGACCCTCGAGAAGGTGAGTACTCTGTAGCCACCACAGGAGAGACACCCTGGCCCTGGGGGACAGGCTTATTTTCTGATGTATTTGTAGATGGGACCCCGACCACTTGTCCAGAAGGTCCCACTGAAACGTCCTCGCATGGAACCTGCCGAAGGGGATGGCCTCGTAGGTCGCCACCATTTTTCCCAGTGCATTGATGGACTGACACTCTTTTTGGTTTTAGCAGGTCCCTGACCATGTTCTGGAGTTCCTGGGCTTTTTCCATTGGGAGAAAAACCCTCTTCTGTTCCGTGTCCAGAATCATGCCTAAGAAAGATAGCCGAGTTGTTGGAATCAACTGTGACTTTGGTAGATTTAGAATCCAGCCATGCTGCTGCAGCACTCTCAGGGAGAGCGACACGCTTTTCAGCAACTGATCTCTCGCTCTTGCTTTTATCAGGAGATCATCCAAGTACGGGATAATTGTGATTTCCTGCCTGCGCAGGAGCACCATCATTTCCGCCATTACCTTGGTGAAAATCCTCGGGGCCGTGGAAAGCCCAAACGGCAACGTCTGAAACTGGTAATGACAGTCCTATACAGCGAATCTCAGGTACACCTGATGAGGGGGATATATGGGGACATGAAGGTATGCATCCTTTATGTCTAGAGACACCATAAAATCCCCCCATTCCAGGCTGGAGATAACTGCCCGAAGCGATTTTATCTTAAATTTGAACTTTTTCAAGTACAGATTTAGGGATTTTAGATTCAGAATGGGTCTGACCGAGCCATCCGGTTTCGGGACCACAAACAGAGTTGAATAGTACCCCTTCCCCTTTGGACTAGGGGAACCTTGATAATCACTTGCTGTTGACACAGTTTTTGAATTGCAGCTAAAACTATTCCCCTCTCTGGGGGAGAAGCTGGTAAAGCCGATTTGAAAAATCGGCGAGGAGGCACCTCTTCGAATTCCAGCTTGTAGCCTTGGGATACAATTTCCATCGCCCAAGGATCCACGTCTGACAGAACCCAGACCTGGCTGAAGAGTCGAAGACGTGCCCCCACCGGCGCGGACTCCCGCAGAGGAGCCCCAGCGTCATGCAGTGGATTTAGTAGAAGCCGGGGAGGACTTCTGCTCCTGGGAACTAGCCGTAGCAGGCATTCTTTTCCCTCTACCTTTACCTCTGGCGAGGAAGGAAGAGCCCCGACCTCTTCTGTACTTATGCAACTGAAAGGACTGCATCTGATATTGTGGTGTTTTCTTTTGCTGTGGGGGAACATAAGGTAAAAAAGTAGATTTACCCACGGTAGCTGTGGAAACCAGGTCCGCCAGACCCTCCCCAAATAAAACCTCACCCTTGTAAGGCAAAACTTCCATATGTCTCTTTGAGTCGGCATCATCCGTCCATTGGCGGGTCCACAGGGCTCGCCTAGCAGAAATTGCCATGGCGTTGGCTCTTGAACCTATCAGCCCAACGTCTCTCGCAGCGTCTCTCCTATATAAGGCTGCGTCTTTAATGTGACCCAAGGTCAATAAAATGCTATCCCTATCTAGGGTATCAATGTCAGATGACAAGTTATCTGCCCATGCTGCTACTGCGCTACATACCCAAGCCGACGCTATTGCCGGTCTGAGCAAGGCACCTGTATGTGCATAAATTGATTTTAAGGTAGTTTCCTGTCTGCGATCAGCAGGATCCTTGAGGGCTGCCGTGTCTGGAGACGGCAGCGCCACCTTTTTGGACAAGCGCGTCAAAGCCTTGTCCACCCTGGGAGAGGATTCCCACCGTAACCTGTCCTGTGCGGGGAAAGGATACACCATAAGAATTCTCTTGGGAATCTGCAGTTTCTTGTCTGGAGCTTCCCAAGCCTTTTCAAATAACGCGTTCAGTTCATGAGATGGAGGAAAGGTTACCTCAGGCTTCTTTTCCTTAAACATGCATACCCTCGTGTCAGGGACAGAGGGGTCATCTGTGATATGCAAAACATCTTTTACTGCAATAATCATATAATGAATACTTTTGGCCACCCTTGGGTGTAACCTCGCATCATTGTAGTCGACACTGGAGTCAGAATCCGTGTCGGTATCAGTGTCTGCTTCTTGGGACAGGGGACGTTTCTGAGACCCTGGAGGGCCCTGTGATACAGCCAAAGCCATGGATTGACTCCCTATTTTTTCTCTGGACTCTTGGAATGCTTTGTCCATTCTCTTATGTAATAAAGACACATTTGCATTTAAAACATTCCACATATCCAACCAATCAGGTGTCGGCGTCGGCGACGGAGACACCACAATCATCTGCTCTACCTCCTCTTTAGATGAGCCTTCCGCTTCAGACATGCCGACACACATGTACCGACACCCCCACACACTCAGGGATATATATATATATATATATATATGGAGACAGTCCCCCAATAAGGCCCTTTGGAGAAACAGAGAGAGAGTATGCCAGCACACTACCAGCGCCACCGGACACTGGAATAAAATCCCAGTCAGTACAGCGCTTTTATATAAATATACTCACTGCGCCAAATAAATGTGCCCCCCCCCCCCTCTTTTTTGCCCTCTGTACATGTGTTCAGCAGGGGAGAGTCCGGGGAGCCAGCTTCTCTGCAGTGTGCTGTGGAGAAAATGGCGCTGGTTAGTGCTGAGGGATCAAGCTCCGCCCCCCTCAATGGCGGGCTTCGGTCCCGCTCAAATCCTTATACTGGCGGGGGGTTTTGCAATATACAGCCTCCGCAGTATATATCTATGCCAGTTCCCTAGAGGTTTCATAATTGCTGCCCAGGGCGCCCCCCCCCCCCTGCGCCCTGCACCCATACAGTGCCACCAGTGTGTGTGTAAATGCGGGAGCAATGGCGCTGCGTGTTACCTCATTGAAGATCTGAAGTCTTCAGCCGCATTTGAAGTGTTTGTTCTTCTCATACTCACCCGGCTTCTATCTTCCGGCTCTGTGAGGAGGACGGTGGCGCGGCTCCGGGACGAACGGCGAGGGTGAGACCTGCGTTCCGACCCTCTGGAGCTAGTGGTGTCCAGTAGCCTAAGAAGCAGAGCCTATCATTTAAGTAGGTCTGCTTCTCTCTCCTCAGTCCCACGATGCAGGGAGCCTGTTGCCAGCAGTGCTCCCTAAAAATAAAAAAACCTAACAAAAGTCTTTTACAGAGAAACTCAGTAGAGCTCCCCTGCAGTGCACCCAGTCTCCTCTGGGCACAGGATCTAACTGAGGTCTGGAGGAGGGGCATAGAGGGAGGAGCCAGTGCACACCCATCTAAAGTCTTTATAGTGCCCGTGTCTCCTGCGGAGCCTATCTATACCCCACGGTCCTTACGGAGTCCCCAGCATCCTCTAGGACGTAAGAGAAAACTTATTTAGTGGTATAGCTTCCAAAGGATTAAGCTTGTTACATACAGCTGTAGCCACGCTCATCCATCCTGTGATGCGTAGGAATCATGGCATGGATGGTACGACTAGTATGACCGTGTCTAGAGTTCTATGGAGTGAATACCAGCTGCAACTAAAGTGCATGCATATATTGGTACATTTACCCTTCCTTGATAATACAAACTTTCAGGGAAGAAAAGCTGCATTTCCTTTCACCTTATGGAAAAGAATGGGCCTATCCAAGGTCGGCCAACTCATTACCAGACAGACAAGAAAACCAATGACCTTGACACAGGCCAGAGAAGCCTTTCTGGGATTAATTTCCCAAAATGTAGCATTCATTCAAGCACCACATTATACTTGTATGGCAGTTCAGGCACTGTCCTAATGTTCTAGATACATTTTTTTTTCTCTGCACTCCACCTCTTAAAGCAATATCATCTTATTATACTTTTTTTTAGGACTTATTTGGACTATAATGTCCTTATGACTGGATTAAGCAAATGGAGATAAAGATTTCCTCAAATTTCACTGAATTATTTGCTTAATGCCCTAAAAATCACATCCAGGTTACAACCTGCCTTAAAGTACGTGGAAATGTTTTAAAAAAGATTGCATAGGGCCTATATTTCCCCGGATCGCTTTCACTGTCTATGTGGTAGTCCAATCATTAAACATTTCTGGAAAAAAATGGGGTTTTACTAATATCCATTTGGCAAGTTACTTTCTGGTGACTGAAGAATGGGCTATATTTGGTATATTGCCTCATGGTATTGCGGCTTCATTGGGAGGCCATACATTTCTCTTGGCAATATCTGTAGCTGCCAACAAAACTCTATTACATACTGTATGTGGATTCAATCACAACCATGTCTATGTTTTGGACTAAATTGTACTATATATTCCACATGGATTGGGTGGAATCATCCATTCAAAAAGAAAGATGCACACAATTTTTTTTTAACGTATGGAAAAATTATATTTTAATTTTAATTAGAGATTGTTTTGCAGTTACAACTTGGTATGTGACCCGCATAACCATAAATGATTACCCAATCATTTTAAATTCTTAATATACTGTATGTACTTACTGAATATGAAGGAGAGTAGTACTTGCCATGCCCTGCCATGCTATGCTATGTTGTGCTATGCAATGTTACAGCATGTCATACTATGACATGTTTTAATCTGTTTGATATCAAATATTGAAAAGTTTTGTACACAAATGTTTTAGTCACGGTTTAGTGTATTAATTTATTTTATAATAACGTTATAGTAATATTACTGAAATATTTATAAGACATGAATTTTACTGGAAATGTTGAAATGGTATATTTGTATATTTAATGGTTATGCATGAAAGAGAAAAACAAAGATATATTCTCTCTGGAGAATATTTTTCTTATGTATATTTTTATCCTATATACAGAAATTAGGATTTATGTCTTACCTTGGTAAATCCTTTTCTTCGAGTCCATAGGTGGCACAGGAGTGCTAACGCTGGGTATGGGCTGGCTGGGAGCAGGCAGGCACCAAAAGGGTTACTTTTAAGTACCCAGAAGGCCTTTCCTCCCCGTCCGCTATACCCCACACCCGACGCCAGGCCCGCCAGTATTGTTAGCAAGCCTAAGGCAGGAGCGGCATACAGAGGAAGGAAGAAAGTCACAGACACCACACATACAGAAGGCCACTGTGAAGCCGGAAGGTCGCACACCACTACACAGGAATTCAATCCCGCAGGACAGGAGCGTCAAGGAGGGCATCCTGTGCCCCCTATGGACTCGAAAAGAATTTACCAAGGTAAGACATAAATCCTATTTTCTTTCTTCGTCCACTAGGGGGCACAGGAGTGCTAACGCTGGGACGTCCTAAAGCTGTCCCCACTTGATCGGGGATGCTCCTGGACTGCGCCAAAGACCCTTCGCCCAAAGGCTGTGTCATCCGACGCGGAGGTGTCAAACGCATAGAATTTGATAAATGTCTGGGTAGAAGACCACGTAGCCGCTTTACAAAACTGCTCCACCATAGCACCAACATAGGCTGATCAGGACGCATCCACAGCCCGTGTGGAAGGGGGCTTCACCCCTGAAAGGACAGGAAGATTCGCCGCCACATAGGCATGGTGAATTGTCAACCAAAGCCATCTAGCTAAGGTTTGTTTGGATGCTGGGCATCCCCGTCTATGGACGTCCAACAACACAAACAGGGAATCCGAGCACCTAATATCTGTCTCGCTTCCACATGGAGATGGAGAGCTCGGACAACATCCAAGGAAGCCTCTTCCGGAGAAGCAGAGGACAATACAGGGACCACAATCTCCTGATTAATGTGGAAACTGGAAACCACTTTGGGCAGGAAACCAGCCCTAGTGTGGAGCACTGCCCTGTCGGAGTGAAAGACTAGGAAAGGGGGGCACCATGACAAAGCACTGAGATCGGAAACCCGATGAGCCGAGGATATGGCCAAAAGGAATAAGGTTTTCAAACTGACCCAACAAAGATCTGTCTTGTCCATGGGCTCAAAAGGAGCCCTTTGAAGAGCTTTTAATACCAAGGAAAGATCCTAGGGCACCACTGGAGGCACAAACGGCGGCTGAACATGAAGTAACCCCTGGAGGAAAGTCCTGACCTCCGGGATAACCGCCAGTTGTTTCTGAAAGAGTACCGACAAGGCTAAAACTTGAACCTTCAAGGATGATAACCGTAGGCCCAGGTCCAGGCCAGACTATAGAAAAGCCAACAGCTGAGGCAATCTGAAACAGCGTGGGTTGAACTGCTTTCCTGCGCACCAGGAAAAATAAATCCTCCAAATTTGATGGGAGACTCTAGCAGATGATGACTTCCTAGCTTGAAGCATAGTCTTGATAACCCGGTTTGAAAAACCTTTCCTCCGTAGGATGGATGTCTCAAGAGCCACGCCGTTAAAGCTAAATGGTCTGGATGGGGATGAATGCAGGGCCCTTGTGATAGAAGGTCTTGATGGAGAGGAAGATGCCATGGACTATCGATGGACAGATTGAGTAGGTCCGTATACCATGGGCGACATGGCCAATCTGGAACTACCAGAATCACTGTGCCTCCTTCCTTTTTGAACTTCCGGAGTAACCGAAGAATAAGGGAGATCAGTGGAAAGACACTAGGCGGCAAGAGCCGTCACAGCATCCACTATGAATGCCTGTGGATCCCTTGTGCATGAGTCAAACCTTCGGACTTGGTTGTTGTGGCGGGACGCCATGAGATCTATTCCTGGCATTCCCCATCGGTTTACCAACTGGTCGAACACCTCCGGATGGAGCATCCACTCTCCTGAGTGAATGTCTTGTCGATTTAGGAAGTCCGCTTCCCAGTTGAGCACCCCTGGTATGAATACCGCTGACAGTGCCGGAAGATTTCTTTCTGCCTACAGGAATATCTTGGATACGTCTCGCATGGCTCCTCGATTGCGAGTGCCACCCTGTCGATTGATATATGCGCCCGCCGTTGCATTGTCCGACTGGACCTTCGCCGGATGACAGTGCAGAAGTGGCTGAGTTGCACATAGAACATTCAGGATTGCCCTCAATTTGAGTACATTGATGGGAAGTCCGCTTTCATGAAGAGTCTTGGAATGCATGTGTTTCCAAGACTGCTCCCCATCCTCGAAGACTGGCATCTGTTGTGACCACAGTCCAGTCTTGAATCCAAAAGGGGCGAACCCTGTCGAGATTGGATTGCAGGAGCCACCATGTTAACGATAGGCGAACATCCGGAGTGAGAACTATGGTCTCTGACCCGATGCAAAGAGGAGACCCATTCCATTTCTGAAGAATTTCCAATTGTAGAGGATGCAAGTGGAATTGGGCGTACTCTACCATATCGAATGCTACTACCATCAAGCACAGTACTCTCATACATGTACTGAAACAGTGCGATGATGTAGTTGTGACCAAATTCTGGACTGAATGACCGTGATCTTGTCTCGTGGAGAATCACCCGCTGCACACTGGAATCTAGAAACGCGCCTATATGCAGGTTTGTTTAAGACGGTGTTAGAGATGATTTCTTCCAGTTGATTTTCCAGCCATGAGACTGTAAAAAGTCCACCATCAACCGAAGGTGACTTGTGAGCTCCTCTTGTGAATGACCCAGAAGCAGGAGGTCATCCAGATAAGGCAGAATTCGAACGCCTTTGCGTTTGAGATAAGCCGCCATCACTGCCATCACTTTGGTGAAGACTCTTGGAGCCTTGGAAAGGCCAAAAGGCAGGGCGCGGAATTGAAAATGGTTGGTTTTGACTGCAAAACGAAGAAACTGTTGATGACTTGGACAGATTGGGATATGCAAATATGCATCCTGGGTGTCCGGTGAGACAGAAAGTCCCCCGGTTGCAGTGTGAGAAGTATTGTCCTGAGGGATTCCATTCTAAACTTGGGAACCCTGAGAAAGAGGTTCAACCATTTGAGGTTGAGTATTGGCCGATAGGAACTAGAAAAAGTGACGTGTAGATACCGTGTCCTTCCTGTGCTGCTGGTACCGGAACGATCATGTTGGAGGCAAGAAGGGAGCCAACTGACTCCTGTAGAGCCGTTGCCTCTCCAGGATCCCTCGAAAGCCCCGTGGTGAAAAACCGTCTTAGAGGACAACGCTAGGATGTCAAGGCGTATCCGTGAATGACTACGTCTCTGACCCAAGCGTCCATTGTAATGTTCCAGAGGGGGGCCCACCCCGTCACGCTGCAGATTTGTTGGCCAGTTTGGTAGCCGAGCGTCTGGTAGCTCAAGGTTGCTTGCGAGGCTTAGTATTCTTGGCTTGGGATTGGTATCAAGAAGAGGTTTGGCCCTTCGCTCTTCCTTGCCCCCGAAAGGGACAAAAGGAAGCTTTAGGTTTAGCCGCTGTTGCTGACTGCAGAAAAGCCATTTTAGCAGTATCCAGTGATGTAACAATGTTGTAGAGCTCTTGTCCAAAAAGGGTATCCGCTGCATAAGGTAAAGCTTCTAGAGCTTTCTTGAAAGAGGCATCTGCCCTCCAAGAATGCAGCCATAATGATCGTCTGGCAGCCACAGTGGAAGCCAAAACCTTAGACGTAAGGGTGGCCGTATCAAAAGCCGCTTCCGCCAGGTAAATATTTGCCTTCTGGATATTCCCAATGAGCCCCAACAATTGCTTGCTACTAACATTAGAGGAGAGGCCTTGTTGAAGCTGGTCAGTCCAGCACGAGATTGTTTTAGTAACCCATGCCGAAGCAAAAGCAGGTCTGGTTATCGCTCCTGCGTGAGTATAGGCCATCTTTACACAAGTATCTAATTTGCAATCGATGGAGTTGTTAAGGAAGGAGGTGTCCGGAATCGGCAGAGCCGAGGATCTCACGAGACATGCCACATGTGCGTCCACAAGGGGTGGGGTTTCCCACTTGGACCTCTCTTTAGATGGGAAAAGATAAAAAGACTGCAACCTCTTTGAGAGCTGAAACTGTTTATCAGGTTTAGCCCAAGCTGCCTCTAGCAAGTCCTCTAGCTGCACTGAGGAGGGAAACTATGAGGAATCCTTTTTAGGTTTCTTGAAAATAGGCGTCGTGGCAGTTGGAGCCGTATCTCCGTGGTCAATATCAAGTATCAGTCTGACTTGTTTGACAAGTGCCTCTACTTCCACTATGGAGAGAGAGTCTTCCAGACTAGAAGCTGCATCCAGATCAGAGTCTGCAAACCCGCTTTCGTAGTCTAAATCGTCTGACTCTGAGTCTGAACCCCCCTCTGAAAGAGGGGTAGCAGTTCCACTAAAAGTATGCGCCCTCCTGGGACGTTTCTCCCTGCCTAGAAGTTGCTGCATGGAGGACGAAACCTGTGACAGGCCTTGGACCGACTGAGTCAGCGCATTAACCCATGGTGGTTCCACCTGTGAGGGAGGAAAAGGATAAGACTGACCTGGGACTAGGTACCGGAAGGTGCTGAAACTGGTGGACCCAATTGTGGCGTAGCCATAAAACAGTTTCATCTTGCAAGGATTTCAGTCTCCGTTTTTTTATTTGCAATGTCTTGAACTGATCAGTGTAATTTTTCAGCGTATGCCATTGCCCTTGAAATTCCTTAAATTCAGTGTTATCGGGATTCATTGATTCTCCAAAGACAGACTTCCATACGGCGCATTCGAGTAGTTCGAAAACGTGGTGACGGAATGCTAGGAAAAATACTTTCTTATTTAGTAGCCTTTCTAATCGTACATATGCCCCATCCATCCAGCCACTGTTCGGACCATCAAGGAAGGTGGAAATTGTAATTTTTACTTTTAGGGTACTGTTACCAATGAATAATAACAGTTTAAAATTATTATGAGTCTGGCCAAAGTTCCCCCCAAAAAATTCAAAATAGGGAGGAAATACTGGAAAGTAGCCGAATTTTCGAAACTTTTGGTCCCTAAGGGCAAACATTTCCTTGCACCTACGAAGCTCAAATTTCGTATACTTACTTTTGGGAACAAAAGGAATGGAAAAACTCAGGGGAGCAGGAGATTTCTGGAAAAAAAATTTTTTGGAGACACCCTAGGGGAGGCATGGCCTGCTGGGTAGTTAACAGTAACCCTTTTGGTCCCTGCCTCCTCCAAGCCAGCCTATACCCAGCGTCAGCATTCCTGTGCCCCCTACTGGACGATGAAAGAAAATTTAATATAGACAAACTGGTAATTTTTAATCTAAATAGCGTTACCTGATGATCTCCTTTTGTGATATGTATCAACTGTTTTCAGGTGCATTTAATTATGTGGATTAATGTAATCAAGCTGCTATTCGCTGACTGATGATTAATTATGATGTCAGACAGGGAAGGTTACCTACATCCCAGAAACTGCCACCAATGTTGGGCAGAGAAATGCGTAAGAGTCTCATTTACAGACTCCCCAGAGGACCCCCAGAATGGTCTGTTTTTGCTACTTGCCCACTGCTTAGAAACTTTATAGAAGAGCTACACTCTCCTTCCCCATCTCCAGTCATGCCAATGAGTCAAACTGCACTATCAATGCTGTGTCTAGGCTGGAGTAAGGAGTATATCAGCTGATTTCCCTGCTATTGTTCATAACATTTGTAATTGGGGGGGAGGTTGAGCATAACACAAACTGGTCACCTTGACTGTGCTCTCCCTCTCTCCTGACAGTTGGAAGCTCTGCAGACAACCGACAGTGTTGGTCCCCAATAGGGGTAAGGACTTGGTTTTCGGGTATCTTCATCATTTTTGCTGCTTCTTCACAAGACCTTAAAGGGGTATGTTGATCATAGTGTAGCCTAGGTACTGATATTATCCACATCATTACCTTTAGCCATACAAGTTTGGCTATATTCTACTACATTTACTGTGAATGTCATTCAATCCATAAGTGACTATGGATTGCCAGTTGCTCTGGATTCAACTGTTCAGCACTTTCATTTTTAACTGTGAAGTCACCTGGACTTTTTTAGGTTCTATTACTGGCATTAGCAGTCACCTGGATTATTATTATTATTATTATTATTTTTTTTTTATTTTTTTTTAATAAGGGAATGTCTTTTTTAGATTTGTGGTTTATATTTTATATTTATAAGTGAAGCTGTTATTAATATCATTAAACATACATTTATATTGCTTTCTATATTTGAATGTGCTCTCTTAAAGTGATATACGGTTTACATAATTATAACTTTTTATACAAACTGTCTATTAATCCAGGAAATTACCAAAGCTTGTCTACATGACAGTAAGTTCCTCTTGCCAGTGTAAAAACACCGTAGCTCATCCATTGTGTGTGACCTAGCATGGTCAAGGAATATGTTACATCCCATCTAAATTAGGCAACATAAGCAATATTGGGGGTCATTCCGAGCTGATCGAAGCTGTGCTAAATTTAGCACAGCTACGATCAGGTACTTAGACATGCGCGGGGACGCCCAGCACAGGGCTATTCCGCCCCACGTCAGTGACCCCCCCCGCTCCCCCCCGCAGAAATGGCATCGCACAGTTCCTGCAGCTGGCCAGGAGAACCTCTTCGCTGCCCGGGTCGCAGTGGCTGCGTGTGATGTCACGCAGCCACTGCAGCTCACCCCCCCAACGGTCTGGCCACTACTGTGTTGGCTGGAATGTGTCCCCTCCCGCCCAGCGACCGCCTCTGTTTGTCAATCAGGCAGAGGTGATTGCTAGGCAACGACGGCCTTCGGACATCTGGCATGCACCGGCGCATGCGCAGTACTGACCCGATCGCACTGCTGCAATAAACTGCAACGTGCGATCGGGTCAGAATGACCCCCATTGTTGGAATTCACTTGCTCTAATCATTGACAGGTCAGCAGGTGGGTCTCAGATTTTGTGCGTGGAGATCTTAACTGTGAACAAGGGGATATATTACTGATTACATTATAACCTTGTGATAACCATGATTACTAATATATAGACGTTCATACTGTACAATGGCTGAATTGGACTTTTCCCATACATCCCTACACACAGTGCACCTTGCTTTGCAAATTGTATTTATGCCCAAGGGCAATATGGACAGATATAGCAGGTAAGTAAATGGTCTACAACAGTTTTGACAGTCAAGAGAAGATTATATTTTAAGGTAGTGGAAAGGACATTATCAAACAAGAAAAGCAGTATAAACATTATAGACATTTGTTAATAAAAGGGCTTTAATGGTGTACAATATCTCTATTCAAAACCAAGTATATGGGAGGTGTACCCGTTTTCTCTATATATAAGTTCTCTGTGTTGTCAATAATAAATTCAGCCCTATAAACAACCAAAAAATGAATATAAAATACTGTATTTTACAGATATTTTCTAATTTACACAATGTCACATACCTGGTTTGTATTGGTGTCCTCTAAAGTAGCATACACACATAGTAGTAGTAGCAGCAGTAGTAGTAGTAGTAGTAGTAGTAGTAGTAGTAGTAGGTTCAGTAGAGGTAATTGTGCTGGTTGTAGAAGTTAATTTTGTTGTTATACTTTCAGTTGTAGTGGTTGTCTCAGATTGACAAGTGTAATACGTTATGATAACTGTACCATTGCGGCCACATACTGCACGTAAGCACTGTCCATAGCCAGCATATCTTGTGTAGACTGTTTCATTGTATCCATATATTCTGCCATTGTATTCGCAGTAACATTCTGAAAAGGGGGATGGTGTTAAGGTGAGAATATATAACCAAATATGCAAAAAAAAACCACAGCACTTGGGGCCTAATTCAGCATGGATCACCAATTAGAGAATTTGCAAATGAAGCGATTATAAAACGACTGCGCATATGCGTGGGGTAATAGCAACAGATCGTAAATGCAATGCATTCGCTGTTTGACTGACAGGAAGCCGGCGTTTCTGGGCGGAAACATGCTGTTTTCTGGGTGTGTCAGAAAAACGCAGACGTGCCCAGGTGTTTTTGGGGAGGGTCTCTGACATCAGCGTAGACCACTTCCAGCCTGTCTCAGTCGCAGATTAGTGGCAGCCTCAGACCTACTCACATTTGATCAGACAGCAAAGGTTCTTTGATGCTCCGAGATTTGCATATGCATTTGCGAGTGTATAGTGATCTTCAATGCATTCGCAAATTTGCACGGGGCATTTTTTCTTCCTGTCAGGGCGGCGCCTTTCTACTCACAGACAACGGCAATTTCTCAGATTAACGATCCATGCTGAATTAGGCTCCTCAGTATAATAAAATGTGTTATTCACATAGATTTCAATAACAATTGGAAAGTTGAACCATTATTGGTATTTGTGGTAACAAAATGAAAAATATGCCTAAGAATGAATCACTAAAATCAACACTATCAATATTGAGCATTATCTAAATTTGGTAGCCTGCTGCTGACCAGTATCATTCTCTGATTACACTAACAGCAGTGGTGCAAGTATGCAGGTACGCTCAGGTATGGAGTACCCTTAAGAATCTGGCAGCAGGTACGCAGTACCAGCCACTGCACACTTTACACCCGTGTCTGCCATTACCACAATTATAACGCGCTGCCGAGCAACAAGACCTTGGTAGTCGGTAGCATGATGGCGTATCCAACTTTGTCAGGGCTACTGGGAGTGTGACGGTGATGTCATGAAATCACATCACGCTTTCTCTCTTGATGGTTGCGGCTGGTGCAAAGAGAGGAGCCTGGAGACTGGGCTGGTTGCCTTTTCCTGCAGTGTTCACCTGTTTCCCTTCACTCGGCTCGAGTGACGCATTGGCACTTAGTGGCTTTTGTTCTTCACAGGCTGGGCTGCTGGGCAAGTCTCTGGCTTCACTGTGTGGGGTAATTAATTTCTAATATAATATGGACATTACTATATATTTCTATTATTATGGGGCCATTACTACAGTATATATTTCTATTGTAATGTGGGACACTACTATATATGTCTATTATTATGGGGCATTACTATATATTTCTATTGTAATGTAGACTACTATATATTTCTATTATACCAAGGGTATTACTACAGTATATATTCTTGTTATAATGGGGGCATTACGATATATTGTTATTAAATTGGGAGCATTACTATATATTTCTATTATACTGGAGAAATCACTATTTATTTCTATTGTAATGTGGACACTACTATATATTTTTTATTATTATGGGGCATTATTATATATTTCTAATGTAATGTGGGACACTACTATATATTTATATTATTATGGGGGCATTATTATATATTTCTAATGTAATGTGGGACACTACTATATATTTATATTATTATGGGGGCATTATTATATATTTCTATAGTAATGTGGACACTACTATATATTTTTATTAATATGGGGCATTACTATATATTTATATTGTAATGTGGACACTACATATATATGTCTGTTATTATGGGGGCATTGCTATATATTTATATTGTAATGTGTGACACTACTATATATTTCTATTATACCGGTGGCACTATTACAGTATATATTCCTGTTATAATGGGGGCATTACTATGTACATTTTATTAAATTAGGGGCATTACAATATATTTCTATTATACAGAAGGCAGTACTATATATTTCTAGCCTTGCCTCCAGAGTGCAAAGAAAAGGGACTATGCTATTTGGCCACACCCCTAGTGTGATGTAGCCACTCCCCCTGGTGTCATGTGGTCATGCCCCTCATAACACGTGACCACACCCATTTTTCGGCATACTCAGTACCACTAAGAAAATATTTCTACTTGCACCACTGATAACAGATACACACATATTCCAGCCACCAACACTAAAAAGTCAAATCTGTTTAATGTCACAACTCCAGTGAGAAACTATGGTGGATATAAATTCACTGCGAGAGTCAAACAACAGGTCCATACCACTCGTGCAGCAGCAAATGCCGCTGACCTGATAGATACAGCTCTTATACTAATAACTGGATGCCAATGAACTGAATCCAGTTACATTATTTCCTGTGAGCAAAGCTACTGTATTCGCATATATATGTACCATGGATGACATATCTGTTGCGGGTTTGGTATAATTTACCAGCGGCCAGGATGCCAGCAGTCAGTATACCGACAACGGAATCCCAGCCGCCAGTATGCTGGCAGCGGGGCGAGCGGAAAGAGCCCTGCTGCGCTTGGTGGCTTGTTGCACGTGCCACAGATTCTATTCCCACTCTATGAGTGTCATGGACACCCACGAGTGGGAATAGTCCTGTTTGGCCGGTATTCTAGCTGCCGGCATTGCCAGCTGTTGGGATTCCGCCGTCAGTACCCTGATCTCTGGGATCCTGACAGTCAGCAACTTGAAAGTATACATCTGCTTCGTATCATGTGGAAATACATATAAAGTCAATGAAATCGGAAACCCTTGTCAAAATTCACAGATGGGGAAGTTGCAAAGTAGAGTGGCTTGTGGTGTCAGTTATATTCTGACTTCTCTTTAAAAGTGCCTGCAGAGCTGTAAGCCCACTCATTGTACACAGGGGAAGCGGTCAAGATCCCGCCAGATGGAAACCCGGCGGTCGGAATACCATCACCGGAATCCCGACCGGCACAATCCCGACATATTCTCCCTCCGTAGGTGTCCACGACACCCATAGAGGGAGAATAAATGAATTAGTGTGCCAAGCGTACTGTGCCGATTGTGCTGGTCGGGATTCCGGTGTCGGTATTCCAACCGCCAGGATCCCGTCCAGTGGGATTTCGTACTGATCCCGTACACAGCCTGCATGAAGAGGAAATTTTTACTCCAGGCATGGGTATAAGATGCACCATTCATGTGCTGCAATGGTCTTGTGACGGCGGGCACAGTGAGGTTTTATTCACAAAATGAGTGACAGGCAGGTAGCATTTGTAGGAGGTAATGGGGGGGGGGGTTGTGTCACTTAAACGCAGGTGTGTCACAACCATTTCCGGGGCATGTCAGTTAAAATGACGCTGGCGTCTTACTATCAACTGCCATGCTGCGTGAACATAGGGTTCCTTGGAAGGTTGAAGTCTGATGGTTGCTTCTTCATACACATGTGATGAATATCAGATGTCTCCAGTGGCCATCTTAATATAAATCACGGCATTTGCGTCCATCTCTGGCTCAGGCTGCAACCAAGGTGAATGCCGGACCAGGTGAGAGATTGCCAGTAGTTCTGACAACCATGACTAAGAATACACATTATAAAAAGGAAATAAAGCATTAAATAAACAATAATTTAAAGTAAAGTTATCTAAAAGGTAGACTGACCATATTATCCCTTTAACCTGGGACACTCATGAATTACACATGTTATGTGGCTGGCTGACTTCAAGCCTGCATTTCACCTGGTTTTGAGCAGCCACAGAACCTGTGTAATTCATGAGTGTCCCAGTTTAAAGGGATAATATGGTCAGCCCATAAAAGGGGTCCAAGCACTAGGCCTCATAGGGCCTAGTTCAGATCTGATCGCAGAAGCAAATTTGTTAGCAAATGGGCAAAACCATGGGGGTCATTCCGAGTTGTTCGCTAGTTGCCAATTTTCACAACGGAGCGATTAAGGCATAAATGCGCATGCGCATGGTACGCAGCGTGCATGCACTAAGTATTTCAGCACAAAACTTAGTAGATTTACTCACGTCCGAACAAAGAATTTTCATCGTTGAAGTGATCGGAGTGTGATTGACAGGAAGTGGGTGTTTCTGGGCGGAAACTGACCGTTTTCTGGGAGTGTGCGAAAAAACGCAGGCGTGTCAGGATAAAATGCGGGAGTATCTGGAGAAACGGGGGAGTGGCTGGCCGAACGCAGGGCGTGTTTGTGACGTCAAACCAGCAATGAAACGGGCTGAGCTAAACGCAGTGTAGGAGTAAGTCATTCATTAAGTATACTATCCATCTACATTCTATACCTGTGGTGCATTTTGGTTTTGCAGTTTGCTGACACAGTGACTACCAGTATACTATATATAATAGCAGTACGGTACGGAAGGCCACTGCTGTACCTACCTCTGTGTCGTCATTAAGTATACTATCCATCTACATTCTATACCTGTGGTGCATTTTAGTTTTGCAGTTTGCTGACACAGTGACCACCAGTATACTATATATAATAGCAGTACGGTACGGAAGGCCACTGCTGTACCTACCTCTGTGTCGTCATTAAGTATACTATCCATCTACATTCTATACCTGTGGTGCATTTTAGTTTTGCAGTTTGCTGACACAGTGACCACCAGTATACTATATATAGCAGTACGGAAGGCCACTGCTGTACCTACCTCTGTGTCGTCATTCATTAAGTATACTATCCATCTACAATCTATACCTGTGGTGCATTTTAGTTTTGCAGTTTGCTGACACAGTGACCACCAGTATACTATATATAGCAGTACGGAAGGCCACTGCTGTACCTACCTCTGTGTCGTCATTCATTAAGTATACTATCCATCTACATTCTATACCTGTGGTGCATTTTAGTTTTGCAGTTTGCTGACACAGTGACCACCAGTATACTATATATAGCAGTACGGAAGGCCACTGCTGTACCTACCTCTGTGTCGTCATTCATTAAGTATACTATCCATCTACATTCTATACCTGTGGTGCATTTTAGTTTTGCAGTTTGCTGACACAGTGACCACCAGTATACTATATATAGCAGTACGGAAGGCCACTGCTGTACCTACCTCTGTGTCGTCATTCATTAAGTATACTATCCATCTACATTCTATACCTGTGGTGCATTTTAGTTTTGCAGTTTGCTGACACAGTGACCACCAGTATACTATATAATAGCAGTACGGTACGGAAGGCCACTGCTGTACCTACCTCTGTGTCGTCATTAAGTATACTATCCATCTACATTCTATACCTGTGGTGCATTTTAGTTTTGCAGTTTGCTGACACAGTGACCACCAGTATACTATATATAGCAGTACGGTACGGAAGGCCACTGCTGTGCCTACCTCTGTGTCGTCATTAAGTATACTATCCATCTACATTCTATACCTGTGGTGCGCCTCTTTTTTTCTTTGCATCATGTGCTGTTTGGGGACAATTTTTTTGAAGTGCCATCCTGTCTGACACTGCAGTGCCACTCCTAGATGGGCCAGGTGTTTGTGTCGGCCACTTGTGTCGCTTAGCTTAGTCACACAGCGACCTTGGTGCGCCTCTTTTTTTCTTTGCATCATGTGCTGTTTGGGGACAATTTTTTTGAAGTGCCATCCTGTCTGACACTGCAGTGCCACTCCTAGATGGGCCAGGTGTTTGTGTCGGCCACTTGTGTCGCTTAGCTTAGTCACACAGCGACCTTGGTGCACCTCTTTTTTTCTTTGCATCATGTGCTGTTTGTGGACAATTTTTTTGAAGTGCCATCTTGTCTGACACTGCAGTGCCACTCCTAGATCGGCCAGGTGTTTGTGCGGGCCACTTGTGTCGCTTAGCTTAGTCACACAGCGACCTTGGTGCGCCTCTTTTTTTCTTTGCATCATGTGCTGTTTGGGGACAATTTTTTTGAAGTGCCATCCTGCCTGACACTGCAGTGCCACTCCTAGATGGGCCAGGTGTTTGTGTCGGCCACTTGTGTCGCTTAGCTTAGCCATCCAGCGACCTCGGTGCAAATTTTAGGACTAAAAATAATATTGTGAGGTGTTCAGAATAGACTGGAAATGAGTGGAAATTATGGTTATTGAGGTTAATAAAACTATGGGATCAAAATGACCCCCAAATTCTATGATTTAAGCTGTTTTTTAGGGTTTTTTGTAAAAAACACCCGAATCCAAAACACACCCGAATCCGACAAAAAATTTTCGGTGAGGTTTTGCCAAAACACGTCCGAATCCAAAACACGGCTGCGGAACCGAATCCAAAACCAAAACACAAAACCCGAAAAATGTCCGGTGCACATCACTAGTTTTAATAGACCCCGAAATACTATATTAAAATAAACACTCCTTAAAACCCTCTTTAACCAATTTATTTTTCACCCAATCAATGAAGGGGATCCTCTTTTTTTTTCCAGTTTATTATTCCCTAAGGAAGAAACAAAAAAAACAAAAAAAACGCCTTGGGCCAGTGGTTCTCAACTTCAAGTCTCAAGATTCCCCAACAGGTCATGGTTTGAGGATTTTTTTTCTGTGAAAGCACGTGGGATCATTACTAGCGAAAATGGTGTTGATTCTCACGAAACCACAAAAGGTTTTTTTTTCACGGGTGACCTATTTAAATAATTGGTGAAACATTGGGAAAAACTGGGAAAAACTAATGTTTTTCGCACCTGATGTTTTACCACGGCTAATAGCATAACGCCCAAAGATTCATTTTTTATTTTGCATTGGATGTTGCTGGCTGCTTATTTCCATCTGAAATCAATATTGCATGAGCCTAGCACTGTGTTCATTGGAAAATTGTGTGCGTCTTGCCTCGTGCTGAAAATATATATATAAGATTTCTCCTTCCTCCTCTGGTCCCATGTCCCTTCCTCCTGTGCAGGATGAAGTTGGGATTGGCCTTCACGGTTATTCAGAGGGTATTTGGCAGCAGTACTGGATCCTTAGTGCCATGCTTGGTGGTGCAGAGGCTGCTCAGAGGCAATATCTCCTGGCAGTGGGCTCATTTCCAGTACTAAATACAGCAGCAGGGAGGTTTACTGTCAGCAGATCAAGGGACTACTGGCAGGGGCGTAACTTGAACATTGTGGCCCCCCTGCCATTGTCACTACAATGCCCCTTAGGCGGATAGGAAAGAGAGGTGAGTGAGATACAAAGATGATGTCAAGGGGAGAGAGAGAGAAAGAGAGGGTTTAATTAAAAATGAGGGAATGAGGGAAGGAAAGAGAGGAGCTAGAGAGAGATAGGGTGTCAGGTAGAAAGAGAGAAAGGGATGAGAGAGTGGAGAGAGAGCGGCATCAGGAAGACAGAGAGAGGGTGTCAGAGAGAAAGGGGGATGAGCAAGAGAGAATGTGTCAGTGAGGGAGAGAGAAAGAGGGGAGAAAGAGAGTGAGTGATTTTTAGGAAGAGAAAGAGGGACAGAAAGGGTGCCAGGGAGAGAGAGAGCGAGAGAGAGAGAGAGAGAGAGAGAGAGAGAGAGAGAGAGAGAGAGGGGGGGAGAGAAAGAGACATGTCAGAGAGAGAGACAGAGAGAGTGTAATGGAGAGAAGAAGACAATGTCAGGGAGAAGGAGATAGAGACAGTGTCAGAGAGAGAGAGAGAGAGAGAGAGAGAAAGAAAGAAAGAAAGAAAGAAAGAAAGAAAGAAAGAAAGAAAGAAAGAAAGAAAGAAAGAAAGAGAGAGGAGCAAGAGAGAGAGAGAGAGAGAGGGAAAGTGTTAGGGAAAGGAGGGGAGAGGTAGAGGACAAGCAAGAAGAAGAGACACTACTGACTGCACCACAGGATGAAGGGGGCAGGGGGGGTTACATGGACAGACAGATTGGGGGCATGCACAGACAAAGCACCATATGAGGGTATAGACTGACAGACGGAAGCAGGGCTTTGATGGACAGACAGAGAACCATATGGGGGTATAGATGGATAGATTGAGAAGGGGCAGGCATAGATGGATAGACAGGGGCATGGATAGACAAAGCACCATATGGTGCATAGATGGACAGGCGGATAGACATGGGGGGCATAGATGGACACACAGAGCACCACATGGGGGCATAGATGAATAGATGGAAAGGGGGAGGGCATAGATGGATAGAGCACCATATGGGTCATATAAGGACAGAAGGTGGTTTTGTCGTGTAAATAATTGTCGCTTTAAAAAAATGGGAGTATTCTCACAAAGTCTCACACTTCCAGCTTATCGCATGCTATTACATTCCCCCTTTTCTATTTCCTGAATGAGGGCTAAAAGATCCTCACCAAGAAACTAGCCAGCTGGCTAAAGGCTGCCATTGGACAGATTGTTCATCTGAACTAGACTGGTGGCATTCCTGGCCAGAGGATTTCAGATAGCCTTGCTCTACATAAGGACAACATCCATTTTATCCATGGACATTACAGATGTGTCTTCATACATATTTGTGACAGTCACACAAAACATACACTCTTGGCACCAGGGGCGCCAACAGCTGTACTGGGCCCAGGAAATGTAAGGGGGTGTGTCCAACACAGGGAGGTGTGACCAGCCTCTCTACATAGTAAATGTAAAAAATATAAGACTTATTGCGGCTGCGAAGCAGGCGTGCACTGTACAAGAGGGAGGGGGATGCCAGTGGATGAACTCATGGGCGCTGAAGGGTAGCGATTGCTCACCCCACACACATTACGTAAGTGACTGCTTCTGCAGCTGCCTCTCTCCGCAGCGCAGCACACAGCAGCATGCGTGCTGGGCTGGGATAGAGTCTGCTGCAGCAGCAGTCACTGCTTTCTCTCCCCGCCCCAAGTGCCAGCGGTGTCTACAAAGTGGGAGGGGGCAGCCGGACCGTCCAACAGGCCCGGGTCACTCTCGGGGCCACTCCTTGGCATGCCAGGTCATGTGAGACTCTTCTAGTGTCAGGCATCTTTTTTCCTATGCTTTGCCAAAAATGAGTCTTCTTCGAAACACAATGTGACTAGGACACAAAGGGAGACTGTTCTGATTAATTTGATATTTAACACTTGTATATCTGTACGCGACTGAATTTATACACAAACCAAAAGCCACATTAAGGGGGGGTGCAGGGGATGCTGTACCCAGGGCATCCTCAGTCAGGACCCCCTGGCCGATGCACAGTGACATCACTAGCTCTCCCTCGTATGCAGCAGTAGAAACAGGCAGCCAGAATGTGAGCAAAGACACAGGAGTATCAGGTTCATGAGCTAACAATGGAGCTTCCCGAACAGAGGAGACATAGGAGAGGGAAGCGAGTTGTAAGTGATCCAGGGATCCCAGCTTCTCTTCCACTCCACCTGGGTGTCTAGGTCCTGTGTAATCTAATGAGAGCATTTGGGTCTTGTGAGAGAGACACATATAGAGTCTTGTCCCAGTGTGTAAGTAGTACAGAGGCTGCTGCTACAGTATTCTATGTGTATTTTAAGGTTGTTTAAGTTACCTTTCTTCCACGACAAGTAAACTTTAGAAAATAGTTGTGTCTCAATTAGGTGGAGCTACATTATAAACATTACCTAGGCACTATTAAACTATTAGTTGAAATCTAATATACAGTACACCATTGGTTTAAATTGAATATACACAATCCATACCTCCCAACATGACCCATTTCAAGAGGGACAAAATGCTCTTTACCTGGACTTTCCTATTAATTTATGATTGCAATAACCTGTGTTGAAATACCTTTCATATCAATTAAATATTTCAATGTAGGTGACACCAATCATATAGTAAGGGGGATATCCAATTAGCCCCGGTAATTTACCAAAGCTAATTGTCCCATCGGGGGCTGTCCTATTACTCCCGATAAGCCAGCATGAGCGGTGGCTTATTGGGGGTAACCTGAAGCTGCACCGGGTGCCAGCTGCTGACAGTGCCCGGTGAAGCGCTGCTCCTCTAGACCCCCCAGACACATGGACGCTCACCCGTCATGTGACCACTGCTGGGGTTGGAGGAGAAGGAGGATGCGGTCATGGATCTGCCCCGGCTTCTCCGCTGGGGGTCACCGCACCGAGGGCAGCTTCCGGATTCCTGCACTCCCAGCCTGCTGCTGTAGCGAGCATGGGACGCTGCAGGTTGTCCCGCTCATCAGGGATTTTCTGCCAAATTCCCAGAAACAGACCCGTTTCCGTGCGAAACAGGGCTGTTTCTACCAAAAACACACAGGTTTCACTGGCATTTTTTTTTTTACATAAGATCAATCTGGGTAGGCTGTAGAAAAAAAAATTGGTGAAACATTGGGAAAAATCACGAAAAACATACGTTTTTCGCAGCCGATGTTTTACAGGGCCTAATCGGATATCCCCCCAAGAGGGAAGTCCAGACAGAGAGTGTTTAGTCACTCATGGAATGCGTAAAGTTGGTAGGTGCACAATCTAATATACACCCCCCTTACAACGAGATCCCTGTCTAATTGCCCCCCCCCATCCCCCCCGGGCTTAATCTGTCCCTGACACAAAGTGCTACAATGTAGCAGTCACAGCTTTTCTACAAAACAAGTTCTGTTCTGCTCCGTATACAGATTCAGTCAAACACAATGTCACTTTATACAAGTGTAGTATATCAAATTAATCAGCACAGTCTCCTGGCTGCATTGAATTGTGAATAAGATGCATTTTCAGCAAAAGAAGATGCCTGATGTTAGCAGAATTGCAAACGACCAGGCGGCTCACTCACCACAGGCATCTCGTGTTGCATGGCGTATTGAGGCTGTTTGTATGAGGACACATCTGTATGTGTATGTGGTCCTGGTTAGCCTTCATCAGGAGATCTTTTATGACATCTACATTCAGTTTATTAGCAGGGCACTGAAGAGATTTGCTTCACATGTTAAACTGATGAACCTTGACTTTTATAGCTTATACTGACCCCTTTACAGTTCTGACTGAGGTCAGATAATCCTGCTCTAGCTTTATGTTTTGTTAAGCTCTTTATTGTATGCGTTTGACAGAACTCATAGATCAGAACTCAGAGATCAGAAGGATCCTTCAGACCATGAAGAGGTCTATTGTTTGCTATATAAGGACAACATCTCTATCATCTGTGCACACCACAAATCAGTCACAGTAATTAAGCTAGACATGCAAGAACTTTTGCCAAGCTGTAGGGCACAGGTTATGTGAGGTAAATAACTACAATTGATCTCCTACAGTATATGAAACTTGTCATCATCTATCCCTTTCTCTCTACTTTCAAGCCTGACTTCACAAATACCCTTTCAGATCAGAACCCTAGATCCAGCCCGGGTCACAGAACACAGGTTTCAAGTCATGTCACATTGGCTTATACCTATTCCCACCGCTAGCTGGACCCAGTATATTGCCAGGGCTTACCTCTGCCAGCGATTGAAAATGACATCATCTCCAAGGACCTGGACTGCGGCTCTCCCACTGTAGTGAAAAGGACCTAGTTCGTGTTACGTTCTTTGTGCTCCGAACGAAAAGGTGTAGAGTGGTAAGTCTCGAGCACAAGAACGTGACGCTGAAATAATGACAAGGTGTAATAACAACCCCTAGCAACCTAACTCCGTTGTTTCACCTGCATGGTCCGTCTACGCCTGCTAGACTATGTGTTCTTGGGCCCACGGCAGCCGTGTTTGAAGGGCGGATTAGGTCTGCCCAACTCCGATGCCCCCCGGTGTTAGTATGAGACAAGGCGTAAACGGAGACGGGATGATAACAAGGGGACAACTAACTAAGCACAAAACTGAGCTGGGGGCTACTACTGAACTACAAAGAAATCGTATGTGCGGCACGGCCGCCAAAGGAAAAGGAAATCAAGGAACACTATCCAAACCCTACACCGCACCGCCGTATACCAGGTAGGACAGCTGTAGCGGAACACCTCCGCAAAAACACCAAGAAACTCGGATAACTGGAATTCCACGGCCAAGGCCGCAAGGTGCGGCTGAAGGTCGCTACTCACAGCACCGGGAACAAACGTAAGCGAACCGGAATCTTCGGATCTCTAACGCAGGTGACAACCGACAGGAAGCCAGGGAGAAGTTCAAGGATTGACTTCCAACACCAGGAGGCAGGACCACCAGAACAAGATGAGTGGACTATAAAATACCGGACAGGGAATATTCTCCAGAGCAGGAACAGCTCACAGGAAGCTATCACCGGCAGAATATAACAGGGAGCCCTCCAATGGCTATAGAGAACCTAATTAGTGATGATGTGCAGCTGCCTTGCTGCACGACTCAGAGTTAAACAGGTGTATTTAAAATTAACATGGCCACGGGGTACGTGGTCCGCCTGTGGCGTCCCTGTTGCCATGGACCCGGCGGCTCCAAGCGCACGGCGTCCTGACGTTGCCAGGGACCCGGCGGCTCAGCGCGCACAGCGTCCCGCCATTGCCAGGTGCCGTGCGGGGCAACAGGGAGGCACGGCGGCCGTGACCATTGCTCGGCAACGGTCGGGGCGCCGGCGAGAGCCAACGCGCCTAACAGTTCGTATGACCCAGATTACCTGCTCACACTGCCTTGTAACCCGGGTCCTTCCTGGACCAACCCAGGCAGCTACCGGGGGTGGATTTCCAGGGTCACTGGACTCAGGTTAACTCTTTCACAATGAGCTGAGACCCGGGTTAAACCGGCAATAACCCGGGATTTTGTGTCGATGTGAACGGGGTAACAGATTCAGTGGCACTGAAAGTTTGGGACAAGAGACTGGCGACAGAGACAGAAAATTGGACTCAGAGACCTTAAAATTGAAGGAGAAGCAGTGACACTGCGCAATGAGATTTTACCCATTGTACGCTATACTGTGCAGACATGGCCACATCTTAGTGTAGTCTATTGGACCATCAGAATGGAAGCATATTATCAAACTTCATCAAGGGGCCCAAAATAAACAGGGGGAAGCAGTCACTTCTGTACAAGCTTATATCTCTAACGTGAAGAATTTATCGCTATTATGCTCCAAGCCTTCTTTGCTTGTAATAAAAAAATGGACATCGCCTACCCATATTATATGAGAGACACAGGGGGATGGTGAAGCTGAGACACAGGGGGATGGTGAAAGACTGAGTGAGACGCTGAGAGAAACTGGGGAATAGGGACACTGAGAGACACCATGGGATAGGGGGGCAAAGAAATACCTGGAGATAGTGAGGCTGAGAGACACAAGGGAAGACTGAGAGACACAGGGGTGGTGAAGCTGAGAAACAGGGTAAGGATGAAAAACACTGGAGAAGACTGAAATACAAAGGGGAATGGGGAGGCAAAGAGACACAGGGGATGTTGAGAGACTGAGTGGGACGCTAGGAGACAGATGATTAGGGAGGCTGAGAGACACCATGGGATGGGGGGGCAGAGAAATACTTGGAGATGATGAGTCTGAGAGACACAAGGGAAGACTGATGGACACAGAGGTGGTGAGGCTGAGAAACAGGGGAAGGCTAAGAGACATGGGAGAAGACTGAGAGACACAGGGGAATGGGGAGGCTTAGAGACACAGGGGATGGTGAGAGTGAGTGCGAAGCTGAGAGTCACAGGGGAATAGGGAGGCTGAGAGACACCATGGGATGGGGGCAGATAAATACCTGGGGGGGGGGGTGAGGCTGAAAGACACAGGCCAGGCTAAGAGACATGGGTAGGCTGGGACTGAGAAACACAGGTGGAGGTTGAGACTAAGAGATACAGTGTGGGGAATGAGTCTGAGAGACATGGGGGGTAAGGCTGAGAGACACAGGTGAGATGAGTGGATAGATAGAAATGGAGAGACAAAGGCAGGATGAGCCTGGAGAAACAGGAATGGTGCTGGAGAGACACAGACAAGGATGAGGCTAGAGCGATACAGATGAAGAGTGAGGCTGGAAAGATGCGAGTGAGGCTGGAGAGAGACAATGGGGATTAGCCAATGGTCAACCAGCCTAAACCTACTAGGGAGGGATGTGGACCCCAGGATTTCTATTGCTGACCCTGTTGTACAGCATGGAAGAAGGTTGTGGAATACCGTACAACTAATCTGCTAATACAGGGGGTATCTGGTGTAAATACATAGCTTCCGTGATCCACTGCTGCATCTGAAGACACACAATTGGATCACTCTGCGGGACCATCGGTCATCTCAGTACCCTTCAGATTACTCAGATGGATGTCTCAGATCCACAACCGAGGCCAATAAATCTGAGTCACCAAGAAGGCAGACACTCACTTCTGCACTCCCACAAAGTGAAGGGGACACGCTTCCATTTTTTGTAGTGGACCCGGTTGCCACTCCTTCCTCGCCCCCAAACACCTTCAAACTGTCAATCAGGCTGGGGCTTAGGGGGCACTGTGTGCGAAGACCCATTTGGCACAAGCGCAGAATGAATGCCACAAATGCGCAGATTCCCCACCATCAGACTTGTATGCTAACCAAAGGGTTAATATACAAGTCTGAATCAGGCATTTGACCTCAAGTGAGGTCTCCAAAATGACAAATTGAATCAATATTGTGTGACCATCCCTGTTTTAATGGGGAATATTTAATAAAGGTTGATTTTGTGTTTTCCATTAATTTTGCATATTGGAGGATTCTTAAAAGTAAGGAATTTTTCAGTTCTAAAACACATTCTATTGCCTAAAGCTTCAGTATGATGCATATGAAAATAGTGATAACAGACGCTATGCTGATGTATTTGCAATACAGACATTATTGTTAAACTGCGTATGCATATGCTTCATGCTGCACATATGCCATAGTCTAAAAGCGATGCTGCGTGCAGCGCTTACCCTCACGCAGAGTGATCGGCAGTCAGATACCATTTGTGGGCATTGAACTCAGGCCATATTTGGACATCTCTGTTCAGGCCGTCATGTTGCTTGGCCATTGATTTAATCGAGCTGATGATTATTGAAGGATCTGCTTATGCGCTGCGAATGCGTAAGCAGTCGCTGTGCCTTTGTGATGGCTCCAGTGGGCGTCTCTGTACTTTTCAGGGCTGCTGGGGGTTTTTTTTTTCATAATTTCACACATCCTCAACTTCCCCAATCACAGCTGTGATTGCCATAATGTCCGTTTATGAATCACATGGTTCAGGGGGCACTTCGCAGGCACCCCACCATTGGAGAATTACACTAACCATCACAGGCACCTCACCATCAGAAATGTCCACAAACCAGAATTAGAGGACCCACGACATCTTCTTGCATGTGGTTGTTTTGTCCAATAGAAAATCAGCAGGAAGTGGTAGTTGATTTTTGACTGATTTCTATTGATTTTTTGGTTGATTTTTATGTGTATTTGCTATGGATTTTGAATGGAACTGACTGACTGAATTAAGACCTAAAAATCAACCAGCATTGACCATCAATTGGGGGGGGGGGGGGGGGGGGGAACTGCCAAAAAAATCAACCAAAAACTATTTTTAGTAAATATGGAATTTTGTCCCTGGAGCACCCTGTCAATGTTAACTGGTTTTTAGATCGATTTTGTATAGAGATGCGCATCGGCCAATTTTCCTGGTTTTGGTTCTAATTTGTTGGAGGGTTTTGGTTTTACCAAAATTGCCTTACTGGCTATGGTTGTTATGGTTTTGTATACGGATTTAAAAAAATGTTTTTATTAAAAACAGCTACAATCATGCTATATTTGCAACCAAAAACAAATAGAAAACCCCAAATTCGGATTTAAAATGGGATTTTGTTCAGTCCAAACTCTGGAGAAGATCCGGACCGTGGTTTGGTTTCAGAGACACTATCAGTGGGCATCCCTGCACAAATCCCTGCCGCAGTGTCATTAGCATTATTTCGCATATCCTCAGCATCCAATTACACTTTTGAATATGCACCTCTGAGTCTGGTCCAAAATCTTTTTGATTTATTTAAACACAAAAACTTGGAATGAATGGCCATTCAGGTGGTCTGCCCACTTTCATGCACTCCTGGAACTTGTACAGATAAAGCCATTGCTCCTGATGCATATCCCACGCGAAAACATCTCTGCATCTCTATTAAGACTGTCCCTCTGCACACACGCGATTGTTAAATGCACTCAGTGACAGTTTGCCCAGGATTAGCCTTTCAAACCACTTAGTACTCTGTAGACTATTTCCTGAAATCCATACCATAACGTATGATGCATGGATCCTTATAAATTGTTTAATGACAATTTTGACCTTGCCAGAAACCACATCATACTAAAAATGAAAAAGCTGTCCACCCATCATAAAAAAAGCAATGAAGTATAAACTGTATTAGTAGTAAAATTGGGCAACACACTGATCTTAATTTCCTTTACAATTCTTATTTAACAATCCTATTACCTAGAATTAGTAATCTGAATCCACTTCGTTTAGAGATTAAAAAAAAATCTGCTTTATGTGATACACAAATTATTTAATGCTGAATTTTATCTTCATAAAATTGTTATTTATCTAAAGACTAATTGTAAACTTAACATCTGCAGAAGATACTCTTGAACCACTTAACTGGCTAATATATACCACTCAGAAATTGTTGCGTTTCTTAAGATTGTGTTAGGTCAAGAACATCTATCTAAAACTTATTCAATTTCATTTTAGGTATTCATTTTTTTAAACTTTTTTATTTTACGGTAGAAAGAAGTATAGATTTGGATTGGAAAGTCACAATTTTAAAATGTTTTATTTGTTCCCAAGTGCATACTCGGCATCTGTGTTACTGCCAAGGGTTCCACCCGATTTAAACATTCACTCTAGACACACACAGATAACTGATTTAGGGGTCTATTTACTAAGCTTTCGATGGAGATAAAGTGGATTGAAATAAAGTACCAGCCAACCAGCTCATAACTGTCATATTTGGCAAGGGAATATTTTAAATGATATCTGTCCTCTTACATACAAGTTACAGTTTCACTGTTGCTCACACTAAGTATGTAAATTATTACTCGCACTATTATGTAAATGTAATTACTTAATATATCTGTATAGGTTTACATGGAAACTTACCATTTACATCATACCAGCATTTAATTCCGCTAGTTGTGCATTCACTGAAAAATAAAAAAGAATAACTTAAGTCATGTAGCTTCACAAAATACTTTACATTTTTTAAAATAAAATTGCAAAATATCATACCAAATTTCACAATTGTTACAGGATAGAATTAGGTCTCCTGGGCTATAGTATTTTCCCATTTGATCATAGCAACCACATTCAGCTACACACTTCATGGTAACTTCCTCTAAATAGGGCTTGTCACTTGGGCAGGAAGGATAGCAACCTAGGAAAAAGCACAGAAAATAATGGTTTTCATCCCAGGGTTATTATGGAGCTTAGGTTATAGCTAGCAAAACCACTATACTTGATTTTCCATAGTTCAATTACATCAGGCATGGTACCAAAGGATTGGCGCATAGCTGAGGTAGTGCCTTTATTTAAAAAGGGAATTAAAAATAATCCTGGTAACTATAGACCAGTTAGGTTACTTGCGGTCAACCGCTGACCGCAAAGTTCCCACCATTGAAGATAATGGAGCGGCATAGTGCTATGCGCCGTCTGACAGCTCAGACGTGCACAGCCAATCAGGAGAGTGCAACGACATGGCACTCCCTGATTGGCTGAAGGGACCCTCTATGACAGTAAAGGGGAAAGAGGTCCCATATGTAAACATGGGACCCCTTTCAGTGCATTGTCCGGGTTTAGCGTTTTATTATTTTGCCAAGTACGTGGATTACAAACAAGAAGAGGACAGATCTACACTGGATTTTTGTGAGTATAATTTTATTTACAGGTACGCCATGGATTCTACTGGTGAAGGGGACCGAGTCGGCGTGTGAACATAGGTAAGTATGTGTGTGTCGGTGTGCATGTATGTAATAAAGTTTTACTTTCACGGTGTGCGTGTACTGTTTTTATTTGGGTATTTTTTTTGCAGTAGTACTATAGGTACCAGCGGGCCCGTTTCCCCCTGCATGCTGGTACTTGGGGTTCTCCAAGTACCAGCTTGCGGGGGAGGCTTGCTGGGACTTGTAGTTCTGCTACAAAAAACAATATTCTCTATTTTTGTCACTTGGCTATCAACATCCCATCCGCAGCCCTTGGATGGGGGGACGGACAGCCTTGGGCTTCACCCCTGGCCCTTGGGTGGCTGGAGGGGGGGAACCCTTGATTTAAGGGGTCCCCACTCCTCCAGGGTACCCCGGCCAGGGGTGACTAGTTAGTGATTTAATGCCACGGCCGCAGGGACCGATATAAAAGTGTCCCCCGGCTGTGGCATTATCTCTCTGACTAGTGGAGCCCGGTGCTGGTGTTAAAAAATACGGGGGACCCCTACGTTTTTTGTCCCCCGTATTTTTGGCACCAGGACCGGACGCAGAGCTGGTGCTGGTTGTGAAAATACGGGGGATCCCCTGTCATTTCCCCCCCCCCGTATTTTTACAACCAGGACCGGCTCAAAGAGCCCGAGGCTGGTTATGCTTAGGAGGGGGGACCCCACGCATTTTTTTTCAGGATTTTTTACACATTCCCACCCCTTCCCACTGAAAAACATGCTCTGATCTCTCCATATTATTTTAGTCAGTAAAAAAATAATAATATTCTTTTAAAATATATAAATAATACTTGTGGCTCCTAATAGACAAACCAAGCACATAATCCAGAGGTTCCCAAACTGTGTGCCGTGGCTCCCTGGGGTGCCTCGGGACACTTGCAGGGGGTGCCCTGGGTTGGTGGTCCAGGACCAATTCAAATTATTCATGGTCAATATAATTGGCAAAACCAGTGCAGTCATAAAATATGTGGCCAAACAGAAGCAAATCTGTCACCACACAACTGACCCTAAGGATGACATATAAACGCGATCTACTTAATGTAATATTTCTTTCTAAATTTCTCAATAAGAAATTTTTGGCCTAGGGGTGCCGTGAAAACAATTCTGATATTCTAAGGCGCCATGATTCAAAAAAGTTTGGAAACCACTGACATAATCCCTTCTAATATAAATAGATATGCTATAAGCAATAAAAAAACACACCAAAAAAAACATGTTTTTAAAAATTTTTATTAGATCCCGCCAGCAAAATGAGGCGGACTGAAATTGACGAAATGACTGTCGAAAAGCACTGTTGTCGAATCGACATTCTTCAATTGAATATACTTTTGTCGAAAAAGCCGCATTTTTACCATTGCAGACATGTCGAATTTGACAACTGTCGAATTGCAAAAAGTCGAATTTGAAACGGACGTTTTTTTGTCGAAAAGTACTGTATTGCATTGTCGAATCATTTTTTTTGTGTGTCTAAAATGCCCCGTTTTTCGACATTTGCGGCAATTCGACCGCAATTGCATATACCCCATAGCTTTTAACATAGTGACATTAATATCTGGGAGTGGTACCAATCATAGTTGTCAATTGGTACTAAACCATTACTTCAGCAGGTGCATTATAATATGAACATCTTAATACAGAATACAGGCTGAACCCGATGGGCTTTTTGCCTTTTTTCAACCTCACTAACTATGTAACTACTGTATGTAATTAACCTTCAAGTTTTGCTACCTTGTTTAGATCAATCAGTTAAATGCTGTTGTAGTTGCTCAACCAAATGTGTAAACAAAATTAAAGGCAACAGTAACTACATTTTAGAAGAAATACAATGGAAAATTTCTAGTGTATTCCACATTTACAAAATAATAATAATAATAATAATAATAATAATAATTCCAAAGTGACATCAACTAATACCCCTTTTACACTCGCAGGAAAATCCCGGGATATTGCACGTGAACGCGCATCATCCCGGGATTCTTCTCAGTGTAAATGGGTACATGGACAATTTCCCGGGACGAGCATCCCGGGATTTCATCCCAGGTCAAAAGCAGGGTTGAACCCGGGACCGTCCCGGGAAGCTGTGTAGTGTAAAAGGGTCCGTCCCGGGATTCACTATCCCGGGACTGTTAAAAGGACTTGGATTGGAGCTTTCTTGGGCTCAGAAAAGCTGATGTCATCTTTTCTGAGCCCAAGGCCATTTCTAATGACATACTAATGCATTTGCAGGGATATCCCGGGATCAGTGTAAATGGGGCTGTCCCGGGTCGATCCCAGGTCTTAATGCAGTGTGAAAGGGGTCAGTCCCGGGAATGCATCCCGGGATGCATCCCGGGAAGCATCCCGGGAGTGACCCGGGAGTGCGAGTGTAAAAGTGGTATTAATTTCTTCATCATTTGTATCAGGGGCTAAACTTTACTGTAATATTTACCATCAAACTTACTGTAAATGTATAGAGAGAATAATCACATGAAATACAATAAGTGCTTATTAAAAATAAGATTTTACTTACCGATAAATCTATTTCTCGTAGTCCGTAGTGGATGCTGGGACTCCGTCAGGACCATGGGGAATAGCGGCTCCGCAGGAGACAGGGCACAAAATTTAAAAGTTTGACCACTAGGTGGTGTGTACTGGCTCCTCCCCCTATGACCCTCCTCCAAGCCTCAGTTAGGATACTGTGCCCGGACGAGCGTACACAATAAGGAAGGATTTTGAATCCCGGGTAAGACTCATACCAGCCACACCAATCACACCGTACAACTTGTGATCTGAACCCAGTTAACAGTATGACAAACGTAGGAGCCTCTGAACAGACGGCTCACAACAATAACAACCCGATTTTTTTGTAACAATAACTATGTACAAGTATTGCAGACAATCCGCACTTGGGATGGGCGCCCAGCATCCACTACGGACTACGAGAAATAGATTTACCGGTGAGTAAAATCTTATTTTCTCTGACGTCCTAGTGGATGCTGGGTACTCCGTAAGGACCATGGGGATTATACCAAAGCTCCCAAACGGGCGGGAGAGTGCGGATGACTCTGCAGCACCGAATGAGAGAACTCCAGGTCCTCCTTAGCCAGGGTATCAAATTTGTAGAATTTTACAAACGTGTTCTCCCCTGACCACGTAGCTGCTCGGCAGAGTTGTAATGCCGAGACCCCTCGGGCAGCCGCCCAAGATGAGCCCACCTTCCTTGTGGAATGGGCCTTGACAGATTTAGGCTGTGGCAGGCCTGCCACAGAATGTGCAAGTTGAATTGTGCTACAAATCCAACGAGCAATCGTCTGCTTAGAAGCAGGAGCACCCAGCTTGTTGGGTGCATACAGTATAAACAGCGAGTCAGATTTTCTGACTCCAGCCGTCCTTGAAATATATATTTTCAATGCTCTGACAACGTCCAGCAACTTGGAATCCTCCAAATCGCTAGTAGCCGCAGGCACCACAATAGGCTGGTTCAGGTGAAATGCTGAAACCACCTTAGGCAGAAAGTGAGGACGCGTCCGCAGTTCTGCCCTGTCCGAATGGAAAATCAGATATGGGCTTTTATACGATAAAGCCGCCAATTCTGACACTCTCCTGGCTGAAGCCAGGGCCAGTAGCATGGTTACTTTCCATGTAAGATATTTCAAATCCACCGATTTGAGTGGCTCAAACCAATGGGATTTGAGAAAATCCAAAACTACATTAAGATCCCATGGTGCCACTGGGGGCACAACCGGGGGCTGTATATGTAGTACTCCTTTTACAAAAGTCTGGACTTCAGGAACTGAAGCCAATTTTTTCTGGAAGAAAATCGACAGGGCCGAAATTTGAACCTTAATGGACCCTAATTTGAGGCCCATAGACAATCCTGTTTGCAGGAAATGTAGGAATCGACCCAGTTGAAATTCCTCCGTCGGGGCCTTCCTGGCCTCACACCACGCAACATATTTTCTCCAAATGCGGTGATAATGTTGTGCAGTCACCTCCTTCCTGGCTTTTACCAGGGTAGGGATGACCTCTTCCGGAATGCCTTTTTCCCTTAGGATTCGGCGTTCAACCGCCATGCCGTCAAACGCAGCCGCGGTAAGTCTTGGAATAGACACGGTCCCTGCTGAAGCAGGTCCCGTCTTAGAGGTAGAGGCCACGGATCTTCCGTGAGCATCTCCTGAAGTTCCGGGTACCAAGTTCTTCTTGGCCAATCCGGAGCCACGAGTATCGTTCTTACTCCCCTTTGCCGTATAATTCTCAGTACTTTTGGTATGAGAGGCAGAGGAGGAAACACATACACTGACTGGTACACCCATGGTGTTACCAGAGCGTCTACAGCTATTGCCTGAGGGTCTCTTGACCTGGCGCAATACCTGTCCAGTTTTTTGTTGAGGCGGGACGCCATCATGTCCACCATTGGTCTTTCCCAATGGACCACAATCATGTGGAAGACTTCTGGATGAAGTCCCCACTCTCCCGGGTGCAGATCGTGTCTGCTGAGGAAGTCTGCTTCCCAGTTGTCCACTCCCGGGATGAACACAGCTGACAGTGCTAACACATGATTTTCTGCCCAGCGGAGAATCCTTGCAGCTTCTGCCATTGCCCTCCTGCTTCTTGTGCTGCCCTGTCTGTTTACGTGGGCGACTGCCGTGATGTTGTCCGACTGAATCAACACCGGCTGACCCTGAAGCAGAGGTTTTGCCAGGCTTAGAGCATTGTAGATTGCTCTTAGCTCCAGTATATTTATGTGAAGAGACGTCTCCAGGCTTGACCACACGCCCTGGAAGTTTCTTCCCTGTGTGACCGCTCCCCAGCCTCTCAGGCTGGCATCCGTGGTCACTAGGACCCAGTTCTGTATGCCGAATCTGCGGCCCTCTAACAGATGAGCACTCTGCAACCACCATAGCAGAGACACTCTTGTCCTTGTGGACAATTTTATCCGCTGATGCATCTGCAGATGCGATCCGGACCATTTGTCCAGCAGATCCCACTGAAAAGTTCGTGCATGGAATCTGCCGAATGGAATCGCTTCGTAAGAAGCTACCATTTTTCCCAGGACTCTTGTGCATTGATGCACAGATACTTTTCCTGGTTTTAGGAGGTTCCTGACTAGATCGGATAACTCCCTGGCTTTCTCCTCCGGAAGAAATACCTTTTTCTGAACAGTGTCCAGAATCATCCCTAGGAACAACAGACGTGTCGTCGGGATCAGTTGGGATTTTGGAAAATTCAGAATCCACCCGTGTTGTTGGAGCACTACTTGGGTTAGTGCTACTCCGACCTCCAGCTGTTCTCTGGATCTTGCCCTTATCAGGAGATCGTCCAAGTAAGGGATAATTAAGACGCCTTCTCTTCTTAGAATCGGTCTTACCGAGCCGTCCGGCTTCGGTACCACAAATAGCGTGGAGTAATACCCCTGTCCCTGTTGTAGGAGGGGTACCTTGACTATCACCTGCTGAGAATACAGCTTGTGAATGGCCTCCAATACCGTCGCCCTGTCGGAGGGAGACGTTGGCAAAGCAGACTTTAGGAAACGGCGAGGAGGGGACTTCTCGAATTCCAACCTGTAACCCTGAGATACTACCTGCAGGATCCAGGGGTCCACCTGCGAGTGAGCCCACTGTGCGCTGAAATGTTTGAGGCGACCCCCCACCGCCCCTGAGTCTGCTTGTAAGGTCCCAGCGTCATGCTGACGCCTTTGTAGAAGCCGGGGAGGGCTTCTGCTCCTGGGAAGGAGCTGCTTGTTGCAGTCTCTTACCCTTTCCTTTGCCTCGGGGCAAATAGGAATGTCCTTTTGCTCGTTTGTTCTTATAGGAACGAAAGGACTGCGGCTGAAAAGCCTGCGGCTTTTTCTGCTGGGAGGTGACCTGGGGTAAAAAGGTGGATTTTCCGGCCGTTGCCGTGGCCACCAGATCCGATAGACCGACCCCAAATAATTCCTCCCCCTTATACGGCAATACTTCCATATGTCGTTTGGAATCCGCATCACCTGACCACTGGCGCGTCCATAAACTTCTTCTGGCAGATATGGACATCGCACTTACTCTTGATGCCAGAGTGCAAATATCTCTCTGTGCATCTCGCATATAAAGAAATGCATCCTTTAACTGCTCTATAGTCAGTAAAATACTGTCCCTATCCAGGGTATCAATATTTTCAGACAGTGACTCCGACCAAGCCACGCCAGCACTGCACATCCAGGCTGAGGCGATTGCTGGTCTCAGTATAACACCCGTATGTGTGTATATACTTTTTAATGTATTCTCCAGCCTCCTATCAGCTGGATCCTGGAGGGCGGCCGTATCAGGAGACGGTAACGCCACTTGCTTTGATAAGCGTGTGAGCGCCTTATCCACCCCAGGAGGTGTTTCCCAGCGCGCCCTAACCTCTGGCGGGAAAGGGTATAATGCCAATAACTTCTTTGAAATTAGCAGTTTTCTATCTGGGGTAACCCACGCTTCATCACACACTTCATTCAGTTCCTCTGATTCAGGAAAAACTATCGGTAGTTTTTTCACACCCCACATAATACCCCTTTTTGTGGTACTTGCAGTATCAGAGATATGCAAAGCCTCCTTCATTGCCGTGATCATATAACGTGTGGCCCTACTGGAAAATACGTTTGTTTCTTCACCGTCGACACTGGATTCAGTGTCAGTGTCTGGGTCTGTGTCGACCGACTGAGGTAAAGGGCGTTTTACAGCCCCTGACGGTGTCTGAGACGCCTGGACAGGTACTAACTGGTTTGCCGGCTGTCTCATGTCGTCAACCGACTTTTGTAGTGTGCTGACACTATCCCGTAATTCCATAAACAAAGCCATCCATTCTGGTGTCGACTCCCTAGGGGGTGACATCACCATTACAGGCAATTGCTCCGCCTCCACGCCAACATCGTCCTCATACATGTCGACACACACGTACCGACACACAGCAGACACACAGGGAATGCTCTGATAGAAGACAGGACCCCACTAGCCCTTTGGGGAGACAGAAGGAGAGTTTGCCAGCACACACCAAAGCGCTATAAATATATATAGGGACAACCTTAATAAGTGTGTTCCCTTTATAGCAGCTCAAATATTATAAATATCGCCAATAAGTGCCCCCCCTCTCTGTTTTTACCCTGTTTCTGTAGTGCAGTGCAGGGGAGAGTCCTGGGAGCCTTCCTCGCAGCGGAGCTGGGCAGGAAAATGGCGCTGTGTGCTGAGGAGAATAGGCCCCGCCCCCTTTTCGGCGGGCTTCTTCTCCCGGTTTTTTTTTTGGAACCTGGCAGGGGTTAAATACATCCATATAGCCCCAGGGGCTATATGTGATATATTTTAGCCAGAATAGGTATATTACATTGCTGCCCAGGGCGCCCCCCCCCAGCGCCCTGCACCCTCAGTGACCGCTGGTGTGAAGTGTGCGGAGAGCAATGGCGCACAGCTGCAGTGCTGTGCGCTACCTCATGAAGACTGAGACGTCTTCTGCCGCCGGTTTCTGGACCTCTTCTCTATTCGGCATCTGCAAGGGGGTCGGCGGCGCGGCTCCGGTGACCCATCCAGGCTGTACCTGTGATCGTCCCTCTGGAGCTAGTGTCCAGTAGCCTAAGAAGCAAATCCATCCTGCACGCAGGTGAGTTCACTTCTTCTCCCCTAAGTCCCTCGTTGCAGTGAGCCTGTTGCCAGCAGGACTCACTGAAAATAAAAAACCTAACAAACTTTTTCTAAGCAGCTCTTTAGGAGAGCCACCTAAATTGCACCCTGCTCGGACGGGCACAAAAACCTAACTGAGGCTTGGAGGAGGGTCATATGGGGAGGAGCCAGTACACACCACCTAGTGGTAAAACTTTAAAATTTTGTGCCCTGTCTCCTGCGGAGCCGCTATTCCCCATGGTCCTGACGGAGTCCCAGCATCCACTAGGACGTCAGAGAAATTAACGATATTGATTGAAAAAATCGTTCACCGCTGCTGCTGCTACTATTACTGCAAAGATCCTCAGCCAACAACAGACATTAACAGACAATTAGATCACATAAATTGATAAGAGAAACAATAAAGCAAGAGTACAGTACATACAGGACCTCCGTCAGGGAGTCATTTGATATGTCAGCTGTCGGGATCCCGGCGCTCACCATACCAACGCCAGAATCCCGACAGCTGGCATACCGACAACTATTCTCCCTCTTTGGGTGTCCACGATACCCCCGGAGGGAGAATAAATAGCGTGGCACGTGCAGCACGCCACCGTGCCCGCAAGGGGCACTTTTGCGCTCACCCCGCTGCCTGCATGCTGGCATAAGATAATACACCCCTTCTGTCAGAGTGGATGTATAGGAAGCACAAGATGGGGCTCTTTTTCATGCTACTTTTATTTATTACGCATTGTTGTCTTTTCATGATGTGTGTCCTTTGCTCAGTGACTCAGCTTCATTTTACACTTGTAGCATGTACAGTATATGTAATTAAATATGGTGACCTGAAAGGAACACATGTGCCTCTTTGGAGGGGGAGAACTTGCGGTTTCTTGATAACTGGTGCAGGCTGAAACCTGATGATGACGATGCAGCTGGTCATGCCTGCTTCACCCAATTATGTAAAAAAAATTACAAAGCTACCGCAAACTAATAGCATTAAACTAATTTTTAAAAACAAAACATGATTATTACTCTGTTTGGGAAGGGGAAATCCTTTTCTCATAGTCTGTAGAGGATTCTGGGGTCCAAATTAGTACCATGGGGTATAGATGGGTCCACTAGGAGCCTTGGGCACTTTAAGAAATTAAGAGTGTGCGCTGGCTCCTCCCTCTATGCCCCTCCTACCAGACTCAATTTAGAAAATATGCCCGGAGGAGCACATTTCTTTTTTCAGTTTGTTATTTTCAGGCATGACTTGTTGGCATAGAGGGAGGAGCCAGCGCACACTCTTAATTTCTTCAAGTGCCCAAGGCTCCTGAGTTGGCATAGTCTAGAAACTGTGCCTGAGGAGACAGACATACCTTGAGAGAAGGATTGAAAGGACAGTGGTGAGATTCGAACCAGCACACACAAGCCAAGAGGAAAGTCATGCTAAACAAACTTGAACAGGAACAGCAACAGCTGAACCAACAACAATACTTAACCAAGTAACTGTGCAGGAAGCACGAAGCACTGGTCAGGCGCACAGTATCCTCTGCGGACTATGAGAAAAGGATTTACCGGTAGGTAATTAAAATCCTATTTTCTCTTACGTCCTAGAGGATACTGGGGTCCATATTAGTACCATGGGGATGTACCAAAGCACCCAAGCCGGGTGGGAGAGTGCGGAGGTTCCTGCAGAACTGTCTGACCAAATTGAAGGTCCTCAGCGGCCAAAGTATCGAACCCAACCAAGTAGCTGCGCGGAGAGCTGTAAAGCCGAGACACCCCGGGCAGCCACCCAGGAAGAACCCACTGACCTAGTAGAGTGGGCCTGTACAGATATTGGAACTGGCAAACCTGCCGTAGAGTAAGCATGCTGGATAGTAAGCCTCATCCAGCGAGCAATAGACTGCTTTGAAGCAGGACACCCAATTTTACTGGGATCAGAGAACAAACAACGAGTCCGACTTTCTGTGATGAGCTGTCCGTTTCACATAAATCTTCAAAGCCCTCACAATATCTAGGGACTTTGAGGTAGCAGAGGTGTCGGTAACCACTGGAACCACAATAGGTTGCTTGATATGAAATGCAGACACCACCTTTGGAAGAAATTGCTGTCGAGTTCTGAGTTCAGCTCTATCCTCATGAAAGATCAAATAGGGGCTCTTGTGAGACAATGCCCCCAGTTCCGACACCCGCCTGGCTGAAGCCAGGGCCAACAGTGTGACGGTCTTCCAAGTAAGAAACTTTACGTCTACCTCCTGTAAGGGCTCAAACCATTCTGATTGGAGGAACTGCAACACCAGAGATCCCAAGGTGCCATGGGAGGCATAAAGGGCGGTTGGATTTGCATAACACCCTTCAAGAACATCTGAACCTCAGGGAGGGAAGCCAATTGTTTTTGGAAGAAAATGGATAAGGCCGAAATCTGGACTTTTATGGAGCCCAAATGTAGGCCCACATCCATACCTGACTGCAGAAAAAGCATCCCAGTTGAAATTCCACCGTAGGAAATTTCCTGTTCTCCCACCAAGAGACGTATTTCTTCCAAATACGGTGGTAATGCTTAGACGTTACCCCTTTTCTGGTTTGGATAAAAGTCGTAATAAACCTTATCTGAGATTACTTTCTGGGCTAGAATTTGACGCTCAACTTCCATGCCATCAAACAAAGCCATGGTAAGTCTTGACAGACGAATGGCCCCTGTTGCAGGAGATCCTCTTGAAGAGGTAGAGGCCACGGATCCTCCAGGAGCATGTCCAGTAGATCCGTGTACCAAGCCCGTCTTGGCCAGTCCAGAGCAATGAGAATTGCTTGAACCTTTTCCCTTTTTATTCTTTTGAGAATTTTTGAGGTCAATTGAAGTGGCGGAAACACATACACCATCTGGTAGGCCCATGGGGATGCCAGAGCGTCCACCGTCACTGCCTGTGGGTCCCTCGACCTATAACAATACCGCTGGAGCTTCTTGTTTAGATGAGAGGCCATCATGCCGATTTGTAGAATGCCCCACCAATGTGTCAAGCACCCGAACACCTCTGGGTGGAGGCCCCACACTCCTGAGTGGAGGTCGTGTCTGCTGAGGAAGTCTGATTCCCAGTTGTCTAATCCCGGAATGAAGATTGCCAATAATACCACCGCATGCCTTTCTGCCCAAAAGAGAATTCTTGTTAACTCTGACATTGCTGCTCTGCTCTACGTTCAGCCTTGTCGGTTTATGTACGTTACTGCCGTCACATTGTCCGACTGACTTTGAAGGGCTTCATCTTGAAGAAGATGTAATGCCTGTAGAAGGGCATTGTATATGGCCCTCAGCTCCAGAGTTTTGACTGGAAGAATGGTTTCCTGACTTGACCATTTTCCTTGGAACTGGGCCCCCTGGGTGACTGCTCCCCAACCTCTGACGCTTGAGTCTGTGGTTAGCAGAATCCAATTTTGAATCCCAAACCTTCGGCCCTCGGTCAGGTGAGAAGTCTGAAGCCACCATAGAAGAGAAATCCTGGCTTTTGGCGACAGATGTATACTCTGGTGCATGTGGAGATGCGATCCGGACCATTTTTCCAACAGATCCAACTGGAAGGGCCTTGCATGAAACCTTCCATACTGTAGAGCCTCGTAAGCAGCTACCATCTTCCCCAGAAGGCGAATGCAGAGATGCACCGATATCCGGGTTGGTTTCAAGACATCCCGCACCATTGACTGGATTATCAATGCCTTTTCCAATGGAAGGAAAACCTTCTGTGCCTCCATATCCAGTATCATCCCCAGGAATGGAAGTTTCCGTGTTGGTTCCAGGTGAGATTTTGGTAGGTTCAGAATCCACCCGTGATGCCGGAGTAATCGAGTTGAGAGGGCAATGTTGTCCAACAACCTCTCCATGGATGGGGCCTTGATCAGCAGGTCGTCCAAGTACGGAATTATGTTCACTCCCTGTTTGTGGAGGAGAAACATCATCTCTGCCATTACCTTGGTGAACACCCTCGGTGCTGTGGAGAGGCCAAATGGCAGGGCCTGGAACTGGTAGTGACAGTCCTGTAATGCAAACCTTAGATAAGCCTGATGAGACAGCCATATTGGAATATGAAGGTACGCATCCTTGATATCCAGAGACACCAAGAATTCCCCTTCCTCCAGACCTGAAATAACTGCTCTCAGAGACTCTATCTTGAATTTGAACACTAGCAAATACGAGTTCAATGACTTGAGGTTTAAGATGGGTCTCAACAAACTGACCGGCTTCGGTACCACAAACAGGTTGGAATAATAACCTCTGTTCTGCATCTGAGGTGGAACTGGAACAATGACCTGAGTCTGTACCAGTTTTTGAATTGCATCCTGTAAAATTAAACTTGCCTCTTGAGAAGCTGGTAAGCCTGATTTGAAAAATCTGTGAGGTGGGAGTTCTTGAAACTCCAGTCTGTAACCCTGGGTGATAAGCTCTATGACCCAGGGATCCAGGCATGATGTTGCCCATATGTGACTGAAATCTCTTAATCGGGCTCCCACCTGCCTGTCTTCCAGGCAGGGTGGTCCACCATCATGCTGAAGGCTTAGAGGAAGCAAAATTGGAGTGCTGTTCCTGTGAACCTGCAGTTGCTGGTTTCTTGGGTTTACCTCTATAACCTTTGAAGGCTGTAGAAGAACCTTTGACTTATTTTTCAAATTTTGCTGTCCGCAAGGACTGCAGAGTTGGAGCTGAGTAGGTCTTCCTAGGTGGAGAAGCTGCGGATGGAAGGTATGTAGACTTTCCCGCCGTAGCCTTGGAAAGCCACGTAATTAGTTCATCTCCAAACAGAGCCTCACCTGTGAATGGTAGGCTTTCCACACCTTTTCTGGAATCCGCATCCGCAGTCCACTGACGCAGCCATAGGCCCGACCATGCTGACACTGCCATGGCCATGGTGCGTGCATTTAGCAAGCATATCTCTTTTTGTGGCCTCTACCAAAAAACTTGCAGAGTCATGTATATAGTGTAGGAGTAAAACAATCTCCCTCTTGGGTAAGGAATCTAATCCCTCAAGTAGGTTACCTGACCATTTTGCAATGGCTCTTGTGATCCAAGCACAAGCTATAGTAGGTCTCTGGGCTACTCCCGCAGCTGTGTACAGAGATTTGAGAGTGGTCTCAATCTTGCGGTCAGCCGTGTTTTTTAAGGACGCTGCCCCCAGGACAGGCAAGACTATCTTGAGTGAAAAAATCTAGATACCGATTCGGTGGGTTTTCCCATTTTTTCCTATCATCCTGAGGAAAAGGGAAGGATGTAATTAACCATTTAGGGATCTGAAACTTCTTGTCAGGAGTAACCCAAGTTTCTTTAAATAGGGAATTTAATTCCTGAGATGCAATAAAAGTTGCAGAGGATTTCTTTTTCACATTAAAATAAGATTCCTCATCCTCTCCTGTCACTGTGTCATCTTTGATGTGCAGGACCTCCCTAATAGCTACTATTAGGGCCTGTATTCCTTGTAACAGGGCTGCATCCCCCCCCCCCCCCCACCTAAGTCCACCTCACCCTCCTCTGGGTCTGACGCATCATCATCAGTGTCAGCCTGCAATATTTGGGCCAGGGTACGCTTTTGTGGACAAATGGCAGAGGTCTGAGACGCTGGTATGGGACCTGAATCCCTATTCATCAGGTCATCAACAGACTGTCTTAATTGTTGTGTCTCTTTCTCAGTATGGGACAATTTAGTAGAAATATCTGAGATCATCCCTTTTAGAGACTCCAACCATGCTTGTTCAGATCCAATAGCCTGAGAATGTGTACTACCCTGAGTACATAGTAGTGATCCCCCTGGTGAAGAAAAACACTCTGCAGTGCATGAAACACACTCATTGCCTGCCATTGTAATGTGAAAGTATATACACACAGACACACATACACACACACACACACACACACACACACACACACACACACACACACGTGTGAGAAAAGTTAAGCCCAGTTAACCAACACAGAGTCTTCTAGGGAGACACAGAATATGATGGAGCAAGCCACACAGCACCCTTCCTGCTAAAGCTGACCTTAGGTGGGTCACAGACTAAATACCCCTAATAGGGTATTAGTATTCTTATACCGCTCCCCCCCCCCCCTGCTATGACCCCCTGGTACCGCCGAGGTAATCTGGAGTCCTTGTGGAGGAGCTGCGCATCTCTGCCAGTGTGTTCAGTGAGAGCTGCAGAGGGAAAATGGTGCTAGTGAGCAGCTGGATCCACTCATAATGAAACACCGTCCCCTTAATGGTACGCGGTCTTCCTGGTTTTGTATACTGGCTGAGGTTATATTTTGGCTTTACAGTGGGTTAGAACCCCTGTAAGCTGTATTGCCAGTGTAGCTATTTAGTTGTGGCTTCAGCTCACCCCTCACAGCGGAACACACATAACAGCCTGCATGTCTCTGAAGCCTGGAGCCGCAGCTTGCCTGTCAGCGCTGCGCTCCTACCCTCATGCCATCACTACCGCCGACGACCCGCTAACCGGGACGCCGGCTTCCTACTCACCACTCTTCTCACTTCTGGCTCTGCTAGGGATGGTGGCATGCTGCGGGAATGTACGCTCGCCATGGTGGGGCTTGCGGATGGCTCCCTCATGAGCTCAGTGTCCTGTCAGCGGGCCGTTCTCCCCCCCCCCCCCCCCCCCTAACTCCCACGAAGCAGGCAGGCTAGTGCCAACAAGTCATGCCTGAAAATAACAAACTGAAAAAAGAAATGTGCTCCTCCGGGCATATTTTCTAAATTGAGTCTGGTAGGAAGGGCATAGAGGGAGGAGCCAGCGGACACTATTCATTTCTTATAGTGCCCAAGGCTTCTAGTGGACCCGTCTATACCCCAGGGTACTAATATGGACCCCAGTGTCCTCTAGGACGTAAGAGAAACGTACATTTTAAATTTGTGTTTTAATCAATTTGCTTTTCACATTCTCATATGAGTTGGGTACTTACTCTACTGTATCAGCTACACTTTCCAGTCAGTTATTGTGAGGTGTATGAATTAGTGTTGTTGCCCATGTTTTGTACTCACAGTGAACTTATACCCTTGTTATACTCCTGGTGCATCTACACCTATTATTTCAGAGCCGGACTAACAATAGAACCGGAGGGGCTGATGCCCAGGGCCCACATCATGGTGGGCACTATATGAGTTGGGGTATCTTATTGACAATGTCATCGGTAGGAAATATAACCTGCGCAGCGAGCCTGCAAGGGGCTTTCTAGCGCTCATTACCTCACAGCTTGGCCCCTGTTTGACAGGCCAGCTAGTCTACATCACAGAGTCGCTGCGTCTCTTACATCTGCGCGAGGTGTATGCGAACGGATGCCCTGTAAGCTCAGGTAGCTGATCTAGAGCAAACCGTTACGCGGCTGAGGGAGATTCACATTCTCGAGCAAGGCTTGGATAGAACGGTGGAGTAGTTGAGGGAGGGGTCACCAGTAGTTGAGGATGACCAGGCAGCTAGCTGGGTCACAGTTAGAAGGAAGAAAAAGAAGGGGAGGCTCGACATCTCTGAACTACCAAACCCAAATAAATTTGCCCAATTGGACGAGGATTTGGTGGATGGTAGTGAGGAAATGACGGTGCCGGAGGAGATTGTTCCCTCTAGCAACCAGAGGAGCTGTCCCTCTGGCGCAGTTGGGAAAAAAGGTAGTGAGGCACCTAGTCAGATTGTGGTGGTAGAGGATTCCATTATCAGGAAGACAGATAGGACAATCTGCTACTGGGACCGTGATCACCGTACAGTCTGTCTCGCGAGTGCTCGGGTGCGGCACATCGCAGACCAGGTAGATAGATTTTTGGGAGGGGCTGGGAATAACCCGGCGGTATTGGTGCACGTTGATCCAACGACAAAGTTAGTGGAAGGTGGGATGTCCTTAAGAAAGACTATAGGGACTTAGGCAAGAAACTTAAGGCAAGGACATCTAAGGTAATATTCTATGAAATATAACCTGTGCCATGGGCTAGCCCAGGGAGGCAGAGGGAGATTAGGGAGGTAAATGTGTGGTTTAAGGATTGGTGCAGGAAAGAGGGGTTTGTGTTCCTGGAACACTGGGCGGACTTCTCAGTCAGGCGCCATCTTTTTTGTTGTGATGGATTGCACCTGAATGAGGAGGGGGCAGCAGTGCTGGGGGGGAAGGATGGTTAGAAGGTTGGAGGAGATTTTAAACTAGGTGCCTGGGGGGAGGGTTTAGCAAGAAACTACGGGTCATCCAGTGAGAATAGCAGGGATGGCGTTAGTGAACAAAATGGGGGTGGAGCGGGGGGAGGGAAAGAGCAGCCGGCAAGGGTACTAACATGGGTATTAAAACAGGTTTTAGCATAACACTAACTAACGATGATTACGGGTCATCATTGCTGCATGAAGAGAATGATGTTCCTAGCACAAGGGGAAATACTTATCGAAATTGTGTGTATGTAAACACCAGAAGCCTCACAGGTAAAAAGGGAACTATAAATCCTTGCAGCAAGCAAACAGTATGATATTATAGGCATTACTCAAACCTGGTGGGATGAATCTCATGACTGGACAGTCAATCTAGAGGGTTATACGCTGTTCAGGAGAGACAGACTAAATAAACGGGGTGGAGGGGTGTAATATGGTATGCCGGCGGTTGGGCTCCCGGCGACCAGCATACCGGCACCGGGAGCCTGACCGCCGGCATACCGACAGTGTGGCGAGCGCAAATGAGCCCCTTGCGGGCTCGCTGCGCTCACCATACTGCGGGCACGGTGGCACTCTACGCGCGCCACGCTATTTTATTCTCCCTCCAGGGGGGTTGTGGACCCCCACGAGGGAGAATAAGTGTCGGTATGCCGGCTGTCGGGATTCCGGCGCCGGTATACTGTGCGCCGGGATCCCAAGAGCCGGCATACTGAAGACCACCCGGGTGGAGGGGTATGTCTTTATGTAAAGCCGTTTTTAAAACATGATATACGGGAAGATATTCTAGAGGGGACTGTAAATACTGTTGAGACATTATGGGCAGAAATAGCATTCGGGGGTAAAGGAATAAAAAAGTTAGTATATGGTATTAATGTGTCTGATGAAGAATTGTTACTGAAACAAATTGAAAGAGCAGCAGGAGTAGGAGACATAGTAGTGATGGGAGATTTTAACTATCCAGAGATAAATTGGAAAAACGTTTCATGTGATACTGCTGAGGGTAACATGTTTTTAAACACACTAAATGATAACTACTTAGTTCAATTAATCGAGGAACCAACTAGGTACAATGCAATCCTAGACCTGGTATTAACAAACAATGGGGAATTGATATCAATATTATAGTAGGGGTGCCCATAGGAAACAGCGACCACAATATGGTCACATTCAATATCAGTTTTCATAAGCAGTTCTATACTGGCTCAACTAGGACTCTAAACTTTAGCAAAGCCAACTTTGCCATGATGAGGGAAGCTTTAAGGGACATTGAATGGGAGATTCTGTTTCAAGGAAAAAATACTACAGAGAAATGGGATGTATTAAAATCATTGCTAGTTAAAAATAATCGCAAATGTATTCCCACAAGCAGCAAAAAAAGGAATAAAAATCCAAAACCAATGTGCTTAACAAAAAGGTAAAGGAACTAATGGACAAAAAAAGTCGAGCATTAAAAAAATACAAATCTCAAGGGAATGCAGAGTCATTTCAGCATTATAAGGATTGTAACAAAATGTGCAAAAAAGAAATTAGAGCGGCTAAAGTAGAAACTGAAAACTAGTAGCAAAGGAAAGCAAATCCATTTTTTTTAAATACATCAACAGCAAGAGATTAAAGAAGGAGAGTATAGGCCCTTTAAAAGACAAGTTGGGAGTCTTAATAAAAAATGATAATGACATAGCGAACAAACTAAATGAGTTTTTTTTCAACAGTAGAAGACCAAATGCAGGGTCTAACACACAATCTCAACAAAGATAATGTCCCACTGCCAAATGCTTATTTAAGTCAGTAGGTAGTCTGTGACTGATTAAAAAATGTAAAGATTAATAAGTCACCTGGTCCCAATGGAATTTGCCCAAGGGTTCTTATAGAGCTTCATTCTGAACTAGCAAGACCACTATTTTTGATTTTCAAAGATTCAGTTATAACAGGTATGGTTCCCAAGGACTGGCGTATAGCGGAGGTGGTGTCAATATTCAAAAAGGGAAGCAAAGCCGAACCGGCTTATTATAGACCAGTTAGTCTTACATCTATAGTGGGGAAATTATTGGAAGGTATTCTAAGGCATAGTATTCAGAAGTTCCTTGAAGCCAATAAGGTCATTAAAAGGAACCAACGTGGATTTGTCAAGGATAGATCATGTCAAACATAAGTGCGAACCTTGATCAGGGTAAGGAGGTGAATATAATCTTTTTTAGACTTTCAACACAGTACCGCACATGCGGCTTACTATAAGCTACAAGAAACAGGGCTAGGGAGCACAATATGCACTTGGGTCAGAAATTGGTTGGATAATAGGGAACAGTGCGTTGTGGTTAATGGATCATTTTCAAATTGGACTTAAGTGCTAAGTGGTGTGCCACAAGGGTCTGTACTAGGACCACTATTGTTTTAACATTTTCATTAATGACCTAACAGTAGGTCTAGAGAGCATGGAGTCAATCTTTGCAAACGATACAAAATTGTGTAATGTTATAAATATGGAGGGGGATGCCGAGTCTCTTCAGAACGACTTAGTGAAACTAGACGCATGGGCAGCTAAATGGAGAATGAAATTCAATACCGACAAGTGTAAGGTAATGCATTGTGGTAGCAAGAACAAAAACACCTACATACTAAATGGGGTAATATTAGGGGATTCTGTACTGGAAAAAAACTTGGGTGTTCACATAGATAGCAAACTAAGCAGCAGTACCCAAAGTAGGATTGCAGCAAAGAGGCCTAATAAGATATTAGCATGCATAAAACCTGGAATTGATGCAAGGGACGAGAGTGTTATACTCCCATTATATAAATCACTATTGAGGCCACATCTAGAATACGGTGTACAATTTTGGGCACCATGCTACAAAAAGGATATCCTGGAGCTTGAAAAGGTTCAGAGGCGGGTGACCAAACAAATTAAGGGAATGGAGACTCTGGAATGTGAGGAAAGGCTCAAAAGGCTAGGCATGTTTACACTGGAAAATAGGAGACAAAGAGGGGACATGATCAACATCTACAAATATGTAAGGGGACAATACACAGAGCTTGCGCAGGACCTGTTTTTGATAAGATCAGCTCAGAGGACACGTGGACACTCGCTTAGGTTAGAGGAGAGGAGATTCCGCACAATGCGGCAAAAAGTTTTTTTCACAGTAAGGACAATACGTGTTTGGAATTCCCTGCCTGAGGAAGTAGTAATGGCGGACTCAGTCAACACCTTTAAGAATGAGTTAGATAAATTCCTAATGGATAAGGATATTCAGGGTAATGGTGCTCAGTCATAGTTATTAAAACACAACGGTTGTCATTAAAACAAAACGTCTGACATCAGCATGAGGCAAAATTAGTCCTAAAAGAAAACCGCATAGGAGACCACCAATAGGTTGAACTCGATGGACAAATTGTCTTTTTTCAACCTTAGATAATATGTTACTATGTTACTATGTATCACAGTTTTGTGTCTGCTATCTGCAGGTTAAAGCAGGCTCCTCTATGGCTTGGCTGGCTGCCACAACTTCCCAAGTGTAGTGTCATAGAAAGGTATCCCTAGGTATAGGGATCTCCCTGCATTCTCCAGGTCTGACCCTGGACACCCGGCCTGTTTCACTCTGACTGTAGCCCCACCTGGACTGTCTGATTGTGACAACCAGCAGCCCCTAGGTGAGCTCACACACCCCTTTTGTTCTCTGTGTGGGTGAATCCTTCCAGCCACACACAATATCACCTGTATCCTATCACAATCTGTCATAACCTGGTCTCTGGTGGTCTCAGCTAGCGAGCTGAGTAGGGAGGGTTACTGGTTGAGAAGGCAACGGCAGGCAAGTTGGGCATATGTAGGACTTCCTCATATACTGACAAACACCGGATGTTGGCACGACCTGACCAGAGGTGCGGGGTCTAACCCTCCAATGGTTTTCACCAGTAATCTCCTCCTATGGGGATTCTGGTTTCGCGGTACACGGCAAGCAGGTTGCGGCCCTCTGGACAGGTGCCCAGTAGTTAGTGGAGGACCTGGGAGAGAAAGATACTAGAGATTACTGGGAACAGCTGGTACTTGTGATATCTGAAGAAGAATAATGATTAAATAGACAACCACTGAGGATAGCTGCTGAGGTTAACACTGTTGGCTACTTGAGACAGTCAATATTATATGACGTTGAGACTCCTAGAGAACTGATGACAGACAAACTTGAAAAGACTGAAGAAGTAATTGTTTTGTTCATATGTTTGAAAATCCAGTCATCAGGACACAGAGACATGTGAGTTCACTGCTGTGCTGTTTTATTTCATCAACAACTCCAGACACACTGCACACTGGACCACCCACTTCCCAGCATCCCCCTGGTCCCAGGGACCATCACTGAAGATTCAGGCTTACACATATTAGTAAGGGAGTGTCTACAAATATTAAGCATTCTAATACATTAACATCACATCCTCTTTTCTTCAAAGATAAGCCCTGTACGCTTCTGTCACGATCCTGACTGTAGTTCTCGTATTTGGTGGCTTACCCCTGCCATCTGTCCTGGATCCTGTGCCGTTTTGCTCACTGAGATAAACAGCTTGTCAGCATTATGAGTTTCCTGAGTCCTGAGTTTTCTGCCTGGAAGGTAATAGTTAACGAGCTCAACCTGTGATTAATCTTCGGTGTGAGTCTGAATTCAGCAATCTGAAGTTTAGGCCTAAAAGCCCGCATCCTCTGTTTGTTTGCAGAAGTTCAGGCTTCAGTGTTCTCTCGGCCTGCTAGGCCTCGCTCCACTTCACAGCCTAGTCTAGAGTACTCACATGACAGTGACTGTTCACCTGACCCAGGGCTGTCCAATCCTGTGCCAGCCTGAGATTCTCTGAATCACCTGACACTGCTCACCAATCACCAAGGACCAGGAAGTATAAGTCTGAAGACTGGAGTTGGAAACACTGCCAGTTCCTCGTGTCACGCACAGCTCTGTGTGAGCTTTGAAGCTGAGCTCCCTAAAGGTAACCCTTGTACTTTAGTTCCTGTAAAAACTCTGGGGGTAATTCCAAGTTGATCGCAGCAGGATATTTTTTAGCAGTTGGGCAAAACCATGTGCACTGCAGGTGGGGCAGATATAAAATTTGCAGAGAGAGTTAGATTTGGTTGGGTTATTTTGTTTCTGTGCAGGGTAAATACTGGCTGCTTTATTTTTACACTGCAATTTAGATTGCAGATTGAACTCACCACACCCAAATCTAACTCTCTCTGCACATGTTAAATCTGTCTCCCCTGCAGTGCACATGGTTTTGCCCAACTGCTAAAAAAATTCCTGAAGCGATCAACTTGGAATTACCCCCCCCCCCTGTTCCTTTGTTACCCAGTTTGGATTACATTTGTATTGCCATTGATATCCAGTATTTCCACGAGTCATAACTTAAAGGCACAGTTGCAGTGTTTCATCTTAAAGGCACAGTACAGTATTCCACAGTCTCAACTTCAAGGCACAGTTGCAGTGTTTCATCTTAAAGGCACAGTACAGTATTCCACAGTCTCAACTTAAAGGTACAGTTGCAGTGTTTCATCTTAAAGGCACAGTACAGTATTCCACAGTCTCAACTTAAAGGCACAGTTGCAGTGTTTCATCTTAAAGGCACAGTACAGTATTCCACAGTCTCAACTTAAAGGCACAGTTGCAGTGTTTCATCTTAAAGGCACAGTACAGTATTCCACAGTCTCAACTTAAAGACACAGCTGCAGTGTTTCGTCTTAAAGGCACAATACAGTATTCCACAGTCCCAACTTAAAGGCACAGTTGCAGTCGCAGTATTCCAGTCTCAACTGAAAACCACAGCTGCAGTATTCTGCCATCACAGCCGCAGGGTTCTTCAGCCTCGTACTAGAGCTATAGCCACAGTCATCGCTTTACTTTCAGTTGCGTTTCCAGTTATATCCGGTACCAGCCTGCATTACAGTTGCATCCCAGTCTCACCAGTAACCAGTCCATCTTACTATCTTGCCAGTAACCTTGAGTACATAAGCACCTACTCCTGTGACACTATATCCAGTACAGTCTCACCTATACATTCATCATCCTGCTATCAAAGTCCCTGGTGATCCAGTGGTCAGGATATGGCTTCCTCTGACGAGGCCCGGGTTCGATCCACGGACAAGGATTGCTCCTTCTTCTCACTTATTCCTACAGACCAGCCTAATATTCACATAGTCGTCCAGTTGCCCGCACAGACTTCACTAACACCGGGATCACAAAACCATAGTCATGACAGCTTCAATGCAACAATTAACAACGTCATATTAAGAACATCATCTAACACGTTTCAATGAGTCTCTCAGGTCTGCATATTTCCCTTTTGGGTCTTTCATATGCAGTCTGTGTTTCATCTACAATGTTGCAACTTCCTAGAATTGTGGTTGGTTCACCATTATGAGGATCATCATACATGTCAGATGAAGGGTATTCTTCAGTCATGTTGTCTTCATTATGGTTAGGTTGAGATCTTAAATCCACCCGATTTCTTCTTACTTCCGTTCCACGCTCTGTACGTATAGTATAATATCTTGGTGCTACTTGTGCTTGAACAGTACCTTTCTGCACCCAAATACCTTTCTCGTGATCTCTGAGACGGACTTGGTCACCCGATTTTAGATCAGATAAGCTTTTTGTTTGCCTGTCATGGAACAGTTTCTGTTTCACCTGTTGACGTTCCTTACTCAGTCTGACCAATGCTGAGTTATGTGTATTAAGCAGTTCATCATGTATTGGGAGATTTGCTCTAATCCTCCTTCCCATCAGCATTTGTGCAGGAGAAAGTAAAGGTGGACTGCGGTAGATTTAAAAACTTTTGTAGAAATCTTCTTTACCTTCTTGAGCTTTTTTCATGAGACTCTTTACAGTTTTTACTGAACTTTCCACCAACCCATTTGAGCGTGGATAGTGGGGACTTGACGTAGTATGGACAAATTCCCACTCATCAGCAAATTGTCTAAATTCAGCACTGGAAAACTAAGGACCATTGTCAGTGAACACTTACATAGGAACACCATGCCTTGCAAAGATTGACTTCATGCAATTGATTACGGCTTTACTAGTAGTTGTATGTAGTGTCTACATCTCAGGGTAGTTAGAGTAATAATTAGTCACAACAATGTACGTTTTCCCATTACAATCAAAAAAAATCTGTGCCAACTTTCTGGTACGGTCTCTCTGGCACTGCGTGAGGACTCAGTGGCTCAACTTGTTGTTTCGGTCTATACATAAGACATAATTCACATGTAGCTGTAGTCTGTGCTATGTCTTGGTTCATTCTTGGCCAATACATAACTTCACACGCTCTCCGCTTACATTTTTCTTCTCCTAAGTGGCCTTCATGTATCTTGCACAGCATAGTTTTTCTTAGTCGTGCAGGTATTACAAACCTATTGCCTTTGTAAATAATACCATCGACAACTGTAAGGTCACTGCGGTACATCCAATAATCATGGATAGACAGCGGGCACGCATGTTTTTCTGCTGGCCAACCTTTCAGAATGATATCTTTCAACACTTTCATTGTGTCATCTGTCTCAGTTTCTTTCCTAATCTGTTCTTGTCTTGCAAGAGACACTGGTAGAGAAGCTACGATCAAATTAACATAGGCTTCTATTTCTTCATCCATCAGACTTTTGGAACCTTCACTTTTGTCCACAGCACGAGAAAGTGTATCAGCAATGCACATGTATTTGCCGGGACAGTACAGCAAGTGTACATCATATTTCTGTAGTCTGATAAGCATTCGCTGAATTCTCATGGGACAGTCATGTAATTATTTAGTCATGATAGCTACCAATGGCTTGTGGTCAGTTTCCACTGTAAATGTTTGACCATACACAAACTGATGAAATCGCTCACATGCATATGTGATCGCTAGAAGTTCTTTTTCTATCTGAGCATACCTTGTTTCAGCACTTGTCAGTGCTCTTGATGCATAGATTACTGGTTGCCATGTATCCTCATGTTCTTGTAACAGCACTGAGCCTAGGCCAAATTGCGAAGCATCTGCTGAAATTCTTATTCTTTTCGCTGGATCAAAGAATTTTAGCACTGGTTGCTTTGTAATGATCTGTTTCAAGTTTTGCCAACTTTCTTCTTGTTCATGTGACCACATCCACTCGTTATCTTTGTCTAACAACCATCTAAGAGAGGCTGTTCATTCAGAGAGTTGAGAAATAAACTTTCCTAAGTAAGTAATCATTCCTAGGAACCTTCTGACATTGTCTTTGTTGTTAGGATGTTCCCTGTACACTATGGCTGATATTTTCCTTGGGTCTGGTTTTACATCTTGATCCGAGACCATGTCGCCCATAAAGGTAAGTATATTCACGCCAAATTCACATTTGTCCTTGTTTAGCTTTAGATTCACTTTCTTGACAAGTTCCATTACTTGTCTCAATCTAGAATCATGTTCTTCCTTTGTAGATCCCCAGACAATGTCATCCATCATTGTTTCAACACCTGGAATATGTTCAAAAATCATGTGTATCTTTTTGTGATATACTTCTGGAGCAGACAATATTCCATATGGTAGTCGAAGAAATCTGTATCGACCTTCTGGTGTATTAAATGTACAAAGCTTTGAGCTGGCCTCATCTAGCTTCATTTGCCAGAATCCTGAAGATGCGTCCAATTTACTGAACCATTTTGCTCCCGCAAATTGCAACATTATTTCATCTCTGGTTGGTAGTTTGAAATGTTCTCGTTTAATAGCTTTGTTTAAATCTCTGGGGTCTAGACATATTCTGAGTTGTCCATTTTTCTTTTCAACAATTACTAAGGAGCTTACCCGTTCAGTAGGCTCATCAACTTTCTGTATCACACCCAAGGCTTCCATGCGATTTAACTTTTGTTTCAGTTTTTCTCTCAGTGCAAACTGCACTTTTCTACAGGGGTGTATCACTGAAGAAACTTGCGTGTCTATATTTATTTTATGCTCTCCAGGCAAACAACCTAGACCTTCAAACAAGTCTCTGTATTCTGTAAACATCGATTTGCAGTCATCTTCTACTTGTGAGAACTTGTCACCATAAAAACTTTCTTTAGCAAGCTTAGTTTCTAACAGGAACTTAATCCTAGAATCGGTTGCACATTTTTATCCACAATCAGTAGAGATGTTTTAAACTGTTGTCCCTTATATTTCAGTGTCACTAAGCATGTACCTTTCACAGGAATTTCCTCCCCAGTGTACCCTGTAACTTTCACTTTGGCTGGATGAATTTTAGGTTTTACTCTACAAGTCTTATAGTATTGAAACAATATTAAATTCACCTGCGCACCAGTATCAAGCTTAAAAGGAATGACAATCTCGTTCATAGTTAAAGGGACAATCCATTCTTTTTTATCTGCACTGTAAAGTTCAATGCAATCCACAAATAATTCCTCTGTTTAACAGTATGCACTTTGATTTTTTTCACTTTTCATTTTACAGCATTTGGCAAAGTGATTAAGTCTACCACATTTGATGCAGGTTTTACCATTAGCAGGGCACATTTTAGGATTGTGAGCATTTCCACATCTACTACACATTTCCTTGTTAGACTGTGGCTTAGACTGCTTCATTCTTGAGAATGGAGGTTTACTTGGCTCTGTTTTCTGCACTACCTGCACTACAGGTTTGATTGGCTCTGTTTTCTGCACTACATCAGCTTCCTTGTGTAACTTTTTGGCTTGAAATCTAGTTATTTCTGCAGATCTGCACATAGTCACTGCCTTTTCTAGTGTTAGGTCTTGCTCTCTCAGCAGTCTCTCTCTGAGTCCATTATCAGGTATTCCACAGACAATACGATCTCTAATCAGTGAATCCTTTAAATCACCAAACTCACAGGTTTTACTGAGTGATTGCAGCTCTGTAACATACTGATCAAATCCATCTCCAGACTTCTGATCACATGTGAAAAACTTATATCTTTCATATGTCACATTTTTCCTTGGCACAAAGTAATCTTCAAACTTTTGCATTATAGAAGATAGCACCATATTCTGCCCCTCATCAAACTGAAGACTATTATAAATGTCCAGCACATCCTCTCCTATCACATGGAGGAAAATGGATTCCTTAGTTTTGGCAGCCTCTGTATCAGCTCCACATGCAGCAAGATATATATTAAACCTTTGCTTAAATCTTTTCCAGTTTTCAGACAAGTTACCAGACATCAGCATGCCAGTTGGAGGAGCCAGCTTATCCATGGTTACTCACTGTTTGAAGAGAGGAGCACACGGCAGGCTTTGCAGACACTGAGTATCACAGCCTTGCAGACTGCTGCAGGATTCTTTCACACTCTGAGAGCACTAGCAGTCCAAGTTAAACTTCTTCTGACACCATGTTTTGTTCATATGTTTGAAAATCCAGTCATCAGGACACAGAGACATGTGAGTTCACTGCTGTGCTGTTTTATTTCATCAACAACTCCAGACACCCTGCACACTGGACCACCCACTTCCCAGCATACCCCTGGTCCCAGGGACCATCACTGAATATTCAGGCTTACACATATTAGTAAGGGAGTGTCTACAAATATGAAGCATTCTAATACATTAACATCACAGTAATCAATGGTAATCGATGCTGGAGACAACTGATGCCACTCAGTACTTGAGAACACTGAAGAAGTAATCAATGTTTATTTGATGCTGAAGAACTCTGGAGATAACCGAGGGCACTTGGTATTTTAGAACACTGAAGAAGTAATTGATGTTTAAACCTCATCTTTTTCTGTGGCTGCGGCATTATCACAGCTAATTTGATATCCCACATAGAAAACACTTTATACTGTATTTCGCTGGCTTACATGTTTTGAACAAATTTAATAAATGTTATGTTTCATAAATTCCCTTGGGTCACTGGAACAGAAAAATTATTTATGTAGATATTTCTAATGTGTTTCATTCCGTGAGTGCTAGGGAGGCCAATCCCAGTCCTGGGATTGAAAAACAGTCAATCCTGGGATTCACGGGATACCCGTTAATGGCTAGGAAAAAAATAAAAATAAGAAATATTCACCCTCCTCAGGTCCAGCAGTAGCATTCCTGTTGATGGGTCTGGGCAGCAGACGGCAGTGCTGAAGGCGGGGCCAGCCTGCAGGCAGCAGATCCAGCTAGTGGCGAGTCTGGGCGGCTGGCGGTGGGTGCGGGCATTCAGGCCGGCGGCGCAGCTTGCACTTTGCAGTGTGAATTAAATACCATGTCACGCTGCACAGTGCACACAGCCAAGGACGAGGGCTGCCGGGCAGCATCTGAGCTATATGCTGGACCAGCTCAGACACTGCCCGGACACTGCCCGGCATTAAAAAAAAAGCCTTGGCCCGAATCCCGGGATTGAAAGCTCCAATTCCGGAATTCAATCCTGGTTAATTTTAGGCCAAAATCCTGGGATTCCGCCGATCCTGATCCCTGGATTGGCCACCCTAGTGAGTGCCCCTTGTAGGAATATGGTTTCCTTATTTTATTTACATTTATTAATTTAATCCTATCATTACAACTATCATTAGGAATGTAAGTACAGGGGAAAGAAAATGTATTATTATGATCTGTGCGGATAAATTTGTTTCACTGTTTCTCTTTCATATTTGAATGTAGCAGTGACTTACAACAAATTCTAATCCACCTCTTGCATGAAGTAGGAGTAATCAAGATCTGTCATAGCAGTCATTGTTCTGACAATCTGACTATAAAGTGTTGGTGATACTGGGATTACTGTAGCCTCCTTTTCCTGTTATTATTTGACAGGAGTGGAACCCAATGTGGTCTTCTACTGCTTACATCAAGTGCTATTTTGCTGTATACTCCGTTATGCCTTTCTACATACCACTGTTGTAACACAAGGTTGACTTACTGGCACCTTCTTGTCAACTTTAACCAAATCGACAATTCTCCTCTGACCTTTCACAGCAACAAGGCATTTTTTCCCACAGGACTGGTGGTCACTGAATGTATATAGTTTTTTCCCCATAATTTTCTCTACAATCTAGAGACTATAAATAAACATTCAGATTTACTTAAATACATCATCTAACACCATTTTGGCATTTGGTCTAAACAACAACTGAACCTTTTGCGTTGCCGACACAATTAGTTATATGAATTAAGGACAAATGTGTAGGTGTACCTGTTAAAGTGGCCACTGATGGTTAAGTGACCACTGATGAACAATGCTCATTTTCCTTACCTTCCACTTTGGAAAGTTCAAGTAAACATTTTCCAGTTGGGTTTCTGCAGGTTTTCATGCATTTTACTCCACAAGATTTATAATGCCATTCACAGTGCCCTTTTTTATTATAGTAGTCGCAGAACACAGCTGTAGAAGGAAACAAACAACAGATGCTGCATTATTCACAGTATATGTCATGTGGGATGGGGCATCATAATGTACACTTGCTTGGATGCCAGGACCCATTGGACCTCTGCATCCAAGGTGGGGAGGGGAGGATAAGGAGAACCCTGTCTGTTACACGTCTGCTGGGCCACACAATTTCTCATGGCAGCCCTTCTTATTGGAACCAGGAGGGGTAGTGGATTTTCCCCCAATCACTCGTTTCCTTCTTTCTGGAGTGTCTCTCATCAAAACACATGATGCTAGACTATAGTGTAATACTGTATGTCTAATAATTGAATAATGTGGAAAATAAAGTAAGACACGTAAAGGTCACTAAAAGGATATAGGCTTATCTGAAAGTTCATCCAACAGTCTCTTCTATAACAGAACAGTCACCAGCCAATATAACAAGATCTAAGATGGCCAACTCAGTTCATCTCAGCGCTTACACAATGCCAACCTGACTTCATCAAAGGCATAACCTTGGGTTGGTGACTGTTCTTTAATATCCTTAATCATGAATATGCTCTTTTCAGAAAACTACTTGCACATATTTAGTTTTGATATCTGAATGAGAAGTGAGAATAGAGAAAATAAAATAAGAGTAGATAATAAAGTAGTTTGTTGGACAGCAGAAAGAAAAAAGACAAATACAGTATATGAAATTGTAAAAATGCTATCCACTCTAGAGGAATAACATAGCATTTTATATTATACAGTAAAATCCTGCATATGTTATACCCCCAATTTCAGTGGAAAAGTTCCCATTTGCGGATCATGAAATGGGTGGAAGAAATTGAAAGTTTCACAGCAAAATCAATGTGGTTAGTTGTAAAATGGATGTGATTGTGTGGATTGGAAAGGATTTGTGTGAACTGGGTATATGCTTAATTTGCAGAGAGTTTGCCAAATGTTGTGAGATACAGGGCTAGATGCATCATCTCGTGGAGAGTGATAAAATGGAGGGAGAAAAAGAACCAGCCAATCATCTTCTAACTGCCATGTCACAGGGGGTTCACTACGGCTGGCCGGCGGTCGGGCTCCCGGCGACCAGCATCCCGGCGCCGGGAGCCCGACCGCCGGCTTACCGACAGCTTGGCGAGCGCAAATGAGCCCCTTGCGGGCTCGCTGCGCTCGCCACGCTACGGGCACGGTGGCGCGCTACGCGTGCCACACTATTTTATTCTCCCTCTATGGGGGTCGTGGACCCCCACGAGGGAAAATAATTGTCGGTATTCCGGCTGTCGGGCTCCCGGCGCCGGTATACTGAGCGCCGGGAGCCCGACCGCCGGCAAACAGAAGACCACCCGTCACAGGCCCTGTTTGAAAAATGACAGGAGCTTGTTGGCTTTTAGTTTATTACTTTCCATTTTATCACTTTCCAAGCGATGATGCATCTAGCGCACAGTAGGTTTTATTGCTTTAGTCCTGCCACATATAAATAACAGTCCTAGGGACTGTTGGAGTACACCAAAGGGTTGAATACTGTGTATATATGTACTACCAACATAGACCAGCTATATCAGGTACTTGCATTTGTTTTTGAATGTTTATAGTCAGTTTAGTTGCTCTTTTATATAAGGTCTTAGATTATTAATGGAACTTACGACAACGCTTTGAAGTTCTCCACTCAATACAAACGCAATGAGAGAGGCATGCCTGAGCATACACTGCTACCGCAGTGCAGTAGCAATCACAGTCTCCACCTTCATCACAGGCACAGGAATCTTTGACGCATGCATCATAATAGCTTTCAGGGTCAACCTTTAAGCATAAACATGGAAAATCAAAACATTGTTATTTAATTTGTTTGTTGTTAATTGACTTGGTTCGATATTACAAACGTTACATAACCTACTGTAAACTACTTAGGAGGTAAAGAGCAGAGGGTACAGATGTGTCCACATACACCATTCCCCATTTAAGCCATATGGCCAAATTAGCCATGCAATGGAATCTGCGACTTAGCTATGCCTTGTGATTTTTCTTAAGATAAACTACTTTAATCTGCTACTTTCTAGGAATTCTTTTGTGGGGAAAAAAATTTTTGGGAATCCATCCAATCAATCCATTTTGCGCCAAATAAAGCAAAAAGGGAATGGTGTATAAGGTGTATAAGGACACATTTGTATATGTAGTACCCTGTCTTTACCTGATGGTGCCATTCCTCTGAAAGTTTTTGCTTGTGAATGTAAATCTATTTTATTATCTCTGCAGAAGATATTGGGCCCGATCCAGAGCTGATCGTAGATGTGCTAAAATTAGCGCATCTACAATCAGAGGGGGTCATTCTGACCTGATTGATGCTGTGCGTTTTCACACAGCGGGTGATCAGGTCCTAACTGCCCATGCCTATGCACCGCAATGCGCACGCGCATTGAACAACAACAATGGGCATCGCCAGTCAGCGACGGGATGGTGAGAAAAATCTGAACGCACGGGCGTTCGCAAGGTGATTGAAAGGAAGAGGCCGTTTACAGGGAGTGTCCGGAAAAAACGCAGGCGTGTCCAAGCTTTTTCAAGGAGGGTGTCTGACGTCAGTTCCGGCCCCGATCAGCCTCTTCTCATCACATTGTAGTAGCAAGTCCTGGATTGCGCAGAGACTACAAAAAGTGGATTTCTGCAGCTCTGCGTACACATGGGACTGCACACTTGCACAGCAAATTAACACTCTCCCGGAGGTGGCGACTATCTGAACGCAGGACAGCAAACTTTGCAGCCCAGCGATCAGGACGGCAAACTTTGCAGCCCAGCGATCAGCCCAGCGATCAGCGGGCAGAAGCACAGCACAGGGCTAGTACACCCCGCATGTCAAGCCCTACCCCCTGCAGAGGTGCAAAAGCATCGCACGGTGACGATGCTTTCGCACCTGGCGAGTAGCTCCCTGCCTATGCAGCCTAGCTGCAGTGGCAAACAGCTACCCGCCATGTTTTGGGTTGCAGCGGCTACATGTGACGCCACTCAGCCGAAGCCCGCCCCAGCAACGGTCCAGATATGCTTGCATTGTCCGGACCGTGCCACCCCCCAATGGCATTCTAACGCCACTGGCACGTACCCTCCTGCCCCGCGACCACTTCTGCCTGTCAATCAGACAGAGACGATCGCAGTGAGTTGCTTTCACATCTGTGTGTACATGCGCAGTGCGGCCGCTGCATGCGTGCACTTCACAAAGGGCTTCAGGCTGCGATCACTGCCGTTGCAGCAATCGGGTCTGAATTAGGGCCATAGTATAAGCAGCTTTTTTAAGAACTTACCTTAACCATGTAGCAGAAATGCTTTATAAACCAGATCATCTAAATTATCTCTACATTTGCACTGTGCAATCAGTTTGTTCTACCTTAGGTCAAAATGCTGTATTTCTGTCTATGTAAATATTAGATCTTTTGCTGGTTCCTAACTGAGGACATAGATCCTATCTGAATAGCTGCCATTCTTGACAGAATACAGTAGTTTATGCATCATGATACATGGAAATTATCAATATCTGTAAAAAAAAAAACAACAAAAACCTTATTCAGGATACTCTTCTTTTGACCTTTCCCCATAGAGATATTATGGTTTCTCACTACAGTTCTGCTGTGTGCTAATCCTACAAGATGCTTCACTATTTCCTTGAACCAATTATGTTTGAAAAGTTGTCTTCAAGTGGAGATCTCAAAATAGTGAATAGCTGTTTTAACCATATTCACAGTTAATCTAAAAAAAGGGTATAGATAATAATTCACTGACATACCAGATGTAGCAGGTACTGACAGGTAGATGTATGAAGAGTCGTTATGTGGGAGAAGTGGTATCAGTGCATCTTATGCGCCCCTGTCATTATCAGTGCTGCTATCTTTAAGATGTGCTGGGCAATGTATGAATCGTCCTGACACCTGCAGCTATAGATTTCGACAGCTGCAGGTGTCATTGCACCATTTACATCCACTGCCTGTGGCTGCGGAGCTCTGGGCCGGGAGAGAGACACAGCACATCAGCACTAAGCTGATGCGCTAAGGACTGTGATAGGGATCACCAGAGTTTTTACTCCCCCACTCCGGCAACGAAGATGTTCATACATCTCGTCGCTAGCAGGTAGAGCTATAATGGCACAATACATGCCAGTATAATACATCTGCCACTGAATTACAAGATCATCTATGGTAATATAGGCAATTGCAAATACAGCATCTGCTTAGATGGAGTAGTCATTCCACTGTACATCATGAAACTAGTTCAATATTAAACATGGGAGAATGTATTTGTCTTATCCAAACATTCTGCAGATGTTCACTACTGGCTAATTAATTTGTGAATTATCTCTGAGCCACCAGATTTGGCAACTAAGGGCCTGTTTGTATTCGTATGTAAACCTGTTGGTTTAATACAGATACGATTGTTGGGGTCTATGCCTGCACATGCGCAAGACCTGTTCCGTGCATTTGAAGAACGGGTTCAGCGTTATGCCCAAAGCTATTCACCCCCCAGCCACCCCCACCCCTGCTGCAGCATGATTGACATGCTGCGTCATTTAAGGGGTGGAAACTTGGTCCTGGATCCGGATTTGCAATACGGCTGTGCAATACCTTACAAATGAGAATCAGGCCTTAAGTACAGTCGAAGAATCAGGAAACCCCCATGCCCATTTATAAAGCAATGATGATCAGTGATAAACAGATGTGTTCCAACATTAGGGAGCTGGTACTACAAAGATAAAGGGTAGTGGATAAGTGGAATAGCCTCCCATCAGAGGTGGTAGAGGCTAAGACTGTAGAGCAATTTAAACATGCTTGGGATAGGCATATGAATATCCTTACAAAGAATTAAGGTTCAAAAAGGGTTGAGATTGCCTAAAGGATAAAAAAAAGGGGCAGACTAGATGGGCCAAGTGGTTCTTATCTGCCGTCAAATTCTATGTTTCTATGTTTCTAGCTCTCCCCCATCTCATGGATCTCAGGATGATTCTTCCCTTCACAAGGATACCACTGTTTAATGTACAGTAAATAAGTAATTTAAAAAAACATCAGTTCCCTTATGCAGCGCACTGTTAAAAAAAAGAAACAACATGTGGCGGTTTCTTATAGGGGATCCCGGAAACAACCCGCCAGCTGTCATATAGATGTGTCCTCTTACATCATTGCTGCAGTCACACTAAACAGCCCTTTAAATCGTGCCATGACGTGGTGAGACTCAGTAGCGCAGAGCGTCTTGTTTTCAATGTTTTCTTAGAAGTTAGAAGCGATGTAATGCAATAGGATGCACAAGCAGCTTCTGCTGATTAAAATGATATATGGCTTGCCTATAGTCTGTGTGTAATTCAGGTTGTATCTGCACCCGAAAAGCCACATTCAGGAAAACACTGTAGCATAGCATTTTGTATGCAAATACAGTCGCAGAATGGATTTATGGTGGCTCTATGAACCCATTCATAATAATTGCCCAGTTCCCCATTAACGATGGGTTTTGGCCCTGTGCTCTCCAGTGTGATACTGGTAGCCTTGGGTAGAAAGGTGGCATGTGACTTACAGTATTTTAATCCTCCCATAGAGACAGCAGCCCAGTGCTGACCAGCCTAGGGCTAGTTTTCACTATTGCAGGGGAGCCCACAACCAAGGGGGAGATATATCAAACACTCAAGAGACACAGAGTTTAGAAGTTGCCAATAGCTCTATCATTTTAAAAACTGTGCTAGAAAAATGATAGCTAGAAGCTGATTGGTTTCTATTGGACTTTAGCTCTTTCTAAAATTTTATACATATCCCCTATACGCGTAAGGAGTACAAGGATCTACTGCTTTGGACCTTGGGCCATTCACATGATATCCAGAATACTTGAACCGTGGACTTATACACCTTGGGACATTGTTGCACCATCCACACGGAGACAAAATCTTTGATTTCCAACATTGTGCACTGGAGCCCGTGCAGGTCGGACCATCGCCAGGGAATCCTAATTATTTGCTATCTTCCGGAGTGGTAATTATATGCCAAAAGACAGTCCCTGTTACACAGGTCATTGCTTGAAAGTCCACCTACCACTGGATGTCTGCTGCCATTTGGGTCCAAATTGATCCTGAGAGATTAGTCCAATCTCATTTCTAAATCTATGTTGTGCTATTGGTTGCTAAAGCAAAATTTTATGGCCATCTGAATAAATTGTTTAATTATCCACATTCACCTGTCTGCGTATATTATTGAACTATTGCTGTTTTTATTTAGTTTATACATATCCCCTATAGTCTAGAGTTACAATATACTGTGTATGACAAGTGCTTTATCACAGGTGTACGCAAAAGTGCACTTCTCTGCCGAACAGGTCACAATGAAAAAATAAATAAAAATAGGCCTTTTAATTACATCTGGACAAACCAAGTTCTGATGCAGCGGTGCAAATGCTGGTATCCTGATGATAGATTAACACTGTAAAGGTCGACACCATATGGTTGACACGCATTAGGTCAACGGGTACAAAAAGTTCGGAAGCTGAAAGGTCAACAGTACTTAAGGTCAACAAGTACAAAAGGTCCACATGTAAATGGTCGACAAGCAAATAGTCGACACACGTTTGTAATGGTTGACACGTGTTTTTTCAACATCTACTGTATTTACTATGGATTTGAACATCTATTGGGAATAGCAACCTGTGGCAAGCAAAGCATAGCGAGATACCAAGACCGAAGCGTGGTGAGCGAAGCAAGCCTGCAAGGGTAGAAGTTTCTACTGATGGTGGTCAGATAACCGAAAAAAAACTTGTTTAAACCTTTTGTACCTGTCGACCTATTGTACATGTCAACCATATAGTGTTGACCTACTGACTATCGACTAATACATTAAATAAACGACACCTGCAAATGTTTGTTTGTGCAGACAAAATATTGCCTGCCTTTGCTTTTACATAAATGCTGAGTTACTTAAATTTACTCTGCACTTTATTCAGGGGAAACCCAAGAATACAGAGGAAGAACATACAACTCCACATTGATAGAATCCTAGTTATCAACAAACCCATGACTCCACCACTTTGCCGCTGCAATACTGTGATTTTCTCCTTTCCTTTTTCCTTTAGTTATAAAAATTAACTAATGTACTGTAAACTGAGGGGTTCCATCAACTTATGTGGTTTCAACAATATGAATTAAGCCCTAGACTCACAACACAAATATGTTCCTTACATATACACTATTTCTTTACAAATTACCTCAGAATGGCATGATTTGAATAAGTCACTGAGGATGATACTGCATTCCCTTTGTGCCCAGGATTTTCTTTGTGGGTTAATTTCACAAGGTTCTGTCAGGCTTTCAACTTCTGGACATGTTGATGACAGTTTCCAGCTGTTACCAAATTCAATAACATCTTCTACTATGAAATGTCCTCTGGTACTGAAGTCATTGACTGAATTGCCATCATAATTTCCACAGAGCCCACACACATTATTCTGTTGAATAGTAAAAGACAGAAATAAGGGATTATCTACAAATAAATGTACATGGACATACATTGTGCAAATCCGGCAAATACTGTATAGAAAATGCCTTAACTACTTGCCTGACATGGTCACATCAGATGCGACCAAGTAGGTGGGGCTTTTCCTGACATCTGATGCAACCAGTCAGTAATGTCCACTCTGCAGCTGCTGGAAGATAATCCTCCTGCAGCTACCACTGTCAAGAGGACCTCCTGTCCCGTCTGCTTCCTAATCCCCTTCCCCCCAGGGCCTTCCGTACAGCTAATCACTGATGCAGAGATTAAAAGCTGCTGGGAAAATGCAAAAAAGCAGTTACACTCAGGAAGCCGCTGATCTTTAGAAGGCGGGGAAACGCGTCTGTACGATCTCTCAGCTCACGGGACACAGCTACAGATCACATATTTGCCAGTATCCCACAGCTCACTTTGCTGTCTGAGAAAAGTGCAAGTGGTGAGAAGCGATCTTACACGGACTCCAGATAAGGCTGCCGGGGAGAGCTCCAGCCGGGAGGGACATTACCATATCCGTGATTTGACAGGCATGCTGAATGGTCCAAAACTACACCTTGGTAATTAAACTGCTTATGGCAGATATGGACTTTTCACCCTAAGGCTGCATGGTTATGCATGACCAGCTTGCTTTATACCAGGAGCGGTGAGAAAAAGATACTAACTAAGTTAAAAGCAATTACATGCTGTGTACAAACTATAACGAGAACAGCTTGTAAAGTGCATGATACATACTAACAATACGTTTCTGTGGATCAATTATTACAGGTGTTAAAGGCACAAAGCTACATAAGATAATAGACATTTAACAGCGTGTGAAAGTGCATGATTTTTACTAACACTACGTTCTGTGGAGCATTTATCTGATGTACTGAATGCTCTGTGCCATAGAAATTAACAGAGCTGAGTGCAAATTGTTTACAGCTTGTGAAGTGCACGATTCAGATCTTATGTGGAACAACCAGCAAGTGTACTGGTAGTTAGGTGGTACAAAGTATCACTGAAGATACCTATAAAGAGACTTTGTTGCCAATAGCACTTTAGGTGCAGCTGCTCTTGTATTTGTTTTTTTTTAGTAAACATAATGATTACAATATTGTAAATGAAATGTTTTAATAGGAATATGGAGTAATTGTAAAAGTATTTTTATGGGTATTGATGCTGGCCGGTATCAAATATAGTGATATGTGATAAAATTTATTAAAATAATAAAAATCTACTACAGATTAAATAGCGCTTTCCCATTGTTGTTTTTTCCTTGTACTATATAAGGGGTTTAGAACCAATTACCCCTGGGAAAGCAGCTCTTTTTTCTGTTCAATAGTGGCGCCTGGGATTTCTTTAAGTTAGACATTCGATTTGACCTTTTAAACATTATTCTATTGCTAGGAAAATGATTGTGATGACGTTTTAAGTACCCAAATGCATGTGAAGCAGTGTGAATGGGGGAATAATGACTGTCCAAGGTTATGGTACGTTGTGCACCTACCTGCAGTATGCAAATTACCAGCTATCTGAGAGACACCAGGAGCAGTAATCAGAGCATCATCAGCAGTTTCATGATTTGAATACTGCACATACCATACCTAGTCCATGAATGTGCGATAGCAGTGTAGCACAATATTTGACACTTTTGTCGGATGATATAATGGAACTTAAATTCTTGAGTGTTGTAACTGACTATCCTGGTTCGTGCCATGATGCCTACATCCTCAGCAAATCATCCCTGCCTGCAAGATTTAAGGTAAATCAAATGCCAGAGGGATGGTTGTTGGGTAAATGACCTACACATATAGCCAACCAAACATGACAGCATGCACTTTTGATCTATTAAAAATAGATAATTCGAGAGGCATATTATTATATAATTTGGCAAAAATGATATATAGTGTGTTCTACTGCTGTCTATCACATAATCACTCATTAAATAAACCACTCCCCCCAGATTATGCAGTAAACAGGGAGTAGGCAGAAGTTTTGTTACCAACAACTGACTATGTGAGCACAGAAAGTGGAAGGAAGGTAGGAAGGCAGATTAGGGCTAAGCTTATTGCCAACTATTTCAGCTGTAAGTATTTAATCCCCCCCTCAAAAAAAAAGTTAGGTTTTTATGTATAAAACAGTGTAAAAAGAGAGCTTCCCCTTTAATTAGTGTGCATATTATACATTTGGACCAATAGGAAGCAATGAGGAAGTTCTGTTTGCTTTTGCATTCGATTTTGCTGGGGATTTTAATAGGGATCTGTGGTTCGATATTGAAGGGATTTCAAAATCTCAACCCAAAATCCCTTCTAAACATGAATCAAAATCGAATTCGATTTGAAAATCGAATGCAAACTCGATTTTAAGTATATGAGGAATTTTCAGGGATTTAGAAAATTAAATAGAATTGATTTCAGTTGATTTTGTAGATTCAAAAAAATGTGATCTCAAAATCGAATTTTAGTAAATATACCCCCAGATCCACTGAAATATTCTCTGAGATATGTCAGTAGTCTAAGGACAACGACAATATTGCCCAGTGTCTTAGGCCCTCATTCATAGAGGCACAAGTAGACTGCTGAATGCCAATGTCTGCATATTTTAATGCAGATATATAGTTCTAGTCTCTGCAGTGTGAATTCCCCGGCCATCCAGAGTTACCTGAGGGTTACTCATATGGCCGATGGTTACGCAGAGTGATCCGATGCTGCACCATAGGATGCAGCAATGTATCACATAAGCATTCAGAAGGTGTCAGTTAACACAAGATGCCTCCTGCAGCATTAGCATATTTTCACACAGCAGTTGAGTCCAAAGATGAATCTGATGTGCTTACTGCGTCTATCTTTGAATCAGTCCCTAAGTATGTTACTATTAAAGATAGGAAGATCACCTGTCTAACAAAGAAATCTTAGAAGACATTTGGCTGAAGAAGAAAATGGATGGCATTATGAAATAAAGATATCAGACTGGAAGCTTCTGGCATCTGGTGGATATATAGTACTGTAAGTCCCTTTTTCAAATACTGAATTTGAAGTGACAAAGGGCATACTGTACAAGATGAAATTACAGAAATACATTCAATAACTCAGTTCCGCACAGATGTTGGGAGATCTGGAGAGGAAAGAAAAAGTTGGATATCATCTACACAAAGGTGAAAATAGAGAAGAGGGGAGTGGAGTGTCTGGGACCGAGCCTTGTGCTACTGAAATTGATAAAGGAAGCAGAGGAAATGGGTACAATGCAAACATTAAAAAAATAGTTTGATAAGTGGGGTGAGAATTAGGAAAGGTCAGTCCTGAAGACGTAAGAAATGCATAATTTGTATAAGATGTGAATAATCAACAGTTCAAAACGCAATATTATTAAACTGTAAATAAAACTGACTAATTGGTGTTGAAAAATTTCTACCACCGCAGTAGACAAATTCTGCCATGGGTAACTCCACACTGTCAGGACTCAGCATTTCAAGGACTTGCCAGCCCGCAGGTTACAGGTGCTGGGTTATAGGTTTCAGTGTCATGTTCCACAGTCTGAGTTCCTGTTACGCTTCAGCAGTGCCTGTCATTTCCCTCACAATCGGGCACCAGCCTCAGACCAACTCACCACGTCCACCAATAAGCTGTAAACATGGTAAATAAAATGCACCTTCTGAGGCTCAGAAGGCACCAGAGCAATATTTGTCTTCAGGTGTCCTGTGGCTCCAGTTACCAAGTCTCCGTGTGTATTTGTAAATCATAGTCAGTGCATTGTCCAGCTATTACAGCTCTGTATTACCAAGCTATTGTAGTTCAAGACGGGATCTATTGTACCATGCTATTCCGGTTCACCCCGATCCATTGTATCATGCTACTCTGGTTCAAGTCCATCTGGTAGGTCCCATCGCCATGATATCTCAGTATGTTATGCAATTATTCCAAAATACGGAAAAATCCGATATCCAAAATACTTCTGGTCCCAAACATTTTGGATAAGGGATACTCAACCTGTACATCTTCTCGTCTAGAATTGTTTTCACTTAACTCCTCCCAAGACTCATCACATTAAGACCAACCGAGGTATAGAGTTCAAAGTGGACTCTCGCTTTAGGTATGGTTGGTTACAGTAATTTATCAACTGGTAAGGTTCTCGTCCAGAAGAAAGAGCTTGGATCAACTCTTCAGATGTTCATGCTCCACAATTAATTCAAGCCTTCCAAGGCAAGTTTCCCAAGAAACCTAGAAGGTATGTCAGGATTCAGCATTTCAAGCACTTATCAGCCCATTGGTCGTGGGTGCTGGGTTCTGGGTTTCAGTATTATGTTTCACAGTCTGAATCCCTGTTACACTCCTGTAGTGCCTGTCAATCACCTCACAAGCCTTCCTGTGTGGCGTCCGGTCTGGTATCCCCATGTTGGATTCCCGCTGACCCTGTTCACTGGGCGCCACCATCTTGGTCCCGGACAGCTGACCACAGACAGACCAACTGGGCTCCAGCCTGAGACCAGCTTATCACTTCCACTAATGATCTGTAAGCAAGGGAGATAAAATGTGTCTTCTGAGGCTCCAAAGGTGCCAGATCAATATTTGTCTTCAGACGTCCTGTGGCTCCAGTTACAATATCTCCCTGTATGGGATGTAGTTACACTGCCGGCAGTCGTGATCCCGGTGGTCAGGATACTGATGCCAGAATCCCAACCACTGACAATGCCGCCAGCCAGAATCCTGGCTAACAGGGGCTATTCCCATTTGTGGGTGTCCACGACACCCATAGAGTGGGAATAGAACCTATGGAGAGCACAGCGAGTCTGCAAGGGTCTTCGTTGCGCTCGCCCCCCCTGCTGGCATTCTAGTGGCTGAGATTCTGATGTCGGAATGCTAACCGCTGGGACCCTGGCCGCCCAATGCCCATGTAGAACTGCATATTATTGTCAATGTATTGTCCAGTTACGGCAGCTGTGTATTAAAAAAGCTATTCCCGTCTAGCCTGGATGCATTATGCCAAGCTATTCTGGTCAAGCCCGGATCAAAAGTGCTAAGCTATTCTGGTCCCAGTCCAGATTCTTTGTGCCAAGTAATTTTGGATCATTTCGGATCTAGTATCTTGTTATTCCAGTTCTGGACTCTGTTTATTTGCTATTGCCTCGTACTTCAGATGATCCAGTCTGCTTCGTCTTTTTGCTTAGTATCATGCCCATTCCTTAATCTTCTAAAGTAGTGGTTTCACCTAGCTAAATCACATCCATGTATCTCTTAGCTATCATTCTTGGTTCCAGTATTCTATGAGGAGTCATTACGGTCACCCGCCTAGTTTTCTGCATAAAAAGCAGACACCAGAACTAGCTCTAGATCTTTCCAAACCAATCAAGTTCCTGAAAACCTGACAAATGTAATCAACTTGCTGAAAACTGTGGTGGTATTTCTCTGGTCATTGGGGCTTACCCTCTCTGCATACCAATTATATTGAGGGTGATAGGCCAAATACATATATAGACATATCGGAGACTAAAGAGCATTTATGAGGCTTTTAAATATATTTTAAGAATAGACAAGCTATCATTGGCACAGTAGGCAGTATGCTGAGTCGGATAATATCTGCCATTTTGTCAACAACTAATACAGTTGTGAAACCTTAAAACTACGGCAGCTTGGTGTGATGTCCAAACAAATGTTGCTTCACGGTACTGAGTTATGGTTAACATTTGAAGTAAACCTGCATGTGATAGATTAAAAGGATGTTTTTTGACACAGAACTATAATTTACTGTATTTCTGAACATACTTAAAAGTTGATGTCACCAATAGTAATAAGAAATAATATCTATAGGTTTGCAGATTCCTCAGTAACTTGCTACTTTGGATTTGTGATATGGTCATAGTATTCATCATCATAAAATATAAGTCAGAACAAAGAAACAAGACTTCAGGGGAAAACAGGAGTGATCAGAATATCAGCTTGACTGAAGAAGAGACAATAGATCGTTTGAAGAAAGGAAGCATGTGAGCAAGTGTAGGCTAAACTCTCAAGAAGATTGAAGGGACAAGGAAATCTGAGAAAAATTTGGTCAGATTTAGGTATTTTTTTCATGATAGGGCAATAAATTTAAGAGCATGCTTAAATAATGAAGGAAAATTAGTAGATGAAAGGGAGAAATTACATATGTAGTTAAACCTGGGATTGGAGACAGCGAGTGACTGATTTCTGAGGAGTTAGGGTCCAGTGGACAGGTAAAAGAGAAAATTATTATTATTATTATTATCATTATTATTATTATTATTAGTTTCAAGAATGCAAAAATACAGTACAAACATTGCAGAACATTGCAGGGGCACTTTAAGAGACGAGGATGCCCGTGTTCAGCCGTCTCCATTCGGGCCACCTCCTCTTTGGCGGCAGCGCTGTAGAGTCTGAGCTCTAGGGTGCTCAGACTCTCCTGTGCATGCACAGATCTCCGGGAAAATGATGCGGTGGCCATTTTCCCAGTGATTTCTCTACTGCACATGAGCAGCACATGGTGAAAATGGCCGCTGCACCATTTCCACTGTGATTTAACAGCACTGCTGGTGTCGGCGCGCGACTCTGGAGGTGAGTATTCAAAAAAATGGGTGCAGTGTGTGCAGTGGGGCCCCACTCTGGACTCATGGGCCTTGTGCACCGCACACACTGCACCTATTATAAATATGCCAATGGAACATGGTAAACAAGCTATCTAAAAAAGATTTCATTTTCAGTCATACTAGCAGAAGTAGCCCCTGCCGTTGAACCCAAAAGTGAGGGAGGGGGGTGATGGTAAAAGAGAGGGAGGGAAATTCACCTAAGGGAAGAGGGCTCAGCTCACAAGGGACCGATAGGAAGCACTATATGCATTTGGGTCAAGAATTGGTTAGATAACAGAGAGCAGCGTGTTGTGGTTAATGGATCTCTTTCAAATTGGACTGAAGTGCTAAGTGGTGTGCCACAAGGCTCTGTATTAGGACTGCTATTGTTCAACATTTTCATTAACGACCTAACAGAAGGTCTAGAGAGCATGGTGTCAATTTTTGCAGATGATACCAAACTGTGTAAGGCTATAAATACGGAGGAGGATGCTGAGTCTCTTCAGAACGACTTAGTTAAATTAGAAGCATGGGCAGCCAAATGGAGAATGCGCTTCAACACAGACAAGTGTAAGGTAATGCACTGTGGTAGCAAGAACAAAAATAACACCTACATACTGAATGGGGTAACATTAGGGGATACTGTTCTGGAAAAAGACTTAGGTGTTCTCATAGATAGCAAACTAAGCAGCAGTCCCCAAAGTAGGATGGCAGCATAGAAGGCTAATAAGATACTAGCATGCATAAAATGGGGAATTGATGCAAGGGACGAGGGTGTTATACTCCAGTTATATAAATCACTAGTGAGGCCACACCTTGAATACTGTGTACAATTCTGGGCACCATACTACAAAAAGGATATCATGGAGCTAGAAAAGGTTCAGAGGAGGGCAACCAAACTAATTAGGGGCATGGAGACGATGAAAGACTAGGCATGTTTACATCGGAAAAGAGGAGACTAAGAGGGGATATGATCAACATCTACAAATATATAAGGGGACAATACACAGAGCTTGCGCGGGACCTGTTTTTGGCCAGATCAACACATAGGACTCGTGGACACTTGCTCAGGTTAGAGGAGAGTCCGCGCAATACGTCGTAAAGGCTTTTTCACGGTAAGGACAATACGTGTTTGGAATTCCCTGCCTGAGGGAGTTGTAATGGCGGAATCTGTCAACACCTTTAAGAATGGATTAGATAAATTCCTAATGGATAAGGATATCCAGGGTTATGGTGCATAGTCACGCACTATAGTTACTACAAAAAGGGAAAAAATGCAATGGCTGACATCAGCATCAGTCAAAATTTTAGACAAATCATCATGCATAGGAGACCACAAATAGGTTGAACTCGATGGACAATTGTCTGTTTTCAACCTCAGATACTATGTTACTCTGTTACTATGTATGAGTGACACAGAGGAGAGAGCAAGTGAGCATACATACTTTCATTTATGGGATCAAATGAAGACAAGGTACTAGAGTGTTCAGAAAATTGAGAATTTATTGGTTGACAGATCTTGTCAATATTGTCATTGACATAGAAAACATAGGGCCGGATATAATCAAGTTAGAGTTGGCTGGAGGTCCCGGTTGAACTCAGACTTTTTTTTAAGCGGCAATCATATACAAGGCCAAACCATGCCTTGTAAATGATTGCCGCTTTAAAAAAAGTCTGAGTTACGCCAGGAACCCGCATCGTCAATACATCTGGCCCATAGTCTTGTCCAGTGATGGTGTTCTGAGGCGTTGGTATGGAAGTGTTTACAGGAGTCCTGATAGGTACAAACCTTTTGCCAGTGTCGCCAGTACAGGTTCTGCATTTATCAAATTAAGGTGATGGGGCTGATTGTGAGTTAGGAACAAAGCATAAAAAACAAGTACCTTTGTATCTGGAACAAACCATGTTGTGATGCAAGGTTTGCTAATACAGTGTATTTCCTACAGAGCAGTGATGTTATTAATCTAGTACATTATCATGCAAGCACTAGCAGTATTTACTATACATACTTATCAAGGGGCACAGACCATGCACTCTCTAATGGTTATCCAAGCCTCTAAGCATAGGCCCCTACCATTGAATTTCCCTGGTGGGCCCATCATGCCCCAGGATGGCACAGAATACTGGACAGCTTTATTTTTATACTGCAATTTAGTTTGAGTTTGGACACGCCCCTCTTACACCTAAATCTTTCTGCACATCTACCCCACCTGCACTACTACGTGGTTTTACCAAGGTGCACAGTTACTTGTTTTTCTTTCTTTTTTTTGCTTTGTTCCCTAATCAGAATCAGCCCCTATTGCTCTTTGTCTTCCGATGCTAGACACTGTTTGATCATTTATGTGGTTTATCTGTGATTTTCAATCATGTTATCAGAAAATATTACAACTGTATCTGCCCACTAGTGCATTAACATTTTATCACAGGCAACATGACTTGCTGACAATTTGCAGATACATATATGGAAAGGGCAGACAACAGTCAGGTGAGATTCATGCAGAGATACAGACATTAATATTAATGGAAGGAATGTGACTAGTTTGTGTTATCCATCCATTGCATGCAAATTATCTTGGAAAACTGCAACTATAAATAAAACTTACTTGGAAATGTCCTGGGATCTTGATAGTAATACTTGTCTTTTTATCCCAAATCAGGACCAAGCCGTTCCTTGCTGTAATGACCAAATAAAGACTAGTGTTTCGGACCTGGAAAGGGGATTCTACCACATCTCCCTCATTAATGAGTACCATATCACCATCTGTTAGAAGGAGGATGTAGTCCTAAAATAAGTAAATGTATTGTTAATTCTCAGTAAAACAAAATCAGGCTAAGTTGTCCACTATTGCTACTTATGTTGGCTACAAGTAATCAATACATTTATACAGCAAATAACCTGTTTCCAACATATTTTTTAAGGGTTGAAAAAATAGGATTTTAATTACAGGTACTTACCGGTATTTTCTCATAGTCCGTAGGAGATACTGGGAATCCATTTAGTACCATGGGGTATAGACGGGTCTACTAAGAGCCTTGGGCACTTTAAGAATTTGATAGTGTGCGCTGGCTCCTCCCTCTATGCCCCTCCTACCAGACTCAGTCTAGGAAACTGTGCCCGAGGAGACGGACATACTTTGAGAGAAGGATATAGAAAAAGGAAAGTGGTGAGATTACGAACCAGCACACACAGAACAAGAGGAAAGCCATGCTAACCAAACTTGAAACCAGGAACAGCAAAAGCTGAACCAAACAATGTTACTGAACCAAGTAACAGTGCAGGAAGAACGAAGAACCGGGCGGGCACCCAGTATACCCTACGGACTACGAGAAAAGGATTTACCGGTAGGTAATTAAAATCCTATTTTCTCTTACATCCTGGGAATCCATTTAGTATCATGGGGAAGTACCAAAGCTCCCAAACCGGATGGGAGAGTGCTGAGGTTCCTGCAGAACTGATTGACCAAACTGAAGGTCCTCAGAGGCCAAAATATCGAACTTGTAAAACTTAGCAAACATGTTCGAACCTGACCAAGTAGCTGCTCGGCAGAGCTGTAAAGCCGAGACACCCCGGGCAGCCGCCCAAGAAAACCCCCCCGACTTAGTAGAGTGGGCCTGAACAGATTTTGGAACCAGCAAGCCTGCTGTGGAATAAGCATGCTGGATAGTAAGCCTGATCCAGCGTGCAATTGACTGCTTTGAAGCAGGATACCCAATTTAATTGGGATCATAAAGAACGAACAGCGAGTCCGACTTCCTGTGATGAGCTGTCCTCTTTAACATACACCTTCAAAGCCCTCACAACATACTAGAAGTAGCAGAGGTGTCTGTAACAACGGTAACCACAATAGGTTCGTTGATGTGAAATGTGGACACCAACTTAGGAAGAAATTGCTGACGAGTCCTGAGTTCAGCTCTGTCCTCATGGAAAATTAGGTAGGGGCTCTTGTGACACAACGCCCCTAGCTCCGATACACATCTTGCTGAAGCCAAGGCCAGCAGTGTGACGGTCTTCCGGGTAAGGTACTTTATGTCCACCTCCTGTAACGGTTCAAATCAGTCCGATTGGAGGAACTGCAGCACCAAATTGAGATCCCAAGGTGCCGTGGGAAGTTAGATGTGCAAAACACCCTTCAAGAACGTCTGGACCTCAGGGAGAGAAGCCAATTGTTTCTGAAAGTAAATAGACAAGGTCGAAATCTGGACTTTAATGGAGCCTAGAGGTAGGGCCACATCCACTCCCGACTGCAGAAAATGCAGGAAACGTCCCAGATGAAATTCAGCCGCAGAATATTGTCTAGCTTGGATCATATTCGGAATGACCTTGTCAGGAATTCCTCTCCTGGCTAGAATCAGTCATTCAACTTCCATGCCGTTAAACATAGCCACGGTAAGTCTTGATAGACAAACGGGCCCTGTTGTAGAAGATCCTCGCAAAAAGGTAGAGGCCACGGATTTTTGATCAGCATCTCGAGAAGATCCGCGTACCAGGCCATTCGCGGCCAGTCCGGAGCAATGAGTATTGCTTGAACCTTTTCCCTTTCTATTCTCTTTAGAATTCTTGGGATCAGAAGAAGTGGAGGAAACACATACACCAGCTGGTAGACCCACGGAGTTGTCAAAGCATTTAACGCCACTGCTTGTGGATCTCTTGACCTGGAACAATACAACTTGAGCTTCTTGTTGAGTCGAGAGGCCATCATGTCAATCTGTGGATATTCCCACCAATGACTCAAACCCTGGAACACCTCCGGGTGAAGGCCCCACTCCCCCGGGTGCAGGTCGTGTCTGCTGAGAAAGTCTGCTTCCCAGTTCTCAACTCCGGGAATGAAGACTGCCGACAATGCCACCGTGTGTTTTTCCGCCCAGAGGAGAATTCTTGACACCTCTGACATTGCTGCTCTGCTTTCGTTCCACCCTGTCGGTTTATGTACGTTACCGCCGTCACATTGGTGGTCATTCCGAGTTGTTCACTAGCTGCAATCATTCGCTGTGCAGTGATGAGGCAAAAAAATGGCACTTATGCGCATGCGTATGCAGCGCAATGCGCATGCGTGGCGTACTTTCACAATGGCCGATGTAGTTTCACACAAGGTCTAGCGAAGCTTTTCTGTTGCACTGCTGACCGCAGAGTGATTGACATGAAGTGGGCGTTTCTGTGTGTCAACTGACCATTTTCAGGGAGTGTTTAAAAAAACGCAAACGTGCCAGGAAAAACGCAGGCATGGCTGGGTGAAAGCAGGGCGTGTTCGTGACGTCAAAACAGGAACTGAACAGTCTGAAGTGATCGCAAGCACTGAGTAGGTCTGAAGATACTCTGAAGCTGCACAATTTTTTTTTGTAGCTGCTCTGCGATCCTTTCGTTCGCACTTCTGCTAAGCTAAAATACACTCCCAGTGGGAGGCGGCATAGCGTTTGCACGGGTGCTACAAACTGCTAGCGAGCGATCAACTCAAAACGACCACCATTGTCCGACTGGACTTGAACGGCCTGATTCCAAAGTAGAGATGAGGCCTGCAGAAGGGCGTTGTAGAAAGCCCTGAGTTCCAGGATGTTTATTGGCAGGACGACTTCATGACTTGACCATCTTCCTTGAAACTGCATCCCCTGGGTGACTGCTCCCGAACCTCTGAGGCTTGCGTCTGTGGTTAGCAGAATCCAATTCTGAATCCCGAACCTCCGACACTCGACGAGGCAAGAAGTCTGTAGCTGCCACAGAAGGGAGGTCCTGGCTCTTGGCGTCAGACGGATCCTCTGGTGCATGTGAAGATGCGATCCGGACCATTTGTCCAATAGATCTAGCTGGAAGAGCCTTGCATGAAACCTTCCATACTGAAGCGCCTCGTAAGAGGACAAAGAGGCCACCATTTTCCCCAGAAGGCAAATGCACAGATGTACCGAGATCCGGGTTGGCTTCAGGACAGCCCGAACCATCGACTGGGTTACTTTAGGCTTCTCCAAGGGAACAAGGGAAGGAACACTCTGAGACTCTGTGTCCAGCATCATCCCCATAAAGGAAGCCTCTGTGTCGGTTCCAGGTGAGTTTTTGGTAGGTTCAGAATCCACCCGTGATCCCGGAGTAGTCTGGTTGAGAGGCCAATGCTGTCTAACAACCGCTCCCTGGATGGTGCCTTTATCAGAAGATTGTCCAGGTATGAAATTATGTTCACTCCTTGTTTGCGGATTAGAAAGATCATCTCTGCCATCACTTTGGTGAACACTCTTGTGCCGTGGAGAGATCAAATGGCAGGACCTGGAACTGGTAGTGACAGTCCTGCAGTGCAAACCGTAGATAAGCCTGATGAGGCGGCCAGATCGGAATGTGAAGGTAGGCATCCTTGATATCTAGAGACACTAGGAATTCCCCCTCCTCCAGACCTGAGATCACCACTCTCAGAGACTCCATCTTGAATTTGAACACTCGTAAGTACGGGTTCAACTACTTGAGGTTCAGAATCGACCTTACTAAACCGTCCGGTTTCGGTACTACAAACAAGTTGGAATAATACCCCTTGTTTTGCAGATGAGGTGGAACTGGAACAATGACCTGAGTCTGTACCAGTTTTTGAATGGCGTCCTGTAAAGTTATACTTGACTCTTGTGAAACTGGAAATGCTGATTTGAAGAATATGTGAGGTGGGAGCTCCTGGAACTCCAGTCTGTAGCCTTGGGAAACAAATAAGATCTATGGCCCAGGGATCCTGCCTGAAAATAACAAACATATAAAATAAATGAAGCTTCAATAAGAGCTGACGGCTCCTCCGGGCACATTTTCTAAACTGAGTATGGTAGGGGGGGGGGCATAGAGAAAGAAGCCAGCCCACACTATCAGATTCTTAAAGTGCCCATGGCTCCTAGTGGACCCATCTATACCCCATGGTACTAAATGGAACCCCAGTATCCTCTAGGATCCTTCGCACCATCCTGTCGCAGGGCGCGATGCCTGTTGCAGCCTCCGCATTGCGGAGCATACGCATGCATAGTTCAGATCCGATTGCCAGCTGTACGATAACGCACAGCTGTGATCAGATCTGAATGACCCCCATAGTCCTAGGGCACCAGGAAATGTAAACACAACATTTAGAGTACTGCAATACACTCACCTGGAAATGAAAGATACATTAACCTTATCTTAGAACATCCATCGTAATCATACTGGTTATTTCACAAAATGAAGACCCATGTCATATTTTTCCCCATCATAAGCTTATCATCATGCCAAATTCCCCTCTCACCTGACTGGGACTTGTAATAATGAGGTACAGTATGTCAAAGTGGGTGTCTGTACCTTATATAATACATACCTTCCAACTGTACCTTTTTAGCAAGTACAGTACCTTTTTTTTATGGTCTGTACCGATTTTTGGCTCTCCAAACTTCCATTGAAAGTATAGGTAAAGGGGCATGGCCACGCCCCCTTTACCCGTGGCCACGTCCCCTTTCCTAATTTGTACCAATTTTTATGTGTAAAATGTTGAAGGGTATGACTAATGGGATGCAGTCATGTGACCCAATACTCATGCATATACTCTGATTGTCTCTTGTTTCTAGCATACCTGTCTATACATTGGTTAAAGTTGTGGACTATAGATAAGGGAAGGCCTCTCCTATAAATATGCCAACACTTCACAGCATGTGCTGAGTAACTCCTGTTTAATGCTTAACTTAATCTTATCTCCCCTGCATCCCTGAAATCCCCACCACCACCAATATAGTGACTCACTCTGTGCTTACCTATCGCATATTATAGGGGGGAATTCAAATGTTTGAAAAGTTGGTTGGGTGTCTGTGTTTTCCTGTCTATTAGATAGGAAAAACAGACACCCAACTGACTTTTCAAACTATAAATCCCCCCCTATGCATGTACAAGCTAATAACCCAAGTACTCAAAGTGATTTGTGCGAGTTATTTTAGAGAATAGGCATACTAAGTAATTGCCTCCCATAAGAATTATGGGCACTCTGACAATTTTGATTTGGCCCCGCTTTCTTATATACTGTATCTGACAACCCTGGCCCCTATAGCATTACCCATAAGCCCCTGTTGCATATTTCTATCACTCCTGTAGCCATTGATCTTCCTTTAGGAAACCCCTTCCACCCCAGTTGCAAATGCCATAGATCCCTATATGCAGACTGGTCAGTCCCTTCTGCACAGTTAGAAACACTCAGAGAGTATTATGATCACACATCAGCCTGCTCTGAGACTGCATGCAGAGATCAGTATCCCTTTAAGCAGTTACAGTTTTGCATTTTGAATGAATCTCTACCTTTCGAATTTCGATTGTAAGGCATTCTGGGGTCCTAAAATCATACAAGATTCTGGTAGTCACAGAACACCAATGTCACAGCATTAGAAAGAAGAAGTGATTTCCTCCCCAATACCATTCTGAGTCAAGATGACAAGTGGGAAACGGAGAGCCTGCAGTCGTATGGGATAAGACAGTGTCAGGGAAAGCCTAACTGTCTGTAGTCACATCCTACGTGACCCTGTCTGTAAAGACATCTATACAAATATGCATTAGATACAGTGAATGGGTTCACATATGGGTTTGCTATGATGAGATGACCTTACTGAACTAAGGTGGCAATTCAGAATAAGTAGCAAAAGTGCTATTTGGCAATTTTAGCACTTCTGCGCATGCATGCACACCGCAGTGCTCATGCGCGAGGACTAAAACTGCGATCACAGTCTAAGTCATGTCAAGGGGCAGTGATGGGGAATCGACACCGCGTTTTGTGGGCGTAGATGCACTGTTTGGGTGGCGCGGTACGGACAATGCAGTCGCGTCCAGACCATTTGTGGGGTGGGCTGTGGCAGCTGCGTATCGTCACACACAGCCGCTGCAACCCAAAAGATGGCGGCCCACCGTCTGCCTAAATTTTTCCCACCAGGATGTGACTGCTTAAAACACCACAATTTCCTCTGCTATATATAACTTATTACTACAGTATCTTCATCTGTCACACATTAATAGTACACACATAGCTAGTATTTTATGGAATGTCAAGAACTCACTTGCAAAAGCACTTTGATGGTTTTGGCGCAGGATGACTGAGTACCACACTGGACGTTTTCCGAAATTATTCGAAATGTTCCATTCTGTACATTTGCTCCACAGAAATCCTAAAAATAATCACAATGTCGCATATACTGTATAAAATACAAAAGATGAACGTGGTGAATATTTATAATTTGCTCTTGCAGAAAAATAAAAGAAATATAAAAGTTCTCAAATTGGCCTTGTATAGGGTGGCCAATCCCGGGATCGGGATCAGCAGAATCCCGCCGCTGAGCCCGAACGATGTGTCCCACCCTCCCTCCCCCGTCGTATGGTGAGTTTTGTGTGCAGGGTGGGAGGGGCGAAGCGAGAAGGGTGGACACATAGGAAATAAGCCAATCCCTGGTATCCTAGGATTGACCATTTTGCAATCCCGACACCCGGGATTGAAAAAAATGGCTTGGGTTTGGCCACCCTAGCCTTGTATCTAGTTTACTGATTCATGTTTGTAAGTAAAGTAAATTATCAAGCAACTGGGAAAAACCATGTTGCACTTCAGGTGGGGCAGATGTTTATAGTGTGTCTGAAGCAGAGAGATTTGGGTGGGGTGTGTTAAAACTGAAATCTAAATTGCAGTGCAAAAATAAAGCAGCCAGTATACCATATCTCCCAACTTCCCAACTCTTCTGTCTCTGGAATTGGGATCCGGAAAGGGGGTGTGACCTCAGATGGGAGGTGCATGGCCCCTGATGAGTGGGCGTGGCCTTGCAGCAATACCCTGTTTTCAGGCATTTTGAGGGTGTGCCCAGTGCTCCTCGAGCAGCTGGGTAGCCCCCGGCTCACCTCTTTGTACCTACCTGCCTACTCTCCCAGAATGGCTGTGCGACTCCAGAAAATCAGGTGCAAGTCCCAGCCCCCTGGAAATTGGGCAAGTGTCCTGCAGTGCCGCAGCCGCCACCCCCTTCCCCACATACTCCCTCCCTTAGCTGCCCACTTACAGAGCAGAAGTGAACGGTCTGAGCGGACTTGATGATGTAATCTTTGCTCCACCCATAGGCTGCGCAAGAGCCGACACAGGGGTGCCGCTCTGGGACTTCTCCCCTCCGCCGCATATGGTCTACTCCCCCCCTCCCGTCCAGGACATAGACTGTTTACCTGGACGGCCGAAGTGAGCAGTCAATGTCCCAGAGCAAGGGGTGGAAGAGGTCTGTTACCCAGCGGAGGGGGGAAGTCCCAGAGTGGCAACCCCCGTGTCGACTCCTGCACACGCCCATGGCTCCACCCCCTGCTGTACAATGCCTGCAATATCAGCATTGAATACCTAGGCTGTGGCCATTATGACACGACTGCCATGCTCCATGTGTTGCCTTCACTATGTAGCTGTGATGCCCCTATACCGCGTCACACCAGCCCTACTCGCCACCTGCTGCGCTGAGCTGGCTGTAGCAGTCAGAAAGTCGGCAACCGTGCTCTGCACTTTATAGATGCTGCATGGCATCTATTCAGAGATCACGCTGCTTTGCAGAGCAGAGCAGCAGGTGATCAAAGGCTTCCCCAACTGCCCCACCTTCCCCACCACACCCCCTACATGCGATTGGGACAGCGAGACAGTGTCTGAATAGTGGAACTGTACTGGAATAGGAACAGTTAGGAAGTATGGCATACTATTTACCATGCACAGAAAAAATATAATCCATCCAAATCTAAATCTCTCTGCACATTACATCTGCCCCGTCTGCAGTGCGGTATGGCTTGGCACAGTTGCCTGATAATTTGCTTACTTACAAACATGAATAAGGCCCTATGTACCAACTGTTAATGGAGAGGTTTTTTTTATTTTTATCTCCCTTTAATATTTTTTTTTTCTGTCTTTATGTTTTCTTTTTGTTTTTTAATTTAATGAGTAGTTTCTGAAAAGTACATCTCCTAATATGCCGTTGGTAGTAGATCAGTTTTTCTATTCCACTGGTGTCAAAATACAGTACATTTAATAAAAAAATTTAACTGCTAATGCAATGCAAGTAATGTCACTGTCATTACTATTTGTTAGAGTCACATTGCGGAGCCTTTTTTTGGGGTGTTGGTAACTCCATTTTTTTACATTCAAAGTCAAATGCATCCTCTATTGACCCTCCTGAATTATGAACCAACAAATATAAAACATTTTTATTTTATACCAAAGTAACTATCTCTCCTAAAAGCAGTAGAGATAACATTCTTTATTGTGAGATGTTTCAGTGCAATACTGTATCCAAATAATACCTGAGCAAGGGTATATTCACACTGCCCTCCGTAACGGTATGGTTTGTTGTCAAATGTTATGTAATTTCCTTCCCCGTACACATTACACTGTGCCATAGTTTTAGTTTCCTCGCAGACCCATCTCCGGTTATGACAGGTACTGATAATAAAATAACAAAACAGTTTTACCTTTTCTGCAGTATGCAAGACTTCATAATCAGTTTCCATACTCATACAAATAAATAATGATATTAGCAACAGAGGACATGAGATTAATAAATTGTAGACATATTTAAGGAAAATCTTTGAGAATATTAGTTTTTCATTCAAGAAATGCTCCGTTAAAGCCATGCAAAATATACCTGATAATTTTCCCGGAATCCATTTAAAATTCTAAATATGTAACCTAGCCCCCCCATAGATGTTATATTTTCCTGATTATGATATACTAGCAGTTATATATTCTAGTACTTATTTACTGTGTTTGTTATTTGTTTAAGAAACTTTTACTAGGCCAGTTTATATTTTGTAGACCTACAGTATTTTTGAACGCATTGTGCTTATAGGGGCAGGTGTAGAGCTAAATGCAAGTCAGCTGTAGGGCAACTTGACAAGCTAGCCACAGCTCACTGTAACCATTTTAAATAATACTCTTCCTGTCTAAGTGCCCCATATAACAGCGAGACAAACCCCTGTAGCACTTACTAAAGGAGGTATGTCATCCTTTCAGCTTATCCCACCACTGTCACGCGCATGACACAACAGCCCATCACTGACAGCGATTGCCTGGCAGTAACAGCATTGGAGACGCAGCTGAAGGACCGGGAAGGACGGGGATGGGGATTGAGTGGTTGGGGTTTGTTAGACCTTGCATGAGTGGTGTGTAATGTTAAATACCAACTGCATATTCATTAGTGTCACTACGATAGTAAACAAAATATGTCACTTGTAATGAGGTCCTGATTCTGAATTTAACTTCATTTTCATGTAGCCCACCAATGGATCACTCCATATGCCCTATCCATCTCCGTCTGTGAAAGTATGCTTAGTCCGACACTTTGCGCAGTCGTTGGTGTCACATGGAGGGACCACAGCAATATCTCCAATCCCTCCAGTCCCTCAATTTTCGAGCACAAATACAGCCCCCATAAGTGTCTAAGGGGGATACTATGAGTCAGATTTTGCAAACTTTGGAATGTGAAGCAAATGGCATCACAAGTAGCAAAGTTTACCAGAGTGGGATCCCAAGGCCCAGATGAATCATGCGCATGCATTTAGCCACAGGAGACCCTAATCAGGAGCTTAGTGGTAGCAGAAACTAGAACTCTGCTTCCATCCCTAGCCTAGACGGGCTCTTAGTGGAGCCCAACACCCAGCAAAGGATTCAAGTGACTTTTGCTTATTAATTTCCACTTTTGTGAAGTTAGGCAAAAAAAAAAATATCACATCCACACTAACAATGCAGATTGTGATAGCTAGGGCACTAAGATTCTATAACAAGTACTAGGAGATATATCTAGTTGACTGTGCTGATATTGAGAATCACCATTGATCTAGAGGCTCATGTGCTGAGAATGGAAACTGTTGCAGCTTTTTAACTGTAACTAAGAGGTTAGTGAGAACTTGTCAAGTCTGTGTCTGTATCTGTTCCCGGAAGGCTCACTAGTGGGTCAGTGGCTGAAGTAAGTTCCTGCGCATGTGCGCAAATGGTATTTATTGAGTACACACAGGAAATATAAGTAGCTGGAGCAATGTAACTGTAAACGTATGATTCAGCATGGAAGCTGATAGAGTCTCTGAAATAAACAGTCACTTAGAGATAGTTCGGTCTGGGTACCGATGGTAACTGGGAGCAACCGATGACTGGTCTGGGAACCGATAGTGACTTGGAGTTACCGATTGGTCTGGGAACCGATGGAGACTTGGAGCAGATGACGATCGGCCTGGGAACCGATGATGAACAGGAACAGATGACTGTCGACCTGGGAACTGATGATGAATAGGAACAGATGACTATTGGCCTGGGAACAGATAATGAAGAGGAACAGATGACTATCAGCTTGGGAACCGATGGTGAACAGGAACTATCGATAGTTGGCCTAGGAGTCGATGGTGAACAGGAACAGATGACTGGGAACCGATGGTGACAACTTGGAATAAACGATGGTCGGCCTGGAAGCCAATGATGACTTGAAACGGAGCTTTACACAGATACTTGGCAATATCAATGATCAAAAAACACAGCACATTGTTCTCAGGCGCTATATATCAATGTTCATCAAAAACACCGTCCGAGTCTCCTCAGTAGTTGCAAGCTGATACTCCTGGTCTCAGGCATCCCTCAGAACATTATTTTCGGATATCATCACAGAATAATATATAAAAAGAGAAAGAAGAATACTCCCATAATGTAATACTGATTAGTCCACCAGCAACATTCTCTTCTGCAAGGTATAAACTCTTACCAGAATAAATAGTCTACACAATTTGCAGACATTAATGCAATTGTAATAATGATCCGTTGTAAATAAGTAGATAAATAAGTAGAATCTGACTGGTTGCTATGGGCACTATCTCTACATATCAAAGGACTATAGCAACAAATTGTGTGAAATGTATCAAGATAAGTAAAAAATATATGAATAACCTGCAGGGATGTTTTACATGTGTGACTCTACATACATATGTGAGCCTCTGCATGCATACAGTACCTCCCAACTGTCCCGATTTTCGCAGGCCGCAGTGTCCCGTGGTGGTGGGGGGGCAGTTGGGAGGCTCCTGTCACTCACCACTCTGCTGTAGAGCAGTGATTAATAGACCATGCCCCTTTTTTGGGGGTTTGTTGGGAATCCATGCAATGGAGTCCCGAATCTGAACTAATAAAAGTTGGGAGGTATGCTTCATGTGTGACTCTGCATCTGTGATTCTCTGCATGTGTGATCCTGCTTCTGTGACCCACTGCATGTCTGATGCTGCATGTGAGCCACTGCATGTGTGGCTACATCTGTGACCTACTGCATGAGTGACTCTGCATCTGTGACCCGCTGCATGTCTGATTCTGCATACAGATGGAGTCACACAAATCGTGGCTCCATCTGCAACTAGGTGCGCCCGGCGAGTCGCACGCCAGGAACGAATGGGACACGTGTGCATCATAGATGCGCACATGCCCCATTCACTTTGAATGGGATCATCTCTGTAAGCTTGGCAGTGGGCCAATGCGCAGGATCGCTTAGGCACGCCGCTCACCCCCGCCTGAGATGCAGCGGCTCCATTTGTATGTTAGCCACTGCATGTGTGCCTCTGCTCATCTGAGCTGTTGCATTGGTAACTCTGAATCTGTGACCTGCTTTACTCCTTGCAATGATGGACTCCTTCAACTTTGCTGCAGATGCAGATCAGAAATTGGACTCTATTACATCTTGCCTCATATGTATATGAAAAGATACTCCAGACCCCCAAAAGGCAATACATGGACCCTATAAGTACTTTATTTGACTCCATCCAATCCCCAAGAACTTCTTCACTGATCCTGAACAATCCCCATGACTTACATGATTACCAAGGCAAGCATCCTCGGAGGTGAATTTATCAAAGTCATAAAACCTAAGAAACCTGTGGACCGAAGAGCATGCAGCCAACTTGCGCAATTGTTCAGCGGACACACCTCGGTGTGCTGCCCAAGAGACTCTCACAGACCAAGTAGAATGGGCAGAAATTGAAGCTGGTACAGGAAGGTCAGCAATGACCATTATAATCCATCTAGCCAGCATCTGCTTAGTAGCAAGCCACTCACGTTTATGAAATCCAAAAAGAATGAACAGGGTATCAGACTGTCTGATGGTGCGAGTACGGTCAACATAGTCCTGAAGAGCACAAACCACATCCAAAGATCGTACTTTAGCAAATAAGTCCAGAGAGACAAAGGATGGAACCACAATCTTTTGATTAAGGTGGAATGAAGAAACCACTTTAAGAAGGTAACAAGGTCTAGATTGGAGAACCGCCCTGTCCTGATGAAAAATCAGAAAGGGGGGGACGACAGGAGAGGGCTCCTAAGACTGACACCGTTGTGGCTGAAGCAACAGCAAGGAGAAACAGCACTTTAGCCATCAACCATTTGAGATTGGCCGACTCTAAATGTTCAAAGGGGAGCTCTTGAAAAGCGTTCAACACAACAGACAGATCCAATGGAGCCACTGGAAGGACATAAGGAGGTTGTACGCAAATGACACCCTGAAGGAATGTGCGTAAAACAGCAAGTGAGGCAATCTTGTGTTGGAACCAAACAGATAATGCAGAAAATGTACTTTGATAGAGACAAGTCTTAAGTCTAACTCCAAACCACGTTGTAAAAATGCAAGCAGTCTGGAGATTTCAAAGACAGTTGTAACATAATTCTTGGCAGCACACCAAGTGAAGTAAGTATGCCAAACACTATAATACATCCGTGCTGAGGCAGGTTTACGCGCCTTAAGCATAGTACGAATTACAGCCTCCAAAAATCCTTTTTATCTTAGGAGTGATGACTCAAGCGCCATTAAAGACAGACTGGCCAGGCCCGAATGGAGACAGGGGCTCTGCGACAGAAGGTCCCGTTGCTGAGGAAGTTGAAGAGGTTCCTCAACGGAGAGGCCCTGGAGATCGGAGAACCAATGTCCCCTGGGCCCCACTGAGGTTACCAAAATGAGGCTTCCTCCTTCTTGTTTGACCTTCCGAAGGACCCGAGGTAGAAGGGAAGATGTATGGTAGACGAAAGGTCCACTGGATTGACAAAGAATCTATGAATGCTGCCTGAGGGTCCCTGGTGCAGGATCCGAATACCAGAACCTTGTGGATGTGGGGTGAGGCCATGAGATCCACATCTGGTAGGTCCCATCTGTCCACCAGGAGTTGGAAGACCTCTGGGAGTCCATTCTTCGGCATGAATATCCTGACATCTGAGGAAGTCCACTTCCCAGATGAGTACTCCTGGAATGAACACCACTGATATGGCCGGTAGATGTCGTTCGGCCCACTGTTGTGGCATTGTCCGACTGTACCTGAACTGGTCTGCCATGGAGGAAAGGATGGGCTAGAGTCAATGCATTGTAAATTGCTCAAAACTCCAACAGATTGATAGGCAGTTGAGATTCTGCTATGCTCCAACGCCCCTGAAACGAATGCTGTTCGGTTACCGGTCCCCAGCTGCGGAGGCTGGCATCTGTCCTGAGCAGAACCCAGTAAGGAATCCAGAAGGGGCGACCCCTGTTCAGTTGCTGGTCCTAGAGCAACCAAGCCAGTGATAGTCAGACTTCTGGAGTCAGAGTTATCATTTGTGACTTGATGTAATGCGGTTGACAAATTCAATTTGGCAAGAATCAGTCTTTGCAGAGGACGAGAATAAAACTAAACAAATTCAACCATGTTGAATTGCGACACCATCAGCCAGAGAAGTTGCATTGCTGAATGCACAGATACTCGAGGACAGTAAATGAAGTGAAGTATTTTGTTCTTCAGTTTCAAAATCTTGAATGGCTGAGAAAGTCCAGAATTACTCCTAAATATAACATCCTCTGTGACATTGTAGGAAGTCTACCGTCAGTTGTAGATGACGGAGAAGAACGTCTTGTGAGTTCACCAGGATTAGCAAATCGTCCAAGTGTGGGAGAATCTGAATACCTTGGTGACAGAGATGTGCTGCCATGACCATGATAAAGATTCTGGGTACCGTTGCCAGGCCAAATGGCAGTGCCTGGAATTGATAATGTTGGTGGCCAATAACAAACCACAGGAATCGCTGATGCAAAACTGCAATAGGGATATGCAGATATGCATCTTGTATATCCAGGGAAATCATGAAGTCCCCAGGTTCCATGGCTAGAACTATGGAACGCAACGTTTTCATGTTAAACTTGAAAACTCACACAAACTTTTTTACAGATTTGAGGTTGAGTATAGGCTAGTGTGACCTGTTGGGCTTTGGAACCAGAAAATAAGATTTTACTCACCGGTAAATCTATTTCTCGTAGTCCGTAGTGGATGCTGGGGACTCCGTAAGGACCATGGGGAATAGACGGGCTCCGCAGGAGACTGGGCACTCTAAGAAAGAATGAGGACTACTGGTGTGCACTGGCTCCTCCCTCTATGCCCCTCCTCCAGACCTCAGTTAAGGAAAATGTGCCCGGAAGAGCTGACATTACAAGGAAAGGATTTTGGAATCCAGGGTAAGACTCATACCAGCCACACCAATCACACCATATAACTTGTGATAACATACCCAGTTAACAGTATGAACAACAACAGAGCATCAACAAACGGATGCCAACATAACATAACCCTTAATTAAGCAATAACTATATATAAGTATTGCAGAAGAAATCCGCACTTGGGACGGGCGCCCAGCATCCACTACGGACTACGAGAAATAAATTTACCGGTGAGTAAAATCTTATTTTCTCTAACGTCCTGGTGGATGCTGGGGACTCCGTAAGGACCATGGGGATTATACCAAAGCTCCCAAATGGGCGGGAGAGTGCGGATGACTCTGCAGCACCGAATGGGCAAACACAAGGTCCTCCTCAGCCAGGGTATCAAACTTGTAGAATTTTGCAAAAGTGTTTGAACCCGACCAAGTAGCTGCTCGGCAAAGCTGTAATGCCGAGACCCCTCGGGCAGCCGCCCAAGAAGAGCCCACCTTCCTTGTGGAATGGGCTTTTACCGATTTTGGATGCGGCAATCCAGCCGCAGAATGAGCCTGCTGAATCGTGTTACAGATCCAGCGAGCAATAGTTTGCTTTGAAGCAGGAGCACCCAGCTTGTTGGATGCATACAGGATAAACAAAGATTCTGTTTTCCTGACCCTAGCCGTTCTGGCTACATAAACCTTCAAAGCCCTGACTACATCTAGTAACCTGGAATCCTCCAAGTCACGAGTAGCCGCAGGCACCACAATAGGTTGGTTCAAATGAAAAGATGACACCACCTTCAGCAGAAATTGCGGACGATTCCGTAATCCTGCCCTGTCCATATGGAAAACCAGATAGGGGCTTTTACATGACACGCCTAGCCGAAGCTAAGGCCAATAGCATGACCACTTTCCACGTGAGATATTTTAACTCCACGGTCTTAAGTGGCTCAAACCAGTGAGATTTCAGGAAACTCAACACCACGTTAAGATCCCAAGGTGCCACTGGTGGCACAAAAGGGGGCTGAATATGCAGCACTCCCTAAACAACGTCTGGACTTCAGGAAGAGAAGTCTGTTCTTTTTGAAAGAAAATGGATAGGGCCGAAACCTGGACCCTAATGGAACCCAATTTCAGGCCCAATGTCACTCCCGACTGTAGGAAGTGACAGAAATGGCCCAGCTGGAATTCCTCCGTAGGGGCATTCCTGGCCTCACACCAAGCCACATTTTTTTTTTTTTTATACGGTGATAATGCTTAGCCATTACCTCCTTCCTAGCCTTTATCAGTGTAGGAATAACCTCATCCGGAATGCCTTTTTCTGCCAGGATCCGGCGTTCAACCGCCATGCCAACAAACGCAGCCGCGGTGAGTCTTGGAACAGACAGGGCCCCTGCTGCAACAAGTCCTGTCTGAGAGGCAGAGGCTATGGGTCCTCTGTGAGCATTTCTTGCAGATCTGGATACCAAGTCCTTCTCGGCCAATCCGGATCAATGAGTATTGTTCTCACTCCTCCTTTTCCAATGATTCTCATCACCTTGGGTATGAGAGGAAGAGGAGGAAACACATAAACTGACTGGAACATCCACGGTGTCACCAGTGCGTCTACAGCTATCGCCTGAGGTTCTCTTGACCTGGCGCAATATTTTGTTGAGGCGGGAAGCCATCATGTCCACCTGTGGCAGTTCCCACCGACCTACCATCTGCGCGAAGATTTCTTGATGAAGTCCCCACTCTATCGGGTGGAGGTCGTGTCTGCTGAGGAAGTCTGCTTCCCAGTTGTCCACTCCCGGAATGAACACTGCTGACAGTGCTCGTACGTAATTCTCCACCCATCAAAGAATTCTGGTGGCTTCCGCCATCGCCACCCTGCTCCTTGTGCCGCCTTGGCGGTTTACATGAGCCACTGCGGTGATGTTGTCTGATTGAAACAGCACCGATTGGTTGCGAAGCAGGGTCTCCGCTTGACTTAGGGCGTTGTATATGGCCCTTAATTTCAGGATATTGATGTGAAGGCATGTCTCCTGACTTGACCACAGCCCTTGAAAATTTCTTCCCTATGTGACTGCCCCCCACCCTCGGAGGCTTGCATCCGTGGTCACCAGGACCCAGTCCTGAATGCCGAATCTGCGACCTTCGAGAAGGTGAGCACTCTGCAGCCACCACAGGAGAGACACCCTGGCCCCGGGGGATAGGGTGATTAACCGATGCATCTAAAGATGTGATCCGGACCACTTGTCCAGTAAGTCCCATTAGAAGGTCCTCTCATGGAACCTGCCGAAAGGAATGGCCTCGTATGATGCCACCATCCTTCCCAGGACTCGGGTGCAGTGATGCACTGACACCTGTTTTGGTTTTAATAGATTCCTGACCAGTGTCACGAGCTCCTGAGCTCTCTCTATCAAGAGATAAACCCTTTTCTGGTCTGTGTCTAGGATCATGCCTAGGAGAGGCAGATGAGCTGTAGGAACCAACTGCGACTTTGGAATATATACAATCCAGCCGTGTTGCCGTTACACTTCCAGAGAAAGTGATACGCTGTTCAGCCACTGCTCTCTTGATCTCGCTTTTATGAGGAGATCGTCCAAGTACGTGATAATAGTGACACCTTGCTTCCGCAGGAGCACCATCATTTCCGCCATTACCTTGGTGAATATTCTCGGGGCCGTGGAGAGACCAAACGGCAACGTCTGAAATTGGTAATGACAATCCCGTACTGCAATTCTGAGGTACGCCTGATGAGGTGGATAAATGGGGACATGAAGGTATGCCTCCTTTATGTCCCGAGTCACGATAAAATCTCCCCCTTTCAGGCTTGTAACGACCGCTCTTAGCGATTCCATCTTGAACTTGAACCTTTTCAGGTATATGTTCAGGGATTTTAAATTCAATATGGGTCTGACCGAACCGCTTGGTTTCGGGACTACCACATGGTCGAATAATAACCCCCTCCTTGTCGAAGGAGGGGAACCTTGACCACCACCTGTTGAAGATACAATTTGTGAATTGCAGTTAACCCTGTTTCCCTCCCGTGGGGGGAAGCCGGCAGGGCCGTCAGTGAGGAGGCATCTTCTCAAAGTCCAGCTTGTATCCCTGAGACACAATATCTAGTGCCCAGGGATCTAACAGGGAGTGAACCCACTTGTTGCAGAACTTACGAAAGCGTGCCCCCACCGGGCCTAGCTCCGTCTGTGGAACCCCAGCGACATGCGGTGGATTTTCATAGAGGCCGGGGAGGACTTCTGTTCCTGGGAACTAGCTGTGTTGTGCAGCTTCTTTCCTCTGGCCCCGCCTCTGGCAAGAAAGGACGCACCTCGGACTTTCTTGTTTCTTAGTTCGAAAAGCTGCATTTGATAATGACGTGCTTTCCTAGGCTGTGCAGGAATATAAGGCAAAATATCAGAATTACCAGCTATAGCCGTGGAGATCAGGTCCGAGAACCCTTCTCCACACAATCCTCAGCCTTCCATATGCCACTTAAGTTGGCATCATCTGTCCATTGCATATTCTACAGGATACGTCAAGCAGAAATCGACATAGCTTTGACTCTAGGACCCAGTATACTCATGTCTCTTTGGGCATGTTTGATTATATATATCTCTTAAGACAGCATCTTTAATATATATATACATATCTCTCTATATACATATATATATATATATATATATATATATATATATATACATACTAGGGTCTCAATTTCTGTTGATAAGGTACCTGTCCACGCTGAAGGTCTCTGCGCCATCGGGACAGACATGGGTAGATTTCCTGTCTGATCTCTTATCTTTTGTGCAATAAATTCACCTTAGCACTTACACATATCCAAACAGGTGTCGGCGTTGTCGACGGAGACACCCTCTCACACACATATTAGCTCCATCTCCTCCTTAGGGGAGCCTTTTCTCAGACATGTCGACACACACGTACCGACACACCACACACACAGGGGATGCTCTATTTGAAGACAGTTCCCCCACAAGGCCCTTTGGAGAGACAGAGAGAGAGTATGCCAGCACACACCCCAGCGCTATATGACCCAGGAATCACACAGTAACTTAGTGTTAACCCAGTAGCTGCTGTATATATTGTTTTTACGCCAAATGTATGTGCCCCTCCTCTCTTTTTCACCCTCTTCTATCGTGCTTCTGCAGGGGAGAGCCTGGGGAGCTTCCTCTGAGCGGAGCTGTGGAGAGAAAATGACGCTGGTGAGTGCTGAGGAAGAAGCCCCGCCCCCTCAGCGGCGGGCTTCTGTCCCGCGATTTTGTGTAAAAATAATGGCGGGGGCTCATGCATATTACAGTGCCCAGCTGTATATATGCCCTATTTTGCCAGGAGGTACTCAATTGCTGCCCAGGGCGCCCCCCCTGCGCCCTGCACCCTACAGTGACCGGAGTGTGTGGGTTAGTGTGGGAGCAATGGCGCACAGCTGCAGTGCTGTGCGCTACCTCATATGAAGACAGGAGTCTTCTGCCGCCGATTTTGACGTCTTCTTGCTTCACCCGCCGGCTTCTGTCTTCTGGATCTGCGAGGGGGACGGCGGCGCGGCTCCGGGAACGGACGACCAAGGTTAAGTTCCTGTGTTCGATCCCTCTGGAGCTAATGGTGTCCAGTAGCCTAAGAAGCGCAACCTAGCCGCAGTTAGTAAGTTTGCATCTCTCCCCTCAGTCCCACGTAGCAGAGAGTCTGTTGCCAGCAGAAGCTCTCTGAAAATAAAAAACTAAAATACTTTCTTATTAGCAAGCTCAGGAGAGCTCACTAAAATGCACCCAGCTCCGTCCGGGCACAGATTCTAACTGAGGTCTGGAGGAGGGACATAGAGGGATGAGCCAGTGCACACCAGTAGTCCTAATTCTTTCTTAGAGTGCCCAGTCTCCTGCGGAGCCCGTCTATTCCCCATGGTCCTTACGGAGTCCCCAGCATCCACTAGGACGTTAGAGAAATAGGGTTAAATAATAACCTCTGCCCCAGTGAGACAGAGGGACCGGCACTATCATTCCAGAGTATAAGAGGGAGGTGACCATGTTTTGTAGTATTTGAGCATTTTCCTAAACTGATGGTAGGCCCGTGGTGAAGTACTATTGAGGGGGGCATCCCTTGAATTACTCGTGACAGCCTACTGCTTGCACTCAAGTGTCTGAAGTGGTTGAGGTCCAAACCCGCGCAAAGTGCAGAAGTTGGCCTCCCACCCTGAGGTCCCCCAGGAGGAGGCCCACCCTTTCAGGCTGCACGCTTTTCAGGCTATGCTACAGGTTGATGAGCCGCCCAGGATGGCTTGGCCTTGGGCTTAGAGGGCTTTGCAGGACGTGCTTGCCTAGGAAATGATTGTCCCTTTGTCTTTCCTTATGGACAGAAGATACGAAAACTGGTGCTTTTGACCCGCTGAGTAGGATTAGATGGGGTAAAAAGTAAGTTTTGGCCACAGCCAATGATATCACAATTTTATTTAGTTCTTCACCGAAGAGAATGTCGCCCATGAAGGGAAGAATTTACAAAGTTTCCTTGGAATCCAACTCTATCTTCCAGGAATGTAACCAAAGACTGCATCATGCCAGCACTGATGTAGCAGATGCCTTTGCTGCTAAAACGCCAACCTCAGATAATGCTACTCCAATGTATGAAGTCGCTGTATTAACATGAGTTAGGTACATTCTGCATTCATCTGACATATCTAAAGGCAGTTTCTCTTCAATTACCTGCACCCATGCTTCAATGGTTTTTGTGGCCCAAGAAACTGCCACTGTGGGCCTATGTATAGCCCCTGCAAGTGAATAACTAGATTTTAGACAGTTTTCAGTTCGTCGGTTCCTTCACCAAGGAGATGGTAGTGAAAGGCAAGAGGACGAAACCACAAGATGGGTGACATGAGTCCCCTGGAGGTGGAGTTTCCCACTTAGTACAGACAGCTGCTGGTAAGGAATAGCGAGCTAATGCACGCTTAGGCAAAGGGAACTTTTTGTCAGGGATGTTCCAAGGTTCCTGTCTGATTTCTATTAAATGATCAGGATGTGGGAATTCTGTTTTAATTATCTTCTGCCATTTAAACAGATCAGTTTTCTTAGCAACAGGTGTGTGCTCTTCCTCATCAGAAAGTTGAAGAATTTGTTTAATAGCTTCAACCAGAGCAGGGACATCTACCAAAATAGGAGCTTCCACAAATGCTACACAGGAGTCAGTGTCAGAGAGAGCTGTGTTCTCACCCGCCTCCTCAGATGACATGTCTAGTAAGACTGGATTGAGAGGATGAAGTAACCTGCCTAGAGGAACCAGTGGCATGTTTATGTCCAGTCAAAGCCTTTTGTCTAGTCACAGTTTGTGTTTGCTGTTGCACCTAATTAGACAGGGAATCGACCAAAGGTGGATTCACTACTGGTACTATATTAGGTGGTAGTGGCATCCCCCTATGCGGGGGGATGTGGGTCTACCAGGGTACCTTGCAGTTTAGAAAAAAACACCCAGGGAGGCTCCTGCGTGGGGGCAGGAGGTGCTGACTGACTAGGAGTTATATAACAGTTAGCACACAGGCCATCCTGCATAACATCCACCTCAGCTAACCCTGCTGAGCAAACTCTGCATGAGTGCAACACAGGGGATTCAACTTGTTTGCGTCCTTTTTGTTAGACATAGTAGTAAAACAATGTGGGCACCACTGCACTCTGAAGTGCTTATGATATAGAAGTGCAGAATGTGGTATGCGACTGAACACAGCTAAATATGTTCTGAGAGGAATAGCCCTGGAAGCATCTGTGCACAGGGTACAGAAACAACAGAGATAGTAATATACAGTACAGTGAAAAGAAAAATTAAGACAACAGAACTAGCACACAGTCACATACAATGCAGGTCAATAAACAGTATTACTGCAATAAACACTTGGATCAACTACTCAGCTTGTTTTGATGCAAGTAGGATATAAGTGGATGTAAACACCTGGTGTGCTGCAGACGTTTTTACAGGGAGAGTGAGCCCAACGGTCCCAGAGACCTACTTGTTGACTATGCTGTAAGATGGCTGCCCGGGTCTCTGAGGGAAGGAGGGAGTGAGGCAGCTAATGGGGGGGAAGTCTGCTGTAGACTGGCACCCAGATCCGGGGGAGGGGCAACAGGTCAAGCGCCATCTCCCCTATGCTGGACTTCCATCCCAGGTACTAAGCGGGCATTATTAAACAGGTGTTTTAACACCTAGCGCTGTGCCCATAAATGCCCTGGTGGTCTAGTGGAGTCACTGTCCTAAGACAGTGTCCACACCAGCGCCACGCTCCATCTCCCCAGACAAGCAGCAGGCCATGATTTAAAGGCAGGTCCCGGAGAAGGGACCCTATAACCTGCCCCCTTGGTTACAGGCCACGCAGTCCTAGGGTTCCGATAGCCAGCCGTGCTAGTCGCCGTGTGCATCTCCTGCCGCAAATACCCATCTGAGGCTCTGGCCAAGCGGGAGTTTCGGCGCCAGCGGAGAGGCTGATGGAGCTGCAGTGCTGAATTCACACTGAATTCCAGTGCTGAAAGCCCAAGAAAAAAAATCACAACAAAAAAAATGAAAAAGTAAAGGCTTTGGGGCTGCTTAAGCAGCCTCCTGACACGGTGCACCTGCTTACTGCAGGCACCAACTTAAAACTGAATGCCTGAGCATGGAGGCTGGGTTATAGGGGAGAAGAGCCAAGCATTCTGGGACAAGCTGAAAGCTTTAACTGTTTGGTGCCTGACTCTCATTCACCACCTTCAACCCTGATGTTCCCTGTGGAACCTATGAACCCTGATGAAAAAAAATATATATACAATCCCATTTAGTATCCCTCTCTCCAGTTTGGTAAATATTATATGACTATTGCCTTTTGCATATAGGATATGAAATGTCAAATTTTACTATTTTAGAATGTCACCAGATGGGTATTTTAGGCACTACTAGAATCTCTAACATGTTACCTAAAAGAGCTACTATTAATTGGGGTCAACATAGCACCCAGCCAACTAATTCATTCCAAGGAGCTACACTGGCTACTGGCTAAAAGCTTTGCAGGACGCTACACTTGTGGTTGGCCATATGAGGCCTGATTGAGGTCCTGACGCTAGTGTGGCGTATTCCACAAAGTACTGATAATTGGTGGTTTCCTGGCCTCTTTGTTGTATCTTCTGTGGCCGGCTTACGCGAACCCATGGGGTGTGTGTTGCCGCCATTTAGCAGGAGGGAAGAGGTCACGATCTACATAATTTGATGGATCTTACCAGGATCTGGATGGGCAGCTTACGCAACTCCATGGGTGCTGCAAGCCGTCAGATAGTATTGCAGATGATCCCATACTGCATCCTAGGATGCAGCTCAGGTCACTAATGCGTGCAGGAGGTGTGACGTCTCCTGCTGTATTGACATATAAGTGTTATTGCTGCTGCTTCCATGTATGCAGCAGTGATAGCAGCTCCAACCACATCTGGATCAAGCCCATTTTGGCAAAAGTCTGAGTCAACCCACAAGATCATTAGAAAAGACTGCTAAAGGTTAACATGGTGGAGGGCCCAGGATGCCACATTTTGCTGGTCACTTTGGAAAACTGTTTACCCACTACAAGTTGACCTGACAGCAATAGTAAAGGAGCAGCGCATGGGAACTCTGCAGACGTAAACCGCTCCAATGGACTCAGTGAGTGTTGGCCGAGATTGGTTGCTAGGCTTTTTGTATATGAACCTCCTGGCATTGATTTATATATTATTGTTTGTTTATCCTACATACAGTATGTGCACATTGTTTATTATCCTACAGATGTAGCCAAGCTCAGCTCTCCTGGAATTCAACTTGAAGTGGGCCCCAAATGATAGTGGACAGAAATACAATTATACAGGTATATACAGGTATATATCAAGTTAGTTGCTGCACAAAACAGAAGCACAAAGGATATTATGATATACAAAAAACACATACTGTACTTGAAGCCTAATGTTATTTCTGTTTTATTTCATGTAGATTAGGCTGTAAAAAAATAATACTTACCACATTGCACAGCCAATCTTAGTTGTCTTTAAGTGATCAAATATTTTGTCATTGTAAACACAGGTGCATTTGTCTCTGGGGACGCATCCTCCTTTGCCATCTGCGAGCAGATCACCAGGGCAAATACAACCTGAGACACACTCACGACTGTACTGTTAAAGACAACAAATGCAAATAATCAGATTCTACTACACATGTAATGCTAATAAAGGTATACATTCATGTAACATAATATCTGTTCCCATGCTCTGATCAATCAGAGCGCTCCCGTTGATTTGTATGGGATGACCACTTGAAACCCATATTTACGAGACACAGTAGCCAATAGGACAAGTATTTTGAGATGAACATGTGTTTTGTTTTTTGTTAAGTATCTAAGATACTTACAGTACATGGAATGAAGAGCACCCTTTTCCCAAGGATATGAGTAATAAAGTGATGAATGAGGTGTGTCAGGGAAAGTTTATTCAATAAATCACTTTTGTCATGGTGTGTCATTTTATTTTTACTACAGGTTGAGTATCCCATATCCAAATATTCCAAAATACAGAATATTCCGAAATACAGAATTTTTTGAGAGAGACTGAGATAGTGAAATCTTTGTTTTCTGATGGCTCAATGTACACAAACTTTGTTTAATACACAAAGTTATTAAACAATTGTATTATAAGACCTTCAGGCTGTGTGTATAAGGTGTATATGAAACATAAATGAATTGTCTGAATGCACACACACTTTCTTTTTAATGCAAAAAGTTATTAAAAATATTGGCTAAAATTACCTTCAGGCTCTGTGTAGAAGGTGTATATGAAACATAAATGCATTCTGTGCTTAGACTTAGGTCCCATCGCCATGATATCTCATTATGGTATGCAATTATTCCAAAATACGGAATAATCCGATATCCAAAATACTTCTGGTCCCAAGCATTTTGGATAAGGGATACTCAACCTGTATTTATTTTACAGGAGCACAGCAGGTTCCAGTTGGATCTATATGCTAGAGCATGCTGGCATTTGTGATTCTCCAAGTGCCAGCATGCCCTGGCAACATTTTAAATTGGTCAAACAATATTATTTATTCAATATTAATTTACCCCACACACATTACCCAAAGAATATGGGGGCAGATGTATTAAGCATGGAGAACGGATAAAGCAGTGATACAGCAGTGATAAGTGAAAGATGATAATGCTCTAGCCAATCAGCTCCAATATGTAAATTGACCGTTAGGATCTGACTGGCTGGTGTGTTATCACCTTGCACTTATCACTGCATTATCACTTCTCCATGCTTAATACATCTGCCCCATGGGTACTAGGTTCAGTTGGCACTATGATGGGTGTCCGATGTTATGTGTCCCATCTTCTATAGTGCCACCAGCCCAATGCTGTTAGTTTAATAATTGATTTATATCAAGGTTTTTATAACCAATTCTGCTTTTAGTGTTATATTTTACAACAGCATTTTCCTACTGCAAAAATATACAACTATTGCATAAAAGACATTACACTGTATATTTTACTAAAGGTCGATTTTCATTTTGATTGATGCCAAATTGATAGACATCGATCCAAATTAATGTTGTGTTTCAGGGGCTAAAGCACACATTTACTAACAGATGATTATTTTTTATATTAATTTTTAAATGTTAGTAAATGTGTGTTTTAGCCTTGGAAACATAACATCGATTTTGATCGATTTTCATACAATTGAATCGATAAAAATAAATTAGGGCAAAATAATAATAATAATAATAATAATAATAATACAATAATAATAATAATAATAGTAATAAAAAAATGTAAATTATAAATATGCCCTCATTTATGCATTTCTCTCTGGGAATGGTAAGCCATTAGAGTCATATGTGAATTCCATGACTTTTTAGAGGTGAAAGGTTGCAATCCAAGTTATTTGAAACTTTGTAACGGAAAAAATAATAATTCTAAAATGCTAATATACACAAGTAATAATAATGTAATATTGTATTTATACACAATTGTATAAAGGAGCTAATTCAGATGTGGTTGAAGTTATCGCTGCTGCTTTCTTGAAAGGAGCAGCGATAGCTCTATATGTACATGCAGCAGGAGTCGTCTATTACAAGCAAGACGCCTCCTGCTGCAGTAGTGATCTGAGCTGCATTCTAGGACCCAGCATCTGATCACTGTGACACCATCGGATAGCTACCAGCACCCATGGAGTTGCCCAAGCCACCGATCCAGATCCTTCTAAGAGATCAGGAAATCTACATCCAATGACGTAGATCCTGGCCTCCCCCCCCCCCCCCCAAATGGTGGCAACACGCCTTTGTTTTCACAAATGGAGGCCGTCGCCTCCCCACCACAAATGGCATCAGACTGTCAATCACTGACAGTCTAAATGCCGTCCTGCATCCTGTGCCGCGGATATATATATAATTTTTGGTGCTAAACCCCAGTGACCTATACAATTATTTATTTTTCTGTGACACTGCCACTCAGACTGTGTATACTCTCATACACGTATTGTGTGACACTGTGCGTGAAGGTGGTACCACAGTAATATATTTTATTTTGTACTCATACACATATTGTGCGACACTGTTGATGAAATTAAACCGCAGTGTTCAACTACTATTTCTGACTCATACACATATTGTGTTACACTGTGGGTGAAGGTGGTATCACAATAACATATTTTATTTCGTACTCATACACGTATTGTGCGACACTGTTGGTGAAATGAAACCACAGTGTTTGACTACTATTTCTGACTCATACAGATTCTGTGACACTGTGGGTGAAATTGGTACCACAGTAATATATTTTATTTCGTACTCATACACATATTGTGTGACACTGTTGGTGAAATTAAACTGTAGTGTTCGATCACTATTTCTGACTCATACACGTATTATGTGACACTGTTGGTGAAAGTAAACCACAGTGTTTGATTATTATTTTTGACTTATACATGTATTGTATGACAATGTAGGTGAAAGTGAACCACAGCATTATTTCTGACTCATACACATATTGTGTGACACTTTGGGTGAAAGTTCACCGCAACGTTAGATTATTATTTCTGAATCATACACGTATTGTGTAATACTGTAGGTGGTACATTTTTATGTGTTTGTTGATAGATATAGAAGATAAACAATTGAGAGGAGAGAAGGAAGCACATACTACTGTAGTGTGCAGTTGCTCCCACCAGTCATGACAATACAAGTCCGTCAATGTCATCTACTAGGGCCGATACCCAAGGGCATAGGGGGTTTAAGTCAGGGCATGTAAAATCAAAGAAGCAATTTAATTTTACAGTGGTAAATAAAAAACACCAAAAGGAAAGTTAGCTGCTGAGAAACATGAAAGTGGCAAGAAAAGACTCAGGTCCTAGCCTTTAGGTGGTGGTTCTGTAACTGTCATCTTCTTCTGCATCTCATGATGATGCAAGAACTTTTCACCTAAAGTCTATAAGAGGTGCCAAAAAAAATAAAACCACTAAGGCAGTAGAATAAACTGTGTGTTCAGAACCATCACATAGTACTGAGGAACGTTTAGGGGTGTCCATGTCAGCTATGTGTGAGTCTGACATTTCTCATACTGTCATCATGGAGAGGCCACTTTTACCTCCTTCCACCATTTCTGCGCCAAGTGCACTTGTGGGGAGCAGTACAAGTAAAGATAGTGATGATGAGGGTATAATAGAAATTGAGGATTCGTGTGTGGAAGTGGAACTGGATGAGGAGGATATGTGTTCTACTATCTGACACTGAGGATGTTGATGTCATTTGTGTAAGTCACCTACCAGTGACTAAAGTTTTTGCCTGTGATAAAAAGAAAGCCATTGTGATTCCTGGGCATAAAACCAAAAAAGCCACCTCTTGGGTGTGGGATTATTTTTACCCAAATCCTGACAATGTTTGTGAAGGCATCTGCTCCCTTTGTGAGGCCAAAGTTAGTAGAGGTAGGGACGTTAGCCATCTAGGCAATTCCTCCATGTTATGTCATGTGTGGTGAGTTCATGAAATTTATTGTACAAAATTTTAATGTAATTAACACCCTCATCATCAACATCCTCATTAGTGATCATATGTAGTCCTTCCAAAAAATTGTTTTGTCGTGGCCCAAACAAAGCAAGCATTTCAGCCACAAAAGTGTCAGTCCCTGTCACTAAAATGCTTGGTTTGTTAAATTGTGCATATCCTTTTTAATTCCCAACATAAGGGTGTGGGGTAAGGCCCAAGGAAACTTCAATTTGCACCACTTTTCGTTTCTGCACTGCTGTGTGGCAATGTTTCATAGATGTACTATAAACTTCTGCATGTTTGCGCCACTGCTGTGTCAGTAACCAGCCTACTAGCTGCCACCTTTGGCCTAAAATGGATGAAAACAATATTGAGAGCTGTGAGTTGTTCGAAATTGACTGGAAATTACTGGAAATAAATGTTATTGGGGTCAATCTTATTATAGGAACAAACACAGGCCCAAATGCTGTGTTTTTAGCTGTTTTTATGATTTTTTGACAAAAATACAGATCCAAAATCAAAACACGAGGGAGATACAGATCCAACACCAAAACCAAAACACAGGGGTCAGCGCACATATCTAATGTAAATATAGCTGATTAGTTAATAGATCAAGCTCTTTAGAATGTTTCCCTTGAAAGTTGTTATGAATAATTGTCAAAATAGAAAGTTATATGTTACAATTAGAGATGAGCGGATTCGGTTTTACTCGGTTTTACTCGGTTCTCAAAACCGAATCTTATTGGCTATCCAAAACATGTGACATCCGTGAGCCAATTAGATGCCGTTTTGAGAACCGAGTAAAACCGAGTAAAACCGAACCCGCTCATCTCTAGTTACAATGTATTAGTTCAACAATTTACCACTTGAAATGTCCATGCAGGGTGATTCACTGCACAAGAGATATTACTAAATTGTAACGTCTCTAAAGAGTGTGGCTAATAAAGGCTAATTGCTACAGGATTAATAAATAATGATTGGTGTGTTCAGATGGTTGTAGGATCATAAACACAAAGATACACAAATGTAACAGATATAGGATGTCAAAAATAGAAATGTGAAATTTGAAACAATAATTTAATAAAATCTTTAATTAGAGGGGAGGACACACTGAAAAACCTGCAAGTCATAAGAGTAATGTCTTGTATAAATAAAACTCTGTAAAACAGATACAGATAAATATGCAGTAATAAAGCTAGCGGCATCCCACTAGATGGCTTAACTGGTAAGGTTTCTTAGGAACTGCCGAGATGTAGCTAAAGTTTCTGTTGTCGTTCGGACAAGCCTTTTCCTTAAGTAATGTACTGGGTACCCCTCCAGTATGGATTACCCAGATGTCATCTGGTGTGGTCTGTGGCTTTGGGGCCCGATGTGCAGTGTCGGAGAGGTGGCCTCCTCCATCATGCTGTTCCATGGAATGCAGTCCCTGCTCACAGGTGCTTTAGTGCTAACATCCCCTTCATGTATTACGATGCCCAGAGTCTCTGGTCCAGCTTCCACAAGGGTTAGCATGCGGCTGAGTGGCACAGATGATGCGGGACGCAGGCAATGTCTTCCAGTATAGTATAGCGAGAAAAATCCCAGGGTAGCACACCCATTGATATAAAAAGATTACAAGGAACAGAAAGAGAGGAGGAAGAAGAAGAGGCAGAAAGAAAAAAGGAGCAAGTGCCAAAACAAGGAGACTGTAGAGGTGGAAGGCATCTTCAACCTTAGTAAGCATTTCCTCTCAAATGCAAAAATAAACTTCTGAATAAAAGAAATGACTAAACAAGCTCAACACATACATAGATCTACACAAATATGTGAGAAAATTGACCTTGAAGAACTTCTTTATACTGAATATAAGGAATCTAAAGAACTTAAGGAGCTTTCAATATATGAACACACAAGTTTAAAGCGCAATTCAAACTTTTATCGGACCTATGTGAAAGGCCCCTTTTTAGAAACCTCTCAGAAGCTGGTAGAGAAGGACCTGGAAAAAATTAAAGAAAATAAGTTAAACCCAGGAACTATCAGCAGTGGAATCTAAGGGTGTGAAGGAATTACAAAACTAACATTTCCATTATCATCAAACCTGTTGACAAGGGAGGTGGGTTAGTCATTCTGGACAAAGATACTTCATTTGAAGAAGCCTTAAGGCTAGTTTTGGACAAAACCACTTATGAGATTTTAAGGAAAGATGCAATTGACAAATTCAACAAGGAATTGAAGGTCTTAATGGATGGAGCATTAGAGGAGGGCATCCAGAACAGAAATGAGCACCAGCATCTGTATAACACCAAACCAGTCACGCATTTATTCTATTAGTTGTCCAACATTCATAAAAATCAAACAACCCACCAGGTAGGCCCATAGTAGTGGACATTTAATGCATTCCATCCAATATTTCAGAATACATTGATTATTTTCTCCAGCCAGTGGTATAAAAACAGAAGAGCTATATTAAAGAAGAGTTCATGTGTGAAGATGCTTGTGGAAGGAGTACAACCTTATTACCTGTGATATTGCCTCCCTTTATCCTGTGACAGACCACGATATTGGCTGTGCAGAGGTAGGTAAGATTCTACAATAGGAATTAAGACTACTTTATAACGGCTCAGAATAACTTCATGGCATACATGGAGGCCATCATGTATATGCTACACCACTAGTATAACTATACAACTATACCACTATACAGCTATTTTGAATTTGATAGTACATACTATATGACAGGCATGTCCAAACTGCGGCCCTCCAGCTGTTGAGAAACTACATATCCCAGCATGCTCTGACACAGCTTTAGCATTCTCTGATAGCAAAACTGTGTCAGGGCATGCAGGGATATGTAGTTTCACAACAACTGGAGGGCCGCAGTTTGAACATGCCTGCTATATGAGGTACTACAATGGGTAAAAAACATATTGCTCCGGGGTATGCAAACTTATTTGTTGTTGCATGGGAGAATAATCATATTTGGGAGAACAAGAAATACTGACACTATATTCTCATTTGGGCCAGATACATTGATGACACCATTTGTATCTGCTCAGGAGAAGAAGATAATTTGGAAAGTTTTGTACTGTACATAAATAATAATGGCCCCAATCAATTTACCACTAATGTAAACAAAACAAGAATATAATTCCTCCATCTGGTGCTCAACATTAAAGAAGAAATGATCAAAACAAAACTCCACATAAACAGTGGACTGCAGTAATTATATTTATGTGTCAAGGCAACCACCACCACCACCACCACAGATGGCTGTCCAACATACCCAAGGCCCAGTTTACAAGACTACTTAGGAACTGTTTGAACGCCTGTGTATTTAGATCTCAGGCAACAGATTTTAAGAAATGTCTTCTATACAGGAACTATGATCCAATATCAATGGAATAGGCTTATAAGGAAGTAGAGGAACTGGACAGAGATTCTTTATTAGAAGAAAATAAAAGGGCAGAAGAAGAGAAAGCTAATAAGCAAGTAGTCCTGTTTATCAAACAATTCTGCAACCAGCCCATGCAACCAGCCTATAAATGTCCTTAAGAAATACAGTATCTTCTTGTAGGATGACAAGCTCAAAAAGATACTACCGGACAAGCGAGCAGCTATCTTAAAGAACAGACTTGTACCAAGTACTCTAAACCCCAATCAGAATGCCATGATCATTAAACCAGGGCTCACTCATTGGCATGTAGGGTCACAAGCTGCAGGAACATAGTTCTATCACTACCTTCAGTTCAGCCATCAATAAGCCCTTCAAAGTACAAGCCAGTATTACATGAGACACCAAAGCAGCAGTACATTTGTTGCACTTGTGGCCTCCAAAACATATGGCATACAGTCAGCAAATTGAATGTGAAGTGGGTTGAACACAGGGGACTCACTGCACTCGCTGCCAGTATTGCAGCTGTCGGGATCCAGACTGCTGGCATCCCATCAGCCGGGATATCATACCGATCCTATTTATATACCATATTTTCTATACAAAAGTTTTGCTATGGATACTTTGCACTGATGCTGGTTTTTAGTATTATGTACATATACTGTATGTGTGTGTGTGTGTGTGTGTGTGTGTATATATATATATGTGTGTAGCTATATATATATATATATATTGTATATAAGGGAGATTTATGGTTGACTTACCATAGATTTATGGTTGACTTACCATAGTTAAATCTCTTTCTGCGAGGTACACTGGATTCCACAGGGAATACATCAGGGTGTAGAGTTGGATCTTGATCCGACTGTACACCCTGATGTATTCCCTGTGGAATCCCAGTGTACCCCGCTGCAGAAATACATATTATGTATGGATCAGCCTCATCCAGCCAAGTGTATGGGATGCTGATCTGTTGCATTTAAACAAATTCATGTTTTAAAAAACATATTCCTGGTACAATATGTTTAACATAATTGTATTATCTATGCCTGTACTGTAAAACTTGAAGGTAACTATATGTGATTGTCACTTTGATTTATCTACTGCCCAAGAGGTGGTCTGCTAATAGAGGAGAGGACTAATAGCTATATAATTGAACAGGAGAGGACAGTCCTAGAACCCAGAGAAACTTGATACTCTCTTTTTCTGACAACCAATAAAAATGCACCATTCCCTCTAACTGGCAGATTTAAACTGTATCACAAGCTGTACCCTTCATCTCTGATGAAGCCCTGGCAGAGTGAAATGCATTAGATATAATATGGTACAGCACCAGCACCTCATAAATACTAGCTATACTATACTGGAAGAAGATCACTTGCATCCCGCATCATCCATGCCGCCCAGCCATGTGCTAAGCCAGACTGTGGAAGCCTGACCGGAGACTCCAGGCATCATTATACATGAAGGAAACGTGAACACTAGAGCACCTGTCAGCAGGTACAGCATTCTACGAATGAGCATGATGGAGGAGGCCACCTCTCCGACACTGACATCGGACTCCCAAGCCACAGACCAGACCGGACCAGATGACATCTTGGTAATCCATACTGGAGGGAAACCAAGTACAGTAAATAATGAAATGATTGTCTGAACGTTACCAGAGGGTCTATTCATGTAAAATAATGAAAACTGAATACTTATCACTATACATCGCATCGGTTTGATGCGATATATAGCTTTGATAAGTAGCAATACTGGCGATGCGGTATCCTGGGCTCCAGCGGTGCCATCTACTCCTGCGGTCTCCCTCTACGGTGTTGGAGTCAGCCAGTGGGTCCCTCTGCACATGTGCAGTCAGCTGAAGTTAGGGTCGGCTGCAGTGGCTGCTGGGAGATCTGGGGGTGAAGCTGGGTACCAGGCAAAGAGCAGGGAAGCTGTTAAGGTTGCACCATCCTGAGATGGTGAACCTGAACTCCATGGAGAAGTGGAAAGCACAGCATTCCGTTCCTTCATGAATTGCACTCACCATACTAAAGTATGGTGATCCGATTTAGGCACGGAGTGGGGATATCGCTGGAGAAGTCAGGAGCTTCTCCACTAGCAGAGAAAATCCCTGTTTAACGCGAAACAGGGCTTTTCTCGGCTACATGAATAGATCCCCAAGGAACTTTAGCCACATCTCGGCACTTCATAAGAAACCTGTTTTACGGAGCTTTTCATACAAGACATTACTCTTATGACTTACATTTTTTTAGTGTGTCCTCTCCTCTAATTACAAAGTTTGTTTTATTTTGTTTCCAATTTAGAATTTTTTATTTTTACATCCTATGTAAAAATGTGTCATCCTATGTGTCCCATTTCTCAAAGTATATTTGTGGCCAAATCCCCCATATACCAGTTTTCGTGAGTTAGGCGTAAATATAAGGTATCTCCTGAATGTATGTAGGAAGAATCGCAGCAGGAATCTCCTATACCTGCTGTGATATTTCTATTGCTGCTGGAAGCCGCATCCCACATAGGTTTCTATGAGAGATGCGATGCTGCCAAATTTACAAATATCCAGAATGCGAAGCATTCCCTATATTGGTCCCCAGCTAGCCCATTGTAACCTATGGGCTACTCACCACACTTGTAGCCAGCAGAGGATTCGCAGCGCTCAGTAACAGCAATCTTGGTGTATTTTGTCTGAGCAGTACCACCTAGCTGCTTCTGTTTGGCTAATTACATATTGATCTCTCCAGCAATTAAATTATTAGCATAGCAGCTATATTATATGTAGTCACACCATCTCTTCACATTACTTATTTTGCCATTTCCATTTGGACTATTGCATGAACTACTGTTAAGGTGTGTACACACGGTGAGATCCTTGCTATGCCTGATTTTGACTATGCGATTTCCCTTGAACTCGCCCAGAGCTCAGATAGCACAGATTTTGACTATCTGTACTTTCGATTTTGTCTATGTACGATTTTGACTAAGTGCCAGTCTTGACTATACTTTGTACTAGATAGTACACTAGATAGTCAAGATTGACTTGCCTGCACAGTATATCTAGCCTTGCGATACCGACCCCGCGGGAGTGCACATCAGGATCGCAAAGTGGCTAACACCTTGCGATTTGCACTAACTTTCCATGCCATTTTTACTATATATACACACCTTAAGATTCCCATTGGATTTTTAAAGGAGGGAGAACAACGGGATTTAGCTAATATCCCAGGCACTCAGGATCCCTACGGTCAGAATTTTGACAGTGGCATGCCGATGATCAGAATCCTGACAGATCCCTAGTACAAGAACTGGAGTTAGGGTTAGGCACTAGAAGGTGGGTTAGGGTTGGGCTGCGGGAGGGAATGATTAGGGTAAGGATGCGGGAGGGGTGTGTTAGGGTTAGGCTGCGGGAGGGGATGATTAGGGTTAGGATGCGGGAGGGGTGTGTTAGGGTTGGGCTGCAGGAGGGGATGATTAGGGTTAGGATGCGGGAGGGGTGTGTTAGGGTTGGGCTGCAGGAGGGGATGATTAGGGACAGGATGCGGGAGGGGTGTGTTAGGGTTGGGTTGCGGGAGGGGATGATTAGGGTTAGGATGCGGGAGGGGTGTGTTAGGGTTGGGTTGCGGGAGGGGATGATTAGGGTTAGGATGCAGGAGGGGTGTGTTAGGGTTAGGCTGCGAGAGGGGATGATTAGGGATAGGATGCGGGAGGAGTGTATTACGGTTAGGCTGCGGTAGGGGATTTTTAGGGTTAGGATGTGGGAGGGGTGTGTTAGGGTTAGGCTGCGGGAGGGGATCATTAGGGTTAGGATGCGGGAGGGGTGTGTTAGGGTTAGGCTGCGGTAGGGGATGATTAGGGTTAGGATGCGGGAGGAGTGTGTTAGGGTTAGGCTGCGGGAGGGGATGATTAGGGTTAGGATGCGGGAGGGGTGTGTTAGGGTTAGGCTGCAGGAGGGGATGATTAGGGTTAGGATGCAGGAGGAGTGTGTTAGGGTTAGGCTGCGGTAGGGGATGATTAGGGTTAGGATGTGGGAGGGGTGTGTTAGGGTTAGGCTGCAGGAGGGGATGATTAGGGTTAGGATGTGGGAGGGGTGTGTTAGGGTTAGGCTGCGGGAGGGGATGATTAGGGTTAGGATGTGGGAGGAGTGTGTTAGGGTTAGGCTGCGGGAGGGGATCATTAGGGTTAGGATGCGGGAGGAGTGTGTTAGGGTTAGGCTGCGGGAGGGGATCATTAGGGTTAGGATGCGGGAGGGGTGTGTTAGGGTTAGGCTGCGGAAGCGGATGATTAGGGTTAGGATGTGGGAGGGGTGTGTTAGGGTTAGGCTGCGGGAGGGGATAATTAGGGTTAGGTTGTGGGAGGGGTGTGTTAGGGTTAGGCTGCGGGAGGGGATGATTAGGGTTAGGATGCGGGAGGGGTGTGTTAGGGTTGGGCTGCGGGAGGGAATGTTTAGGGTTAGGATGCGGGAGGAGTGTGTTAGGGTTAGGCTGCGGGAGGGGATGATTAGGGTTAGGATGCGGGAGGGATGTGTTAGGGTTAGGCTGCGGGAGGGGATGATTAGGGTTAGGATGCGGGAGGGGTGTGTTAGGGTTGGGCTGCGGGAGGGAATGTTTAGGGTTAGGATGCGGGAGGAGTGTGTTAGGGTTAGGCTGCGGGAGGGGATGATTAGGGTTAGGATGTGGGAGGGGTGTGTTAGGGTTAGGCTGCGGGAGGGGATGATTAGGGTTAGGATGTGGGAGGGGTGTGTTAGGGTTAGGCTGCGGGAGGGGAAGATTAGAGTTAGGATGCGGGAGGGGCGTGTTAGGGTTAGGCTGCGGGAGGGTATGATTAGGGTTAGGATGCGGGAGGGGTGTGTTAGGGTTGGGCTGCAGGAGGGGATGATTAGGGTTAGGATGCGGGAGGGGTGTGTTAGGGTTAGGCTGCGGGAGGGATGATTAGGGTTAGGATGCGGGAGGGGTGTGTTAGGGTTGGGCTGCAGGAGGGGATGATTAGGGTTAGGATGCGGGAGGGGTGTGTTAGGGTTAGGCTGCAGGAGGGGATGATTAGGGTTAGGATGCGGGAGGGGTGTGTTAGGGTTAGGCTGCGGTAGGGGATGATTAGGGTTAGGATGCGGGAGGGGTGTGTTAGGGTTAGGCTGCGGGAGGGGATGATTAGGGTTAGGATACGCGAGGGGTGTGTAAGGGTTAGGCTGCGGGAGGGGATGATTAGGGTTAGGATGCGGGAGGAGTGTGTTAGGGTTAGGCTGCGGTGGGGGATGATTAGGGTTAGGATGCGGGAGGGGTGTGTTAGGATTAGGCTGCGGGAGGGGATGATTAGGGTTAGGATGCGGGAGGGGTGTGTTAGGGTTGGGCTGCGGGAGGGGATGATTAGGGTTAGGATGCAGGAGGGGTGTGTTAGGGTCAGGCTGCGGGAGGGGATGATTAGGGTTAGGATGCGGGAGGGGTGTGTTAGGGTTGGGCTGCGGGAGGGGATGATTAGGGTTAGGATGCGGGAGGGGTGTGTAAGGGTTAGGCTGAGGGAGGGGATGATTAGGGTTAGGATGCAGGAGGAGTGTGTTAGGGTTGGGCTGCGGGAGGGGATGATTAGGGTTAGGATGCGGGAGGGGTGTGTTAGGGTTAGGCTGCAGGAGGGGATGATTAGGGTTAGGATGCAGGAGGAGTGTGTTAGGGTTAGGCTGCGGTAGGGGATGATTAGGGTTAGGATGTGGGAGGGGTGTGTTAGGGTTAGGCTGCAGGAGGGGATGATTAGGGTTAGGATGTGGGAGGGGTGTGTTAGGGTTAGGCTGCGGGAGGGGATGATTAGGGTTAGGATGTGGGAGGAGTGTGTTAGGGTTAGGCTGCGGGAGGGGATCATTAGGGTTAGGATGCGGGAGGAGTGTGTTAGGGTTAGGCTGCGGGAGGGGATCATTAGGGTTAGGATGCGGGAGGGGTGTGTTAGGGTTAGGCTGCGGAAGCGGATGATTAGGGTTAGGATGTGGGAGGGGTGTGTTAGGGTTAGGCTGCGGGAGGGGATGATTAGGGTTAGGATGTGGGAGGGGTGTGTTAGGGTTAGGCTACGGGAGGGGATGATTAGGGTTAGGATGCGGGAGGGGTGTGTTAGGGTTGGGCTGCGGGAGGGAATGTTTAGGGTTAGGATGCGGGAGGAGTGTGTTAGGGTTAGGCTGCGGGAGGGGATGATTAGGGTTAGGATGTGGGAGGGGTGTGTTAGGGTTAGGCTGCGGGAGGGGATGATTAGGGTTAGGATGTGGGAGGGGTGTGTTAGGGTTAGGCTGCGGGAGGGGATGATTAGAGTTTGGCTGCGGGAGGGTCGTGTTAGGGTTAGGCTGCGGGAGGGTATGATTAGGGTTAGGATGCGGGAGGGGTGTGTTAGGGTTGGGCTGCAGGAGGGGATGATTAGGGTTAGGATGCGGGAGGGGTGTGTTAGGGTTAGGCTGCGGGAGGGATGATTAGGGTTAGGATGCGGGAGGGGTGTGTTAGGGTTGGGCTGCAGGAGGGGATGATTAGGGTTAGGATGCGGGAGGGGTGTGTTAGGGTTAGGCTGCAGGAGGGGATGATTAGGGTTAGGATGCGGGAGGGGTGTGTTAGGGTTAGGCTGCGGTAGGGGATGATTAGGGTTAGGATGCGGGAGGGGTGTGTTAGGGTTAGGCTGCGGGAGGGGATGATTAGGGTTAGGATGCGGGAGGGGTGTGTAAGGGTTAGGCTGCGGGAGGGGATGATTAGGGTTAGGATGCGGGAGGAGTGTGTTAGGGTTAGGCTGCGGTAGGGGATGATTAGGGTTAGGATGCGGGAGGGGTGTGTTAGGATTAGGCTGCGGGAGGGGATGATTAGGGTTAGGATGCGGGAGGGGTGTGTTAGGGTTGGGCTGCGGGAGGGGATGATTAGGGTTAGGATGCAGGAGGGGTGTGTTAGGGTCAGGCTGCGGGAGGGGATGATTAGGGTTAGGATGCGGGAGGGGTGTGTTAGGGTTGGGCTGCGGGAGGGGATGATTAGGGTTAGGATGCGGGAGGGGTGTGTTAGGGTTAGGCTGCAGGAGGGGATGATAAGGGTTAGGATGTGGGAGGAGTGTATTAGGGTTGGGCTGCGGGAGGGGATGATTAGGGTTAGGATGCGGGAGGGATGTGTTAGGGTTAGGCTGCAGGAGGGGATGTTTAGGGTTAGGATGCGGGAGGGGTGTGTTAGGGTTAGGCTGCGGGAGGGGATGATTAGGGTTAGAATGGGAGGGGTGTGTTAGGGTTGGGCTGCGGGAGGGGATGATTAGGGTTAGAATGCGGGAGGGGTGTGTTAGGGTTAGGCTTCGGGAGGGAATGATTAGGGTTAGGATGAGGGAGGGGTGTGTTAGGGTTAGGCTGCGGGAGGGGATGATTAGGGTTAGGATGCAGGAGGGGTGTGTTAGGGTTAGGCTGCAGGTGGGGATGATTAGGGTTAGGATGCAGGAGGGGTGTGTTAGGGTTAGGCTGCAGGAGGGGATGATTAGGGTTGGATGCAGGAGGGGTGAGTTAGGGTTAGGCTGCGGGAGGGAATGATTAGGGTTAGGATGAGGGAGGAGTGTGTTAGGGTTAGGCTGCGGGAGGGGATGATTAGGGTTAGGATGAGAGAGGGGTGTGTTAGGGTTGGGCTGCGGGAGGGGATGATTAGGGTTGGATGCAGGAGGGGTGAGTTAGGGTTAGGCTGCGGGAGGGAATGATTAGGGTTAGGATGAGGGAGGGGTGTGTTAGGATTAGGCTGCGGGAGGGGATGATTAGGGTTAGGATGCGGGAGGGGTGTGTTAGGGTTGGGCTGCGGGAGGGGATGATTAGGGTTAGGATGCAGGAGGGGTGTGTTAGGGTCAGGCTGCGGGAGGGGATGATTAGGGTTAGGATGCGGGAGGGGTGTGTTAGGGTTGGGCTGCGGGAGGGGATGATTAGGGTTAGGATGCGGGAGGGGTGTGTTAGGGTTAGGCTGCAGGAGGGGATGATAAGGGTTAGGATGTGGGAGGAGTGTATTAGGGTTGGGCTGCGGGAGGGGATGATTAGGGTTAGGATGCGGGAGGGATGTGTTAGGGTTAGGCTGCAGGAGGGGATGTTTAGGGTTAGGATGCGGGAGGGGTGTGTTAGGGTTAGGCTGCGGGAGGGGATGATTAGGGTTAGAATGGGAGGGGTGTGTTAGGGTTGGGCTGCGGGAGGGGATGATTAGGGTTAGAATGCGGGAGGGGTGTGTTAGGGTTAGGCTTCGGGAGGGAATGATTAGGGTTAGGATGAGGGAGGGGTGTGTTAGGGTTAGGCTGCGGGAGGGGATGATTAGGGTTAGGATGCAGGAGGGGTGTGTTAGGGTTAGGCTGCAGGAGGGGATGATTAGGGTTAGGATGCAGGAGGGGTGTGTTAGGGTTAGGCTGCAGGAGGGGATGATTAGGGTTGGATGCAGGAGGGGTGAGTTAGGGTTAGGCTGCGGGAGGGAATGATTAGGGTTAGGATGAGGGAGGAGTGTGTTAGGGTTAGGCTGCGGGAGGGGATGATTAGGGTTAGGATGAGAGAGGGGTTAGTTAGGGTTAGGCTGCGGGAGGGGAGGATTAGGGTTAGGATGCAGGAGGGGTGTGTTAGGGTTAGGCTGCAGGAGAGGATGATTAGGGTTAGGATGCAGGAGGGGTGGATAAAGGGAATGATTATGTTTAGGGTTAACATACAAACCAAAATCTGTCTATTGATTTTCAAAGTCTGGATACCGCTGTCAGCATTCTGACCATCAACATCCTGTGTGCCGGGATATCGATACCAACCCAGAACAACATATATTTGTATTTAATTTGTATTTTGTATTTGTGTTTGTATTTAGGGGGTCATTCCGAGTTGATCGCTAGCTGCCGTTGTTCGCAGTCCAGCGATCAGGCTAAAAATCAGCACTTCTGCGCATGCGTATGGCGCGCAGTGCACACGCGCGACGTACTTTCACAAAAGCCGATGCAGTTTCACACAAGGTCTAGCAACGCTTTTCAGTCGCACTGCTGATCGGTGAGTGATTGACAGGAAGTGGGTGTTTCTGGGAGGTAACTGCCCATTTTCCGGGAGTGTGCTGAAAAACGCAGGTGTATCAGATACAAACGCAGGCATGCCTGGGAAAACGGGGGAGTGGCTGGCCGAACGCAGGGCATGTTTGGGACGTCAAAACAGGAACTAAATAGACTGAAGTGATCGCTAGCTAGGAGTAATCTCGAGCTCCTCAGAAACTGCACAATCTTTTTTTGTAGCAGCGCTGCGATCCTTTCATTCGCACTTCTGCTAAGATAAGATACACTCCCAGAGGGCGGCGGCCTAGCGTTTGCACTGCTGCTAAAAGCAGCTAGCGAGCGAACAACTCGGAATGAGGGCCTTAGTCAGATTTTATATTGAAAATGTAACCATCACATGCATTAATAACTGTCGAAAGACTGTACTCTCTTGGGTACATAACATTTCATTACATTACATATATCTGACACAACAGGTCATGTTTTAGAGCTGGACATAGGTCCGTAAAACTGTGTGCCTTTTTTCCAATTTACATTTGGTGTCTACAACTAAATTAGCTGCAATAGTCACTGCAGTACAAAACCTGTGGCCAGTTTTAAAAATAGTAACTATGAATCCTTTCTATTCAAATAAGAAACATATTTAGGAGCAGGTACTGGTGTTACCATTGCCAGAGAGTGGGAGAAAGCATTTATTTATAGAGAGAAAACAAATTTTACTGTAAAAAAAAAGAGAGAATATAACCAATATACTGTAGTATAGTCATAATAAAAAAATAACCCCCTCTATAACACATAATGTATATATGCTGTATACCTTATTTAGCATTTGTTACAAATATAAGCTGTTTCCTATTTGAGGGATCTATGTACAGGTTGAGTATCCCATATCCAAAATGCTTGGGACCAGAGGTATTTTGGATATCGTATTTTTCCGTATTTTGGAATAATTGCATACCATAATGAGATATCATGGTGATGGGACCTAAATCTAAGCACAGAATGCATTTATGTTACATATACACCTTATACACACAGCCTGAAGGTCATTTTAGCCAATATTTTTTGTAACTTTGTGCATTAAACAAAGTGTGTACATTCACACAATTCATTTATGTTTCATATACACCTTATACACACAGCCTGAAGGTCATTTAATACAATATTTTTAATAACTTTGTGTATTAAACAAAGTTTGTGTACATTGAGCCATCAAAAACAAAGGTTTCACTATCTCACTCTCAGTCAAAAAAGTCCGTATTTCGGAATATTCCGTATTTCGGAATATTTGGATATGGGATACTCAACCTGTACTAAGCCTTGGAGAGTGATAGAGGGGATGGAGATAAAGTACCAACCACCCAGCTACTAAATGTCATTTTACAAACCGAGCCTGTAACATGGCAGTTAGGAGCTGGTTGGCTGGTACTTTATCTCCGTCCACTTTATCTCTCTCCAGGGCTTATTACATAGACCTCTAAGTATGTTACTTGTAATATTTTCTGACAAAAAACAGAAACATGAACAACATTTGTATATAAACATATATTACAGAAAACTAATTTTACAGAGATTGGTACAGTGTCTACATAAAAAAAAAAATCCAGCACATACCAAGGTAAATTTAATATCCTGATATATACTTACACAATCTATATTTGAGCTTTGACAGCTCTTTAAGCATTCAACTCCAGTGGAGCCATCAGGTGCCAATGAACAGTTAAAGAAAAACATGGGAGATGTGCAATCTGAAATATAATAGATATAAAAGAGGATTTTTGCCAAGGTTCTTCGATAATAATTATCACTTTTATTCACATTAATTTCATACGGGTTGTCTAACAATTAATATAGTTACAAAGGGTACATTTCATGTCTTGTCTTCTGCAAATATATTTCAACCCGAATGAGAAAACAGTATGCAATGTTCTGCCCTGCTCACTAGGCACGCGTTACCTAAAATGCCCGGTGGAAGAGCAATGTCTCCATTATAGGAGATATGTTGGAGTGTTCCTTTGTACCCATTTCACTAATAATTGCAATTTTTGTCAGTTGTAAATTCACGTATTTGATAGCATATACATGGAATGAGAAGCACTTCCATATACAGCAATGGCAGGCACAAATGCTTTGTGAATGGATAAACCTCCATGATGAAACGGGAGCAGATGAGCAGTTTGGCAAAAAAAGAGGTGTGTAATGGATGCCTTATTGGAAGATGCAGATACGCCCTCCATCGTTGTTCCTACAGTCACATTAAACTGCCCTTCAAGTCGCGCCCAGCCCCGAGCGAGTTTTTATATGTATTTTTCCCGAAAAATGCATCTAATTCGCATTGTTGTGCGAATAATACAAACAAGCAAACTATGGGCCCAATTCAGACCTGATCGCTGCTGTGCGTTTTTGCACATGGGGTGAAAATCAAACTACTGCGCATGTGTATGCACTGCAATGCACATGCGAGATGGACAGCAGCGATTGACAGGAAGAGGACATTTGTGGGTGGTAACTAGCCGTTTTCTGGGAGTGTTTGGAAAAACGCAGGCGTACTCAAGCATTTTAAGGGAGTTTGTGTGACATCATCTCTGGCCACAATCAGCTTTATTCCTTCGCACTGGAGGAGTAAGTATTGAGCTACGCACAGACTGCACACACTGCACAGAATGGGAAAAACATTCAATGGTGAGTGTGATGTGAACAGTTTTGCAGCTGTCCGATGACGGAGGGGAATATTTGCACAGCGTACACATGCATTCGTACACTTGCACGGGGCAAATTTTCACACACCCCCCCCTGGCATCGACTATCTGATCGCAGGACAGTGTAATTTGCAGCATAGCAATCAGGTGTGAATTAGGCCCTATGCTGCTTAAAACTGCAATTGGCATGTATACATTCTGTGTGTGCAACTGCGGCTGTATCTGTACATGAAATGCTACGTTACAGTGTCAGTTGTTGTTTTATAATTGTGATGAGGAACCACCAGGTTCAGCTCTGAATTTTAGTGTACAGTAAAAGTAAAGTTGCCCAGGATTTGTGTGCTGCAGATGTTTTCCAGGAAAACACTGTAATGTAGCATTCTGTATACAGATACAGCCACAGTCCCACACAGAATATAGGCATACCACATATCATTTTAATCAGCATAGTCTGCTTGTGTGTCTTATTCACATAGCGTTGAGGATGCGTCTTATTCACGAAAGCTAGATGAAGATGCATTTGTAGATGTAGAAACAAGCTATACGTATATTCCCGGTCTGTAAAAATTCCATCTGCGCCGCATCACAACATGTTTTGTCCAGTCCAAAATGTGTGAAAAATGCTTCAAAATAATCTAATAATGAGAGGAGAGTGGTGAAAACTAGCAGCAAATTTTACATCTAATGTACTATAGTCTCATATTAAGCATATGTTCCTGTAATCCAAATACTGTAAAAGCTTATCGGTACTTTAGTAAAAAAAAAAAAAAAAGCTTAGTCTTACTTGTTAGTTGCAAGTCTCTGTAATCACAATGTAGAACTCCGTCTTTGCAAATACTAAAAAAAAATAGAAACACCCCCCCAAAAAACAACAACATTGTGAGTTACTTTTTAAAAAAATGTAATACTCTATTAGTGGATAGAATCAGCCTACTGAAGAGGAAAATGAATGGCACTGTAACAGAAATATCCCAACTACCCTGATTTAGGTCCTGATTCAGTAATGGATGCAATGTTGAGGTTGTACTCTATGGAGCGACATTTTGCCACTACACATATGTATTAGTCAAACTGCACATGTGCCTTGATTGTCGTGTGGCAGTGGTCGCAGTGGACAGGCAGGGACTATTTGGGGGAGGTAGCTGGAAAGTGGTGACTCAAATGCAGGCGTGCCGTGAACATTTTGGGGGGTATTATAGCTCCCCCATATGCAGTCACAATGGCTCCGGCATCTTACTTTCTGCGGCTATCTGATGTGCATCCGATGTCTGCAGCTCACAGGGGCCTTCGGTGGGTATCTTAATACAAATCCCGTCAGCTGAGACATTTGCATATTTTCGCATAGCTGCTGTGTACTAAATCACAGTTGCGACAGCATTTGCCCATATCTCTGAATCAGGCCCTTGGTCAGATCAGTCCTAATCCACTTGTCAGCAAAGGATAATAACATCAAACTGATACAGTGTGGGGAATGTAATAGGGTGTGAGAATATGAAAGTGAGAGATTTTTTGAAAGTGCTCCTTTTTTTAAAGTGGCAATCATTTACATGGCAAAGTCAACATGGTTTTGTCATGTAAATGAGTGCTTCTTAAAAAAAACAAAAAACCACAGTAGGACTCTCACAAAATCGCTCACTTTCTGATTCTCACACCCTATTATATTCCCCCCAGTACTGTATGTCAGTAAACAACAAATGCAGATTTTTTTTAAGACTGAATACAGTAATTTCCCCTCCAGGAATTCTCCCCGAGGGTATAAATCAAAAGTAAGTTAGCATTAAGTTATTTTAATTGAAGGAATATTATATACAGTGATAGTAGTAACAAATTAGTTTCAGATATTTCACTCAGGAACTAACTAGCTACTGTCCTGATCTTATATGTGTAACTACTGTATCTGTCATATATCATATAAGAAGTAAAGAAGTAATTTATTAACAGGCATAGAAGAAAGGTGAGTTCCACACTATTATTTACTGTCTTTATTCCGGATTATGAGATTTTGTGTCTAAGTGTTGTGGAACCACCTGGAACCAGGCCATCAACTTCATTTTATGGATTTTTTGTGTACTTTTTTATGGATTGTTCGTTAACAAGGGTAATGCTCGTTGCCAAAGGTAATGCTCATTGCCATGGGGGTGTATAAAGTATATTCGGTGGTGGGCTCTAGCACCTAATCTCCCACTCCCTAGTACTCTGCTCGGGGGAATGAAGTTTTGCGGAATTATGCAGTTGTGTCATGAGGTCATGACGCAACCGTGTCATTCTGCAAAACTCTGCTTCCAGAGCGGAGGAGTAGGAAAGAGGGAGGAGGAGGAGTGGAAAGGAGATACAAAGTGCCGCGGCGGGTGCCCCGTGCGATCACACGGCTCACCCGCCGCAAGAAACGGCACTGTATGGCGCTAATTACAAAGAATCAAACAATCAAATAAGTAATACAATATAAACAATAATGCATTCCTTGTGTGATGTTGGAGATAGTCCTCTTTTTATTTCTTCCTTTGTGGATGCTTCGAAAGTATTTTCAAACTCCAAGGAATGTGTGGAGAAAAGCCAATGAAGCAAACAATGTGTAGTATAGTCAAATATATGTAAATGTTTCGGAGAAAAATACCCAACCGGAATAAACCAGCAGAGTATTCAGAGGGTGTGAAGGTCAGGCAGGAAGAAAGCGTACCTTAACTTACAATGGAGCCCCAAAGATGGTATAAGTAAGGGTTTCTAAAAATTGTTTGAGATATACCCTGAAAACATCTACTTTCAGGGAATACCTTAAAATATTATGTATCCTCAGGATTTAACATGGAGGGACGGCATTAGATATTTCCAATATCTGCCGCTGTCTCTTTATTTCTTACCACAAAACAGACCCATAGGTTTCTATGGGTGCGGTTACACTGTCAGATTTACCAATATAGGACCTTATTCAGCATCAGCTGCAAGTTTGCTAAATTAGCAAAACTGTAACTGCTTGCAATCACATGCTGGGGGCCGCCCAGCGCATGGTAAGGCCACCCAGTATGCAAATGCCCGCCAACGATGGGATCACAATTGATTTCCGATCGCATCTCTGAGCTAGGGATGCCCCCTGCCTGCACAGTCAGTTGGTCATGTTTTCCGTCGCAGCGGCCTCCCCGAAAATGACAGATCCACCCCTGCTTTCACTGCACCCCCCCATCAATCAATCAGGCAGAGGAGTTTGCATTAGTGTTATGCGATCGCATCTCACTGCATGCACACGTGCAATACGACTCCTGTGCATTGGACATAAAATGATCAATAATAAGAATTTACTTACCGATAATTCTATTTCTCGGAGTCCGTAGTGGATGCTGGGGTTCCTGAAAGGACCATGGGGAATAGCGGCTCCGCAGGAGACAGGGCACAAAAAGTAAAGCTTTAAGATCAGGTGGTGTACACTGGCTCCTCCCCCTATGACCCTCCTCCAAGCCTCAGTTAGGTACTGTGCCCGGACGAGCGTACACAATAAGGAAGGATTTATGAATCCCGGGTAAGACTCATACCAGCCACACCAATCACACTGTACAACCTGTGATCTGAACCCAGTTAACAGTATGATAACAGCGGAGCCTCTGAAAAGATGGCTCACAACAATAATAACCCGATTTTTGTAACTATGTACAAGTAATGCAGATAATCCGCACTTGGGATGGGCGCCCAGCATCCACTACGGACTCCGAGAAATAGAATTATCGGTAAGTAAATTCTTATTTTCTCTATCGTCCTAGTGGATGCTGGGGTTCCTGAAAGGACCATGGGGATTATACCAAAGATCCCAAACGGGCGGGAGAGTGCGGATGACTCTGCAGCACCGAATGAGAGAACTCCAGGTCCTCCTTAGCCAGGGTATCAAATTTGTAGGATTTTACAAACGTGTTTGCCCCTGACTAAATAGCCGCTCGGCAAAGTTGTAAAGCCGAGACCCCTCGGGCAGCCGCCCAAGATGAGCCCACCTTCCTTGTGGAATGGGCATTTACATATTTTGGCTGTGGCAGGCCTGCCACAGAATGTGCAAGCTGAATTGTATTACACATCCAACTAGCAAAAGTCTGCTTAAAAGCAAGAGCACCCAGTTTGTTGGGTGCATACAGGATAACAGCAAGTCAGTTTTCCTGACTCCAGCCGTCCTGGAACCTATATTTTCAGGGCCCTGACCACATCTAGCAACTTGGAGTCCTCCAAGTCCCTAGTAGGCGCAAGACACCACAATAAGCTGGTTCAGGTGAAACACTGACACCACCTTAGGGAGAGAACTGGGGACGAGTCCGCAGCTCTGCCCTGTCCGAATGGACAAACAGATATGGGCTTTTTTGAGAAAAAAAACACCAATTTGACACTCGCCTGGTCCAGGCCAGGTCCAAGAGCATGTTCACTTTTCATGTGAGATGCTTCAAATCCACAGATTTGACTGGTTTTAAACCAATGTGTTTTGAGGAATCCCAGAACTACGTTGAGATCCCACAGTGCCACTGGAGGCACAAAAGGGGGTTGTATATGCAATATTCCCTTGACAAACTTCTGGACTTCAGGAACTGAAGCCAATTCTTTCTGGAAGAAAAATCGACAGGGCCGAAATTTGAACCTTAATGGACCCCAATTTGAGGCCCATAGACACTCCTGTTTGCAAGAAATGCAGGAATCGACCGAGTTGAAATTTCTTCGTGGGGCCTTCCTGGCCTCACACCACGCAACATATTTTCGCCACATGTGGTGATAATGTTGTGCGGTCACCTCCTTTCTGGCTTTGACCAGGGTAGGAATGACCTCTTCCTGAATGCCTTTTCCCTTAGGATCCGGCGTTCCACCGCCATGCCGTCAAACGCAGCTGCGGTAAGTCTTGGAACAGACATGGTACTTGCTGAAACAAGTCCCTTCTTAGCGGCAGAGGCCATAAGTCCTCTGTGAGCATCTCTTGAAGTTCCGGGTACCAAGTCCTTCTTGGCCAATCCGGAGCCATGAGTATAGTTCTTACTCCTCTACGTCTTATAATTCTCAGTACCTTAGGTATGAAAAGCAGAGGATGGAACATATACACCGACTGGTACACCCACGGTGTTACCAGAACGTCCACAGCTATTGCCTGAGGGTCTCTTAACCTGGCGCAATACCTGTCCCGTTTTTTGTTCAGACGGGACGCCATCATGTCCACCTTTGGTAATTCCCAACGGTTTACAATTATGTGGAAAACTTCCCCATGAAGTTCCCACTCTGCCGGGTGGAGGTCGTGCCTACTGAGGAAGTCTGCTTCCCAGTTTCCATTCCCGGAATGAAACACTGCTGACAGTGCTATCACATGATTTTCCGCCCAGCGAAAAGTCCTTGCAGTTTTTGCCACTGCCCTCCTGCTTCTTGTGCCGCCCTGTCTATTTACGTGGGCGACTGCCGTGATGTTTTATCCCACTGGATCAATACCGGCTGACCTTGAAGCAGAGGTCTTGCTACGCTTAGAGCATTTTAAATTTACCCTTAGCTATATTTATGTGGAGAAAAATCTCAAGACTTGATCACACTCCCTGGAAATTTTTTCCTTGTGTGACTGCTCCCCAGCCTCTCGGGCTGGCCTCCGTGGTCACCAACATCCAAAACTGAATGCCGAATCTGCGGCCCTCTAGAAGATGAGCACTCTGTAACCACCACAGGAGAGACACCCTTGTTCTTGGATATAGGGTTATCCGCTGATGCATCTGAAGATGCGATCCGGACCATTTGTCCAGCAGATCCCACTGAAAAGTTCTTGCATGAAATCTGCCGACTGGAATTGCTTCGAAGGAAGTCACCATTTTTTTTACCATGGCCCTTGTGCAATGATGCACTGATTTTAGGAGGTTCCTGACTAGCTCGGATAACTCCCTGGCTTTCTCTTCCGGGAGAAACACCTTTTTCTGGACTGTGTCCAGAATCATCCCTAAGCACAGGAGACTTGTTGTCGGGATCAGCTGCGATTTTGGAATATTTAGAATCCACCCCTGCTGTTGTAACAGTATCCGAGATAGTGCTACTCCGACCTCCAACTGTTCCCTGGACTTTGCCCTTATCAGGAGATCGTCCAAGTAAGGGATAATTAAGACGCCTTTTCTTCGAAGAAGAACCATCATTTCGGCCATTACCTTGGTAAAGACCCGGGGTGCCGTAGACAATCCAAACGGCAGCGTCTGAAACTGATAGTGACAGTTCTGTACCACGAACCTGAGGTACCCTTAGTGATAAGGGCAAATTTGGGACATGGAGGTAAGCATCCCTGATGTCTCGGGACACCAGATAGTCCCCTTCTTCCCGGTTCGTTATCACTGCTCTGAGTGACTCCATCTTGATTTGAACCTTTGTAAGTGTTCAAATTTTTTTAGATTTAGAATAGGTCTCACCTAGCCTTCTGGCTTCAGTACCACAATATAGTGTGGAATAATACCCCCTTTTCTTGTTGTAGGAGGGGTAATTTAATTATCACCTGCTGGGAATAGAGCTCGTGAATTTTTTTCCCATACTGCCTCCTTGTCGGAGGGAGACCTTGGTAAAGCAGACTTCAGGAGCCTGCGCAGGGGAAACGTCTCGACATTCCAAACTGTACCCCTGGGATACTACTTGTAGGATCCAGGGGTCCTGTACGGTCTCAGCGTCATGCTAAGAGCTTGTCAGAAGCGGTGGAACGCTTCTGTTCCTGGGAATGGGCTGCCTGCTGCAGTCTTCTTCCCTTTCCTCTATCCCTGGGCAGATATGACTCTTATAGGGACGAAAGGACTGAAGCTGAAAAGACGGTGTCTTTTTCTGCAGAGATGTGACTTAGGGTAAAAACGGTGGATTTTCCAGCAGTTGCCGTGGCCACCAGGTCCGATGGACCGACCCCAAATAACTCCTCTTCCTTTATACGGCAATACACCTTTGTGCCGTTTGGAATCTGCATCACCTGACCACTGTCGTGTCCATAAACATCTTCTGGCAGATATGGACATCGCACTTACTCTTGATGCCAGAGTGCAAATATCCCTCTGTGCATCTCGCATATATAGAAATACATCCTTTAAATGCTCTATACTGTCCCTGTCAAGGGTATCAATATTTTTAGTCAGGGAATCCGACCAAGCCACCCCAGCTCTGCACATCCAGGCTGAGGCGATCGCTGGTCGCAGTATACCACCAGTATGTGTGTATATACTTTTTATGATATTTTTCCAGCCTCCTGTCAGCTGGCTCCTTGAGGACGGCCCTATCTATAGACGGTACCGCCACCTGTTCTGATAAGCGTGTGAGCGCCTTATCCACCCTAAGGGGTGTTTCCCAACGCGCCCTAACTTCTGGCGGGAAAGGGTATACCGCCCATATTTTCTATCGGGGGGAACCCACGCATCATCACACACTTCATTTAATTTATCTGATTCAGGAAAAACTACGGTAGTTTTTTCACATCCCACATAATACCCTCTTTTGTGGTACTTGTAGTATCAGAAATATGTAACACCTCCTTCATTGCCCTTAACGTGTGGCCCTAATAAGGAATACGTTTGTTTATTCACCGTCGACACTGGATTCAGTGTCCCTGTCTGTGTCTGTGTCGACCAACTAAAGTAAACGGGCGTTTTAAAACCCCTGACGGTGTTTTTGAGACGTCTGGACCGGTACTAATTGTTTGTCGGCCGTCTCATGTCGTCAACCGACCTTGGCGCGTGTTGACATTATCACGTAATTCCCTAAATAAGCCATCCATTCCGGTGTCGACTCCCTAGAGAGTGACATCACCATTACAGGCAATTGCTCCGCCTCCTCACCAACATCGTCCTCATACATGTCGACACACACGTACCGACACACAGCACACACACAGGGAATGCTCTGATAGAGGACAGGACCTACTAGCCCTTTGGAGAGACAGAGGGAGAGTTTGCCAGCACACACCAAAAACGCTATAATTATATAGGGACAACCTTATATAAGTGTTTTCCCTTATAGCATCTTTTTTATATATTTCTAATGCCAAATTAGTGCCCCCCCTCTCTGTTTTAACCCTGTTTCTGTAGTGCAGTGCAGGGGAGAGCCTGGGAGCCTTCCCTCCAGCCTTTCTGTGAGGGAAAATGGCGCTGTGTGCTGAGGAGATAGGCCCCGCCCCTTTTTCGGCGGCCTCGTCACCCGCTCTTAACGGATTCTGGCAGGGGTTAAATATCTCCATATAGCCCCCGGAGGCTATATGTGAGGTATTTTTAGCCAAAAAAGGTTTTCATTTGCCTCCCAGGGCGCCCCCCTCCCAGCGCCCTGCACCCTCAGTGACTGCCGTGTGAAGTGTGCTGAGAGGAAAATGGCGCACAGCTGCAGTGCTGTGCGCTACCTTAAGAAGACTGAGGAGTCTTCTGCCGCCGATTCTGGACCTCTTCTCGTTTCAGCATCTGCAAGGGGGCCGGCGGCGAGGCTCCGGTGACCATCCAGGCTGTACCTGTGATCGTCCCTCTGGAGCTAATGTCCAGTAGCCAAGAAGCCAATCCATCCTGCACGCAGGTGAGTTCACTTCTTCTCCCCTAAGTCCCTCGTTGCAGTGATCCTGTTGCCAGCAGGACTCACTGTAAAATAAAAAACCTAAGCTAAACTTTTCTAAGCAGCTCTTTAGGAGAGCCACCTAGATTGCACCCTTCTCGGCCGGGCACAAAAATCTAACTGAGGCTTGGAGGAGGGTCATAGGGGGAGGAGCCAGTGCACACCACCTGATCCTAAAGCTTTACTTTTTGTGCCCTGTCTCCTGCGGAGCCGCTATTCCCCATGGTCCTTTCAGGAACCCCAGCATCCACTAGGACGATAGAGAAATGTGATTACATTACTGATGCGGTCAATACTGAATAAGGCCCATAGTACTGAAGATAGCATTAGCCTATAGTAGACTATGGGCTACTATAACGGAGAGGGATCCTTTGAGGAACGTCACTTATTTAGGAACTGTAATCTTCTCATGCTATTTAAACAACAATTCAAGCAATGAAACACATACCACTTTATGCCATTTCTGTGCATTTCTTCTCCCGGGTCATAATATTTCCCAAAGTGGTAACACGGACATTTGCTTTTAATGGTACATTCACCAAGCTCTGTCATGTACAACCCCGGTTTACAGATACAGCCGTCGATGGGAGTGAAATCTTGGTAAATATTTTCTTCTCTCATACTTAAAGACTTGCAAGTGGGCTGGGGCACCTTGACATTTTCACTGTAAATCATGAAATCTGAGCACTCAGAGATATATTTGTCTGAAAAGAAGAAAAATAATGATACATGACCAAAATGTTTAAATGTTCTTGCCAGCCAAGGGCATTTTGTCAGTATTTTACTTAGCTTTGTTTCATATTATATTTCAATAGATTAATACATGAAGCAAACAATTAAAGAAGTGTAAGAAAAGGGGATGCTGTCAATTTACCTACAATCAAAATCCCGACAACCATTGACCGACAGTCAAAATCCTGACAAGGTCAAAATCCATGCATGGTCAAAATACCGACATGGTCAAAATACTGACAAGGTCAAAAAGTCATCATGAGTTTTTTATGATTTTTTCATTGAAACCAACTTGTCACCGTGTCCGAAGCATGGCGAGCGCAGTGAGCCATGTGAGGGGATGCGGTATACTTATATGGTGTCCATGTCGACCTATGTTGACACACACAAATATCCACCGGAAAACTTGTGTCGACTTTTTAACCCATCGACAGTTTAAATGTCAGTATTTTGACCTTGTCAGTATTTTGACTGTCGGTCAATTGTTGTCAGGATTTTGATCATTGGGATTTTGATTGAAGTATTTCATACTAAACCCTAAGATAAGGATGTGGTTACAGGGTTTAAAGCACTGAGCACACAGAAAAGGTATCACACTGTCATCCACCGAAGTTGGATTAGGGAATACGTTTTATTTTGAGACTACTGGTAAAAATGAAGAAAGAGGAGAACGAAAAGCAAAGAAAAAGAAGGAAATATATTTTTAAAATATGTCAGTGGAGTCTGTCGACCATATTTCATATTAAGAGTAGTTATTTGATTACATAAAGCACATTATATGGTGAAAAGGGAAGAACTGGGACCAATATTAATGTTTATACTTGCCTGTGCCTTTAGCAGGCTTGACCACCCAGCCTGTCAATCCTAGAGCTAGTTTCCAGTTTAGCAGGGGGAGCGAACATTTGTTGTTCCCCTACATTTGTTAAAAACAACCCAGGCTGTATAATGCTGAAGCTAGATATCATTAGGATGAGACATGCTGCAGATTTTATGTATCTACATTTTTTTACTGTATTTTCCCAAGTGTTTAAACACTATTTCCATCTCAATATAACACCTGGGGGTATATTTACTAAAGGTTGATTTTGATTTCCAGTAATTTAGCAAATTGTAGATTTACTAAAGTTTAGACTACAACAGACAATCAAACACACCAACCGACTTTCCCATTGACGCCTATACAAATCTCTCATTTACTAACGGTTTGAAAAATCACTCAAAATCGACCAAAAATCACAAAAAATAAAAGACTGATCAGAAACAGTCTGTTTAACATTTAAAACATGTTCAGTTGGCTGAAAGGTAATTATGATGCCTATAAAAGTAGAGATGTTTTTGCAGTTGAGCAATTATCGGCTTCACAGTGCACATATGCCAAAGTCTAATAGTGATGCTGCTCTCAGAGCTTAACTTCAAGCTGAGTGATTGACAGACAGGCATCATTTGTGGGCATTGATGGAGGAGTGGTGGCAAAAATGCAGGCCTGTCGTGGCTGTGTTTGGGGTGTGTCGCTGGCTGTGCATGCGAATCCGTACTGAAAAACAGCATGGCTCCGGCGTCTTTGTTCAGGCCGCCATGCTGTGTGGCTGTTGGTTTACTCGAGCTGCCAGTTTTCAAAAGATGTGTGTGTGCTCTTAGAATGTGCACACAGGGCCGTTTCTTGGGGCAGGTGAGCAGTGCAATCGCACTGGGCGCCCGCCGCGGCACTAACTGTGGCTCCCTACTTCCCCTCCTATTTCTCCCCGAGTAACCCGCTCGGGGGGCGGAGTTTCACGGAATGACGCGGTTGCGTCGTTACGTCACGACGCAACCCCGTCACTCCGCAGAACTCCCCCCCCCCCGGGCGGAGTACAGAGGGGGATCCAAGTTAGGAAGAGGGAAAGGCCGGCGCGAGGAGCGACTGGTGAGGCGGGCCGAAGAGCGGTAATCGCCTCTGTAAGTATTCTCTCTCAATGTGTAAAATGGGGACACCTGCCGTAATGTGTGAAATGGGGACTCTTGCCTGCCATACTGTGGGGATTTAATGTATCAAGGGCATTGCGGTGTGTGGCATAATATGGTGCAGGGGGCATTACTGTGTGGGGCTTAATATGGTAGAATTTTTTTTTCCTGTGGTGGTCGTGATCTGTTGGAGCAGGGTCAAAAACTGGATTGTGAGGTAGCCGTTTCAGACGAGGCCATGCCCATTTAAATGAGGCCACTCCCATTTAGAAGAGGCCACGCCCCTTGCCGGGTGCGCGTGCATGTTTTTTTTATCTAGGTGTGTGTGTGTGTGTGTGTGGGGGGGGGGGGGCACATTTTTTAATGTCATGGGGGGGCGCATTTTTAAATCTCGCACTGGGAGCCAAATTGGCTAGAAACAGCCCTGTGTGTACACAGTTGCTGTCCCTTTGCGATGGCTCCATCGGGTGCAGGTGCAGTTGCCATAGTATCCGTGATGAATCAGGCCAGATGTTAATCATACTGTAATGGCTCTATGTGGCATGTCCAAAGTTCATGATTTTGGTTGTTTTTATCCATTTTTAATGAAACAAGAAACCCCTGAGGAACTGTGCACATCTCTAATAAAAAGGGTGGTTCACTGTCGCTGTTTGAATTATGGGCCTCAATCAGAGATGGACGCAGTGCACATTGCTGCTGCGTCCTTGGATTCCCCACCCCCAAAAGGTGACAGGCTGCAGCTTAGAGGGCACTGTATGCAGGACCCGTTCTACACCTGCACAGTATGGGTCCTGCGCAGGCGCCCCGCCATCGGAGATGTACACAAAACAGAATTAGAGGAGCCACAGCAGCTTCTTGCATGTGATATGTTTTGTCCAATAGAAAATCTGCAGGAAGTGGTAGTCGTGTTGGACAATTTTTATGTCTCCGCAGCCGCTTTTGAATGAAACTGACAAAAAAATGACTTTATAGACTTTAAATATCATCCAACATCGACATTGGTTTTTAAAATTGACCAAAAAAATTTACTTTTAGTAAATATGGAATTTTGTCCCTGAAACACCCTGTCGATGTTGTTCAATTTTAGATTATTTCAAATTCAATCTAAAATCGATCTTTATTTGTTAACAAAGCATACAGTGTGGAGTACCTGATGCTTGCTACATCTGTATCGTCATTCTGCCACTGATATTATTTCTTGTATCCATGTCATATGGACGGCATTTTTTTGCTTATGTAACCCACCCTATGCTTCTCCTATATGGATAGCTATCAAATATGGTTTGTGCCTCCACCCAAGTATGTAGGATGGATTATGTGAAATATGGAACTACTTGGGAAAACCCTTGTTACACCAGATTACCACAATACAGTAAATTTGCATATGTTATCTCTTGACTTTTAGGATCCTACACAACACTATGTACACTCTGGATACCGCTCATATAATAGTAATGTTATTTTCTCTGATGTCCTAGTGGATGCTGGGGACTCCGTAAGGACCATGGGGAATAGACGGGCTCATCAGGAGACTGGGCACTCCAAAAGAAAGATTTGGTACTATCTGGTGTGCACTGGCTCCTCCCTCTATGCCCCTCCTCTAGACCTCAGTTAGAATCTGTGCCCGGCCAGAGCTGGATGCACCTAGTGGGCTCTCCTGAGCCTGCTAGTAAAGAATGTAATTGTTAGGTTTTTTATTTTCAGTGAGATCTGCTGGCAACAGACTCACTGCTACGTGGGACCGAGGGGAGAGAAGCAAACATACCTGTTCACAGCTAGGTTGCGCTTCTTAGGCTACTGGACACCATTAGCTCCAGAGGGTTCGAACACAGGCAGAGGTCCTCGGTCGTCCGTTCCCGGAGCCGCGCCGCCGTCCCCCTCGCAGAGCCAGAAGATCAGAAGTTGGGGATGAAATCGGCGGCTGAAGACTCCTGTCTTCATTAAGGTAGCGCACAGCACCGCAGCTGTGCGCCATTGCTCCCACTGCACACCACACACTCCGGTCACTGTAGGGTGCAGGGCGCTGGGGGGGGGGGGCGCCCTGGGCAGCAATAAGAATACCTTTGGCATAAAAAAGACACATAATACAGTCTGTGACTGTATATGTGTAAAACCCCCGCCATTTTTTAGTCAGAAACAGCGGGACAGAAGCCCGCCGCTGAGGGGGCGGGGCCTTCTTCCTCAGCACACCAGCGCCATTTCTCTTCACAGCTCCGCTGGAAGGACGCTCCCCAGGCTCTCCCCTGCAGTCTCCTGGCACTAAGAGGGTAAAAAGAGAGGGGGGGCACATAAATTTAGGCAAAAGGTGTATTGATACAGCAGCTATTGGGAAAAATTCACTTCTGGTAGTGTGTATCCCTGTGTATATAGCGCTGTGGTGTGTGCTGGCATACTCTTTCTCTGTCTCCCCATAGACCTTGTGGGGTCCTGTCCTCAGTCAGAGCATTCACTGTGTGTGTGCTGTGTGTCGGTACGGCTGTGTCGACATGTTTGATGAGGAGGGTTACGTGGAGGCGGAGCAAGTGCAGATAAATGTGGTGTCGCCCCCGTCGGTGCCGACACCTGATTGGATGGATATGTGGAAGGTCTTAAATGACAATGTAAACTCATTACATAAGAGATTTGATTATGTTGCTGCCGGGGGACAGCCGGGCTCTCAACCCGGGCCTGCCCAGGCGCCTCAGGGGCCGTCAGCGTCTCAAAAACGCCCACTACCTCAGTTGGTTGACACAGATGTCGACACGGAGTCCGACTCCAGTGTCGACGAGGATGAGGCACTATTACAGCCCAAAATGACTAAGGCCATCCGATACATGATTATTGCAATGAAAAATGTATTGCACATTTCAGAGGCTGACCCTGTCCCTGACAAGAGGGTAAATATGTTTGGGGAGAAAAAGCAGCCAGTGACTTTTCGCCCGTCACATGAATTAAATGAGTTATGTGAAGAAGCGTGGTCTTCCCCTGATAAGAAAGTGGTGATTCCCAAGAGAATACTAATGGCGTACCCTTTCCCGCCAACGGATAAATTACGCTGGGAATCCTCCCCTAGGGTTGACAAGGCTCTGACGCGCTTATCTAAAAGAGTGGCCCTGCCGTCTTAGGATACGGCCGCCCTAAAGGAACCTGCGGATAGGAAGCAGGAAGGTATCTAGACGTCTGTGTATACACACTCTGGTACTCTACTGAGACCGGCTATTGCTTCAGCTTGGATATGCAGTGCTGTTGCAGCATGGACAGATACTCTGTCAGAGGGGTTGGATACCCTGGACAGGGATACCGTTTTGCTAACACTTAGCCATATTAAAGACGTCGTCTTATATATGCGGGATGCCCAGAGGGACATTTGCCTGCTGGGCTCTCGAATAAATGCAATGTCCATTTCTGCCAGGAGGGTCTTATGGACTCGGCAATGGACAGGGGATGCCGACTCTAAAAAACACATGGAGGTTTTGCCTTATAAGGGTGATGAATTGTTTGGGGACGGTCTCTCGGACCTCGTATCCACAGTGACAGCTGGAAAGTCGACTTTCTTGCCACAGGTTTCCTCACAGCCTAAGAAAGCACCGTATTACCAAATGCAGTCCTTTCGTTCTCAAAAAAGCAAGAGAGTCAGAGGTGCATCCTTTCTTGCCAGAGGCAGGGGTAGAGGAAAGAAGCTGCACCATGCAGCCAGTTCTCAGGAACAAAAGTCCTCCCCTGCTTCCACTAAGTCCACCGCATGACGCTGGGGCTCCACAGGCGGAGCCAGGAGCGGTGGGGGCGCGTCTCCGAAATTTCTGCAACCTGTGGGTTCGCTCACAAGTGGATCCTTGGGCTATACAAATTGTATCTCAGGGATACAAGCTGGAATTCGAAGTGACGTCCCCTCACCGTTACCTAAAATCCGCCTTGCCAGCTTCTCCCACTGGGAGGGAGATAGTCCTGACGGCTATTCACAAGCTGTACCTCCAGCAAGTGATCATAATGGTACCCCCCCTTCAGCAGGGAAGGGGTTACTATTCCACACTGTTTGTGGTACCGAAACCGGACGGTTCGGTAAGACCCATTCTAAATTTAAAATCCTTGAACATTTACATGAAAAAGTTCAAGTTTAAAATGGAATCGCTCAGAGCGGTCATTGCCAGCCTGGAAGAGGGGGATTTTATGGTATCTCTGGACATCAAGGATGCGTACTTGCATGTCCCCATTTATCCGCCTCACCAGGAGTACCTCAGGTTTGTGGTACAGGACTGTCATTACCAATTCCAGATGTTGCCGTTTGGTCTATCCACGGCACCGAGAGTCTTTACCAAGGTAATGGCGGAGATGATGGTACTTCTCCGGAAGCAAGGAGTTACAGTTATCCCGTACTTGGATGATCTCCTTATAAAGGTGAGGTCCAGAGAGCAGTTGTTGGTCAGCGTAGCGCACTCTCAGGAAGTGTTGCTACGGAACGACTGGATTCTGAATATTCCAAAGTCGCAGCTGATTCCTACGACGCGTCTGCCCTTCCTGGGCATGATTCTGGACACAGAACAGAAGAAGGTATTTCTCCCGGAGGAGAAGGCTCAGGAGTTAGTGACCACGGTCAGGGATCTCCTGAAACCAAAGCAGGTGTCGGTGCATCACTGCATGCGAGTCCTGGGAAAGATGGAAGCGTCATACGAAGCCATTCCTTTCGGCAGGTTCCATGCCAGGATCTTTCAGTGGGATCTGTTGTCCGGATCGCATCTTCAGATGCATCGGCTGATCGCCCTGTCCCCGAGGGCCAGGGTGTCTCTTCTGTGGTGGCTGCAGACTGCTCATCTTCTCGAGGGCCGCAGGTTCGGCATACAGGACTGGGTCCTGGTGACCACGGATGCAAGCCTCCGCGGATGGGGGGCAGTCACTCAGGGAAGAAACTTCCAGGGGCTGTGGTCAAGTCAGGAGACTCGTCTGCACATAAACATACTGGAATTAAGGGCCATATACAACGCCCTGAGTCAAGCGGAGCCCCTGCTTCGAGACCAACCAGTGCTGATTCAGTCAGACAACATCACGGCAGTCGCCCATGTAAACCGACAGGGCGGCACAAGAAGCAGGGTGGCGATGGCGGAAGCCACAAGAATTCTTCGTTGGGCGGAGAATCACGTACAAGCACTGTCAGCAGTGTTCATTCCGGGAGTGGACAACTGGGAAGCAGACTTCCTCAGCAGGCACGACCTCCACCCGGGAGAGTGGGGACTTCATCAAGAAGTCATCGAGCAGATTGCAAATCGGTGGGAACGGCCACAGGTGGACATGATGGCGTCCCGCCTAAACAAAAAGCTAAAAAAATATTGCGCCAGGTCAAGGGACCCTCAGGCGATAGCTGTGGACGCACTGGTAACTCCGTGGGTGTTCCAGTCGGTATATGTGTTTCCTCCTCTTCCTCTCATACACAAGGTACTGAGAATAGTAAGAAAAAGAAGAGTGAGAACGATACTCATTGTTCCGGATTGGCCAAGAAGGACTTGGTACCCAGAACTTCAAGAGATGGTCACAGAGGACCCATGGCCTCTGCCTCTCAGACAGGACCTGTTGCAGCAGGGGCCCTGTCTGTTCCAAGACTTACCGCGGCTGCGTTTGACGGCATGGCGGTTGAACGCCGGATCCTAGCGGAAAAGGGTATACCTGATGAAGTAATTCCTACGCTGATAAGAGCTAGGAAGGATGTGACAGCAAAGCATTATCACCGCATATGGCGGAAATATGTTGCTTGGTGTGAGGCCAGGAAGGCCCCTACAGAGGACTTCCAGTTGGGTCGTTTTCTGCATTTCCTACAGTCAGGTGTGACTATGGGCCTCAAATTAGGGTCCATAAAGGTTCAGATCTCGGCCCTATCCAATTTCTTTCAAAAAGAACTGGCTTCACTGCCTGAGGTTCAGACGTTTGTAAAGGGAGTGCTGCATATTCAGCCTCCTTTTGTGCCACCAGTGGCACCTTGGGATCTTAACGTTGTGTTGGATTTCCTGAAATCCCACTGGTTTGAGCCACTTAAAACCGTGGAGCTAAAATATCTCACATGGAAAGTGGTCATGCTATTGGCCTTAGCTTCGGCTAGGCGTGTGTCAGAATTGGCGGCTTTGTCATGTAAAAGCCCCTATCTGATCTTCCATATGGACAGGGCAGAATTGAGGACTCGTCCCCAATTTCTCCCTAAGGTGGTATCATCGTTTAATTTGAACCAACCTATTGTGGTGCCTGCGGCTACTAGGGACTTGGAGGATTCCAAGTTGCTGGACGTAGTCCGGGCTTTGAAAATTTATGTTTCCAGAACGGCGGGAGTTAGAAAGTCTGACTCGCTGTTTATTCTGTATGCAGCCAACAAGGTTGGCGCACCTGCTTCGAAGCAGACTATTGCTCGCTGGATCTGTAGCACGATTCAGCTGGCTCACTCTGCGGCTGGATTACCGCATCCAAAAATCAGTAAAAGCCCATTCCACAAGGAAGGTGGGCTCTTCTTGGGCGGCTGCCCGAGGGGTCTCGGCTTTACAGCTTTGCCGAGCAGCTACTTGGTCGGGTTCAAACACATTTGCTAAGTTCTACAAGTTTGATACCCTGGCTGAGGAGGACCTTGAGTTTGCTCATTCGGTGCTGCAGAGTCATCCGCAGTCTCCCGCCCGTTTGGGAGCTTTGGTATAATCCCCATGGTCCTTACTGAGTCCCCAGCATCCACTAGGACGTCAGAGAAAATAAGAATTTACTCACCGGTAATTCTATTTCTCGTAGTCCGTAGTGGATGCTGGGCGCCCGTCCCAAGTGCGGACTTCTTCTGCAATACGTGTATATAGTTATTGCTTACTAAAGGGTTATTGTTATGAGCCATCCGTTGATTGAGGCTCAGTTGTTGTTCATACTGTTAACTGGGTATGGTTATCACAAGTTATACGGTGTGATTGGTGTGGCTGGTATGAGTCTTACCCTGGATTCCAAATCCTTTCCTTGTAATATCAGCTCTTCCGGGCACAGTTTCCCTAACTGAGGTCTGGAGGAGGGGCATAGAGGGAGGAGCCAGTGCACACCAGATAGTACCTAATCTTTCTTTTGGAGTGTCCAGTCTCCTGCGGAGCCCGTCTATTCCCCATGGTCCTTACGGAGTCCCCAGCATCCACTACGGACTACGAGAAATAGAATTACCGGTGAGTAAATTCTTATTTTAACAGTTCACATCTAGTCTTCCTCAATGGTTCAGTGTCAGCAAAATAGAATAATACCAGTGACATGCATATACGTAACATCTTATTTTAGAACATCAATATACCTCTCCCCCATACAGTGAGGATATAAATGCTATTACAATCCAAAACACTTATAACCTTACCTACTGTGCACAGTACAAACCATAGGATGTATTTTTTTTTTAGGTAATTAAAATCCTATTTTTTCTTACGTCCTAGAGGATGCTGGGGTCCACATTAGTACCATGGGGATGTACCAAAGCTCCCAGAACGGGAGGGAGAGCGCAGAGGCTCCTGCAGAACTGATTGACCAAACTTTAGGTCCTCAGAGGCCAAAGTATCGAACTTGTAGAACTTTGCGAAAGTGTTCGACCCAGACCAAGTAGCCGCTTGGCAAAGCTGTAAAGTCGAGACACCCCGGGCAGCCGCCCACCTTACGGGTTGAGGAAGAACCCACCTTACGAGTTGAGTGGGCCTTAACAGACGTAGGACACGGCAATCCAGCCTTAGAATACGCATGCTGGATAGTGAACCTGATCCAGCGAGAGATAGTCTGCTTAGAAGAAGGACACCCAAGTTTCTTGAGATCATACAGGACGAACAGAGAGTCCGATTTCCTGTGACGAGCAGTCCTCTTTACATAGATCTTCAGAGCCCTTACAACATCCAAGGACTTTGATGAAATTGAGGAGTCAGTAGCCACTAGCACAACAATAGGTTGGTTGGTTGATATGAAATGCTGACACAACATTTGGAAGAAACTGCTGACGTGTCCGGAGCTCATCTCTATCCTCATGGAAGATCAAGTAGGGGCTCTTACAAGATAAAGCCCCCAACTCTGACACATGTCTAGCAGAAGCTAAGGCCAACAAAGTGACAGCCTTCCACGTGAGAAACTTGACCTCAACCTCGGGCAGAGGCTCAAACCAATCTGATTGGAGGAACTGTAACCCCACATTAAGATCCCAGGGTGCCGTAGGCTGCACAAAGTGAGGCTGGATGTGCAGAACCCCTTTCAGAAAAAGCTGAACCTCAGGAAGAGAAGCCAACTGTTTCTGCAAGAAAATAGATAGGGCCGAAATCTGGACCTTTATGGACCTCAACCTCAGGCCCATATCCACACCTGCTTGCAGGAAAAGGAGAAACCATCTTAGTTGAAACTCCACCGTAGAAAACTTCTTGGACTCACCCCAATATACATATTTTTTCCAAATACGATGGTAATGTTTAGATGTGACTCCTTTCCTAGCCTTTATCAGGGTAGGAATAACCTTGTTCGGTAGTGCCCTTCCGAGCTAATATCTGGCGTTCAACCTCCATGCCGTCAAACGTAGCCGTAAGTCTTGATAGGCGAACGGTCCCCGCTGCAGCAGGTCCTCCCGAAGAGGAAGAGGCCTCGGCTCTTCTAGCAGTAGACCCAGAAGATCCGCGTACCAAGCCCTTCTTGGCCAGTCCGGAGCAAGGAGGATTGCCTGAACTCTTGTTCACCTTATGAGTTTTTAGAACTCTTGGAATGAGTGGAAGTGGAGGAAACACGTACACCGACTGGAACACCCACGGAGTCACTAGGGCATCTACCACCACGGCTTGCGGGTCCCTCGACCTGGAACAATACCACTGAAGCTTCTTGTTGAGATGAGAGGCCATCATGTCTATTTGAGGTACACCCCAAAGATCTGTTACCTCCGTGAACACCTCTGGATGGAGTCCCCACTTTCCTGGATGGAGATCGTGTCTGCTGATGAAGTCCGCTTCCCAGTTGTCTACTCCCGGAATGAAGATTGCTGACAGTGCCAATGCATGTTTTTCTGCCCAGAGGATGACTCTTGTTACCTCTGACATTGCAGCTCTGCTCTTTGTTCTGACCTGTCTGTTTATGTAAGCTACTGTCGTTACATTGTCCGACTGCACTTGAATGGCCAGATCTCGCAGAAGATGGGGCGCTTGGAGAAGACCGTTGTAGACGGCTCTTTGTTCCAGAATTTTATTGGCAGACCGGCTTCCAGGCTTGACCACCTTCCTTGGAAGGTCTCCCCTTGAGTGACTGCACCTCAGCCCCGGAGACTTGGATAGAAGAATCCAGTCCAGAATCCCGAACCTGCGGCCCTCCAGAAGGTGAGGTAATTGTAGCCACCAGAGGAGTGAAATCCTGGCCTTTGGCGACAGACGTATTCTCTGGTGCATGTGTAGATGAGATCCCGACCACCTGTCCAGGAGATCCAGTTGGAAGGGCCGAGCATGAAACCTCACGTACTGCAGAGCCTCGTAAGAGGCCACCATCTTCCCCAAAAGGCGAATGCACTGATGAACGGACACCCAGGCTGGCTTCAGGACATCCCGGACCATTGTTTGTATCACCAACGCTTTTTCCTCTGGAAGAAACACCCTCTGCACTTCCGTGTCGAGGATCATTCGCAGAAAGGACAACCTCCTGGTTTGCTCCAAATGTGATTTTGGAAGATTCAGGATCCAACTGTGTTCCCTGAGTAGATGGGTCATGAGAACAATGGACTGCAACAGCTTCTCCTTGAACGATGCTTTTATCAGCAGATCGTCCAGATATGGAATTATGTTCACCCCCTGTCTGCGGAGGAGAACCATCATTTCTGACATCACCTTGGTGAATACCCTCGGTGCTGTGGAGAGGCCGAATGGCAGGGCTTGGAATTGAAAATGACTGTCCTATAATGCGAATCGGAGAAAAGCTTGATGCGGCGGCCAAATCAGAATGTGGAGGTACGCATCCTTGATATCCAGGGATACCAGGAATTCCCCCTCTTCCAATCCTGATATCACCGCCCTCAGAGACTCCATTTTGAACTTGAACTCCCTCAGAAAGGGATTTGGCATTTTTAAGTTAAAAATGGGCCTGACCGAACCATCCGGTTTAGGTACCACGAAAAGGTTCGAATAGTAACCTTTGTTTTGCATATGGGGTGCAACTGGTACAATGACCTGTGCCTCCACCAACTTCTGGATGGCTTCCTGTAGGATATCCCTGTCTGCCAGCAAAGCTGGCAAGCCTGATTTGAAGAATCGGTGAGGAGGGAGATCTTGAAACTCCAGCCTGTACCCCTGGGACACAATATCCTATACCCAGGGGTCCAGGCTGGATGACACCCAGACGTGACTGAAATGCCTGAGTCTCGCCCCCACCGGCCCCACCTCCAGGCCGCACAGTCCACCGTCATGCTAAGGACTTTGGCGTACCTGAAGCAGGCTTCAGTTCCTGGGAACCCGCAGCAGCAGGTTTCTTGGATTTTGGCCGACCTCCTCTAAAGAAGGTGTTGGACGGCTTGGTCTTTCTTGTTTTAGCAGCCCAAAAGGACTGTGATGCAGCTGAAGAAAAAGGTTTCTTTGTAGCAGGTGCAGCTGAGGGAAGAAAGGAGACTTACCCGCTGTAGCCGTGGAAATCCACGCATCCAACGCTTCCCAAAGAGAGCCTGACCTGTGTAGGGTAGGGTCTTCACACCTCTCCTGGTTTCCGTGTCAGCAGACCACTGGCGCAGCCAAAGTCCCCTACAAGATGAGACAGACATGGAAGATATCCCTGCAGCCATGGAACCCAGGTCTTTCATGGATTCCACCATACATCCTGCAGAATCCTGAATGTTACGTAAAAACAATTCAACATCACTTTTATCCATTGTATCCAAATCCTCAAGTAACATGCCTGACCACTTTACTATAGCTTTGGAAATTCATGCACAGGCAATAGTAGGACGTAGTATCGCCCCTGAAGCCGTGTATATGGATTTGAGCGTAGTGTCAATTTTGCGATCAGCCGGTTCTTTTAACGTGGTAGATCCTGGAACAGGTAAAACCACCTTTTTTGAGAGTCTGGATACAGACGCGTCAACTATGGGTGGGTTTTCCGATTTTTTTCCTATCCTCCTCAGGGAAGGGAAAAGTAACCAGAACCTTTCTTGGGATCTGGAATTTTTTTCTCTGAGTTTTCCCAGGCTTTCTCAAATATAGCATTTAATTCTTTAGACGCAGGGAAGGTTAGCAAGGCTTTCTTATTGTCAGTGAACTAAGCCTCCTCAACCTGCTCAGGTGTTGTATCAGCAATGTTCAACACATCTCTAATTGCCTCTATCATCAACTGCACCCCTTTTGCAAGAGACGCCGCCCCCCTCAGCACATCTCCATCACCGTCTGCTGTGTCAGAATCGGTATCTGTGTCATCTTGCATAATCTAGGCAAGAGCACATTTGTGGGAACATACAGTAGGGGGCCCTGCGGTAACAGAACCAGACCAAACTGACATAGAGTTCTGTAAAACCTGAGTTGCAGAATCATTCTGCGCAACCCTATTAGTAATCTGAGAAATCATAGTTTTAATAGAGGATAACCACTCAGGCTGCCTTGCTGGTATCTGCGCTAACACAATGCAATCCTGATTACATGGAATGGGATCATCTTGAGAGGACATATCCTCTGCAGCATATGACACAGAGTCCCTGGACATAGCTTAATGGAGACCACAGACACTCCACACACACAGGGAAGGGCAGACAGAGTTTCCCCCCCAAGAATGGCAAGAGAGACACAGAGACTGGAGCCAACCCACACACAGCGCTATTAGATAGGGAGACCCCTAATCAGCGCTTACTGTGTACCTTAATAGGTAGCACAGTATTGATATACAGCCTCCCCCCCTTCTACAACCCCCTGGTACCGTAAAAGATAGCTGGAGTTGATTTAAAGGGACTGCTCTCACTGACAACGCTTCTGCAGGCAGGAAAATGACGCTGAATGCTGCTGGGTCCGCTCTGAGGAGAAGCTCCACCCCCTTTCATGGCGCTGCTTCCCGCTCTTCTGAAGATTAAACTGGCCTGAGGAAAAGTGTTGGCAGCGATCCTGGGACCCTGACAGGTTGGTGGTCAGTGTAGGGTGTAGGCGCTGGCTCAGGGCACCCCTCACAGCGCCGCTCTGTATACCGCTGAGACTCTGTTGCCGCCATCTTCACACCGGCTCCCCGCTTGCCAGGGGGGGCGATGACTAACTCGCCACTGATCTGTAAGGGGGTGGCAGAATACTGCCGGGGAGAGCGATCCCCTGTGGCGGGGAACGTTCAATACCCTCAGGAGCTCCGTGTCCTGTCAGCGGAGATAGTGGCTCAGACCCCGCAGGGTGGACACTACTCCCCCTTAGTCCCTCGAAGCAGGGAGGCAGTTGGAGCTCCCCTAGCTTTGACCGGCTCCTCCGGGCACATTTTCTAAACTGAATTTGGTTTGAGGGGCATAGGGAGAGGAGCCAGCCCACACTCTCAAACTCTTAAAGTGCCAATGGCTCCTAGTGGACCCGTCTATACCACATGGTACTAATGTGGACCCCAGCATCCTCTAGGACGTAAGAGAAAGAAAGTTACTTTGGAGCTTTTGTCCAGAGTGAGAATTTGCAAAGAGTTTCAGGTAAGCTAACATCCAAAAAAGAAGGTATTATCCTCCGGCTTTGTCTCTTTAGTAGTTAGGATAATAAGGAACCTGCTGAAAGACTGTAGTTGATTTGATGCGGAATAGTGCCATATGTCCACAATAAGGTACAGTACAGGCTTATTTGCGTGTACCTCTTACTTTAGTTCTAGCTATTACACACTCTCCGTGAAGTTACTATGCTGTTGAGCTTGAGTTATCCATATAAAGAAAACTGCAAACCACTTTTAGCTTACAGCTACAGATGCAGCTAGTCACGCAGGTATTGGTTGTTGGATAAAAGGAACTCACTAGTTATTAGTGTTTCTGAATAGTTAATAAACAGTGTACATCCTACATAGAACTACTGTGTATATCTGGTATCCTGTATAATGTAATCCCTACTGGCCACCTAAACAAACGATGCCTGGGTGCAGAGTTTGTGTGCAAGTTTCACCATACACTGGGCCACCTGTCACTCTCAGCGCTGGCTGCTCCCCCAACTGGCCACTGCTGCTGTGGCCAATCTCCAAGCTCCTTAGTCCGGCACTGATATTGCATACCCTCCAACATTTTACACATGAAAACTGGTACAAATTAGGAAAGGGTCCCTTTTTGGCAGGTACACACCATAAAAAAGATACTTTACCAAAACAGTACAGTTGGAGGTATGATATTTGTGGTCAGCAGGGAGCCATTTTCTGTGTTACACTAGCACAACCAACATCTCCAGGCTGCTGGTTACACCACCTCACCGGCCCTATCTCTGTCCCGCCTCACCGCACACCTTACGCCTTCACTGGCTGCACTCTCCCAAGTCCGGTCCGCAGCATTTACAACAAGTTTACAGCGGCTGCCCAGGAACTCAGTGACGTCGCGCAACCGCTGGCCGTGCATGCAGTTCCTGGACGACAGTCAGATAGAGCTTGCATGCAATGCTGACAGCAACAGTCATTACTGACCCGCGGGGCTGCACATCGTTCGACGCTGCCGGCATACACACTTGCAAATAAAATGAGCGACGTCGCTCAGAAAGGGGGAAAATGAGCGACGTCGCTCTTTTTATCGGCAAGTGTGGATGGGCCTTTAGAGGGAGATCAGCAGTCGGTCTGTCAACTACAGTCACAGCTCTCATTATCCCCTCACTGGTAGTGTCCTAACCCACTCTGAGGTGATGTCCTAACCCACTCTGAGGTCAGCTACAGTCACAGCTCTCATTATCCCCTCACTGGTAGTGTCCTAACCCCAATGGGTGATTAACAGTTAGGAGCACAAGGACTTTAACCTCTTAAATGCACTGTGAAACCTTAAAATCAACATTAATTGTATTTACCCCTACACAATGTACATACCACCACATATATGTAAATTATATTATTTACCTCATATTATATACACAGGATACATACATATCTGTTTATTTATTTTTAAATATTCCACTCATACAGCATACTACTATATTACACTTAAGGCCCATACACACTTGACGATAAAATGAGCGACGTTGTTCATTTCAGCCCTCATCAACGACGTCGCTCATTATATCGTCAAGTGTGTATGCATCGTTAACGACCCTCGCTTATCTGTGGAGCATGTATGCTCAATTTCCACTATGGTCGTTACCGACCAGAGACGTCGCTGAATGTGTATGGTGTGAACGACCAACGACCAAGCCACTCTTCACCAGCCCTGTTCCCAGCTCATTATTTTAATAAACTGTTCAGCTTTGATGCTTCAACGATGAATGGTCTTTGGTCTTTGGTCATTGGTAGTGTGTATGCTCATGTCGTTTGCTCAGCTGTTCAAGGGAAGTTCAAGGGAAGTCGTTAACGACGGTCATTAACGACGTGTGCATCGTCAAGTGTGTATGGGCCTTTAGATCCCGTTTTATGCTAAAAGTATTTTGAAAGCACAAGATTCCATTAAATTTACAGTAGCAGGTAATTACAGCAGCAAAACAACGCTCATGGGCTTTGAGCAAAAACAAGCAATTTTTCCTGCCCACATAACCTGCATCATTTTTGAGTGCCTTTTGAATGTTCTTGCCATAGGTCTGTTAGGGGGGTACAGTTACATTGCCGGCAGTTGGGATCCCGGCGGTCAAGACGCCGGAATCCCGACGGCTGACAATCCCGGCTAACGGCTATTCCCACTTGTGGGTGTCCACGACACCCATAGAGGAGGAATAGAACCTGTGTTGAGCGCAGCAAACCACCGATCCCGCAGTGTGGCAAGCACAGCGAGCCCGCAATGGGCTTCCTAGCGCTCGCCCCGCTGCTGGCATTCTGCCGGGATCCCAGCCGCCAGTATCCCATACCCAACACCTGTTAGGGGATGGGTCTGTGAAACAACCTACAGTACATAAAAGGCAACTCCTGGCACTCACCACATATGTTTTGTCTCCAATTATTAATGATGATTCCATGCTCAGTACAAGCTCGGACATAGCTTGAAAATACTGCACATAAACAATCCTCTGACTTCCTGCACAAACACGTGTCATACAAGCATTTCTACAAAGAGGAAACAAGATAAAATTTATTACACAAATTAGCAACTGCCACAGTGCTGGGGCAAAGTGTCAAACCTTGTACAGAGAAACAGATAATTTTATAAAGATTAAGTAGCAACCACAAATTTTATTAAGGTTGAAAGGTTGTAAAGTGCAATAAGATGTTTACAACTCTCAAAGTCAATAGTGTCATTTCGAGTTGAATAATATGTATTTATTAATCTGCCCCTAAATGTGTTATTGATGTATTTAATATTTACTATGGGTATATTATTTTTCACTAGAGAACAAATAATAAGAATTTACTTACCGATAATTCTATTTCTCGGAGTCCGTAGTGGATGCTGGGGTTCCTGAAAGGACCATGGGGGATAGCGGCTCCGCAGGAGACAGGGCACAAAAAGTAAAGCTTTAGGATCAGGTGGTGTGCACTGGCTCCTCCCCCTATGACCCTCCTCCAAGCCTCAGTTAGGATACTGTGCCCGGACGAGCGTACACAATAAGGAAGGATTTTGAATCCCGGGTAAGACTCATACCAGCCACACCAATCACACTGTACAACCTGTGATCTGAACCCAGTTAACAGTATGATAACAGCGGAGCCTCTGAAAAGATGGCTCACAACAATAATAACCCGATTTTTGTAACTATGTACAAGTATTGCAGATAATCCGCACTAGGGATGGGCGCCCAGCATCCACTACGGACTCCGAGAAATAGAATTATCGGTAAGTAAATTCTTATTTTCTCTATCGTCCTAGTGGATGCTGGGGTTCCTGAAAGGACCATGGGGATAATACCAAAGCTCCCAAACGGGCGGGAGAGTGCGGATGACTCTGCAGCACCGAATGAGAGAACTCCAGGTCCTCCTTAGCCAGGGTATCAAATTTGTAGGATTTTACCAACGTGTTTGCCCCTGACTAAATAGCCGCTCGGCAAAGTTGTAAAGCCGAGACCCCTCGGGCAGCCGCCCAAGATAAGCCCACCTTCCTTGTGGAATGGGCATTTACATATTTTGGCTGTGGCAGGCCTGCCACAGAATGTGCAAGCTGAATTGTATTACACATCCAACTAGCAATAGTCTGCTTAGAAGCAAGAGCACCCAGTTTGTTGGGTGCATACAGGATAACAGCAAGTCAGTTTTCCTGACTCCAGCCGTCCTGGAACCTATATTTACAGGGCCCTGACAACATCTAGCAACCTGGAGTCCTCCAAGTCCCTAGTAGGCGCAAGGCACCAAAATAAGCTGGTTCAGGTGAAACACTGACACCACCTTAGGGAGAGAACTGGGGACGAGTCCGCAGCTCTGCCCTGTCCAAATGGACAACCAGATATGGGCTTTTTTGAGAAAAAAACCACCAATTTGACACTCGCCTGGTCCAGGCCAGGGCCAAGAGCATGGTCACTTTTCATGTGAGATGCTTCAAATCCACAGATTTGACTGGTTTTAAACCAATGTGATTTGAGGAATCCCAGAACTACGTTGAGATCCCACAGTGCCACTGGAGGCACAAAAGGGGGTTGTATATGCAATACTCCCTTGACAAACTTCTGGACTTCAGGAACTGAAGCCACTTCTTTCTGGAAGAAAATCGACAGGGCCGAAATTTGAACCTTAATGGACCCCAATTTGAGGCCCATAGACACTCCTGTTTGCAGGAAATGCAGGAATCGACCGAGTTGAAATTTCTTCGTGGGGCCTTTCTGGCCTCACACCACGCAACATATTTTTGCCACATGTGGTGATAATGTTGTGCGGTCACCTCCTTTCTGGCTTTGACCAGGGTAGGAATGACCTCTTCCGGAATGCCTTTTTCCCTTAGGATCCGGCGTTCCACCGCCATGCCGTCAAACGCAGCTGCGGTAAGTCTTGGAACAGACATGGTACTTGCTGAAACAAGTCCCTTCTTAGCGGCAGAGGCCATAAGTCCTCTGTGAGCATCTCTTGAAGTTCCGGGTACCAAGTCCTTCTTGGCCAATCCGGAGCCATGAGTATAGTTCTTACTCCTCTACGTCTTATAAGTCTCAGTACCTTAGGTATGAGAAGCAGAGGATGGAACACATACACCGACTGGTACATCCATGGTGTTACCAGAACGTCCACAGCTATTGCCTGAGGGTCTCTTAACCTGGCGCAATACCTGTCCCGTTTTTTGTTCAGACGGGACGCCATCATGTCCACCTTTGGTATTTCCCAACGGTTTACAATCATGTGGAAAACTTCCCGATGAAGTTTCCATTCTGCCGGGTGGAGGTCGTGCCTGCTGAGGAAGTCTGCTTCCCAGTTTCCATTCCCGGAATGAAACACTGCTGACAGTGCTATCACATGATTTTCCGCCCAGCGAAAAGTCCTTGCAGTTTTTGCCATTGCCCTCCTGCTTCTTGTGCCGCCCTGTCTATTTACGTGGGCGACTGCCGTGATGTTTTTCCCACTGGATCAATACCGGCTGACCTTGAAGCAGAGGTCTTGCTAAGCTTAGAGTATTATAAATTTACCCTTAGCTCCAGTATATTTATGTGGAGAAAAGTCTCCAGACTTGATCACACTCCCTGGAAATTTTTTCCTTGTGTGACTGCTCCCCAGCCTCTCGGGCTGGCCTCCGTGGTCACCAGCATCCAATCCTGAATGCCGAATCTGCGGCCCTCTAGAAGATGAGCACTCTGTAACCACCACAGGAGAGACACCCTTGTCCTTGGATATAGGGTTATCCGCTGATGCATCTGAAGATGCGATCCGGACCATTTGTCCAGCAGATCACACTGAAAAATTCTTGCGTGAAATCTGCCGAATGGAATTGCTTCGTAGGAAGTCACCATCTTTACCAGGACCCTTGTGCAATGATGCACTGATTTTAGGAGGTTCCTGACTAGCTCGGATAACTCCCTGGCTTTCTCTTCCGGGAGAAACACCTTTTTCTGGACTGTGTCCAGAATCATCCCTAGGCACAGCAGACTTGTCGTCGGGATCAGCTGCGATTTTGGAATATTTAGAATCCACCCGTGCTGTTGTAGCAGTATCCGAGATAGTGCTACTCCGACCTCCAACTGTTCCCTGGACTTTGCCCTTATCAGGAGATCGTCCAAGTAAGGGATAATTAAGACGCCTTTTCTTCGAAGAAGAATCATCATTTCGGCCATTACCTTGGTAAAGACCCGGGGTGCCGTGGACAATCCAAACGGCAGCGTCTGAAACTGATAGTGACAGTTCTGTACCACGAACCTGAGGTACCCTTAGTGAGAAGGGCAAATTTTGGACATGGAGGTAAGCATCCCTGATGTCTCGGGACACTATATAGTCCCCTTCTTCCTGGTTCGTTATCACTGCTCTGAGTGACTCCATCTTGATTTGAACCTTTGTAAGTGTTCAAATTTTTTTAGATTTAGAATAGGTCTCACCTAGCCTTCTGGCTTCAGTACCACAATATAATATGGAATAATACCCCTTTTCTTGTTGTAGGAGGGGTAATTTGATTATCACCTGCTGGGAATACAGCTTGTGAATTGTTTCCCATACTGCCTCCTTGTCGGAGGGAGACCTTGGTAAACCAGACTTCAGGAGCCTGCGAAGGGGAAACGTCTCGACATTCCAATCTGTACCCCTGGGATACTACATGTAGGATCCAGGGGTCCTGTACGGTCCCAGCGTCATGCTGAGAGCTTGGCAGAAGCGGTGGAACGCTTCTGTTCCTGGGAATGGGCTGCCTGCTGCAGTCTTCTTCCCTTTCCTCTATCCCTGGGCAGATATGACTCTTATAGGGACGAAAGGACTGAGGCTGAAAAGACGGTGTCTTTTTCTGCAGAGATGTGACTTAGGGTAAAAACGGTGGATTTTCCAGCAGTTGCCGTGGCCACCAGGTCCGATGGACCGACCCCAAATAACTCCTCTTCCTTTATACGGCAATACACCTTTGTGCCGTTTGGAATCTGCATCACCTGACCACTGTCGTGTCCATAAACATCTTCTGGCAGATATGGACATCGCACTTACTCTTGATGCCAGAGTGCAAATATCCCTCTGTGCATCTCGCATATATAGAAAATGCATCCTTTAAATGCTCTATAGTCAATAAAATACTGTCCCTGTCAAGGGTATCAATATTTTTAGTCAGGGAATCCGACCAAGCCACCCCAGCTCTGCACATCCAGGCTGAGGCGATCGCTGGTCGCAGTATAACACCAGTATGTGTGTATATACTTTTTATGATATTTTCCAGCCTCCTGTCAGCTGGCTCCTTGAGGACGGCCCTATCTATTGACGGTACCGCCACTTGTTTTGATAAGCGTGTGAGCGCCTTATCCACCCTAAGGGGTGTTTCCCAACGCGCCCTAACTTCTGGCGGGAAAGGGTATACCGCCCATAATTTTCTATCGGGGGGAACCCACGCATCATCACACACTTCATTTAATTTATCTGATTCAGGAAAAACTACGGTAGTTTTTTCACATCCCACATAATACCCTCTTTTGTGGTACTTGTAGTATCAGAAATATGTAACACCTCCTTCATTGCCCTTAACGTGTGGCCCTAATAAGGAATACGTTTGTTTATTCACCGTCGACACTGGATTCAGTGTCCGTGTCTGTGTCTGTGTCGACCGACTAAAGTAAACGGGCGTTTTAAAACCCCTGACGGTGTTTCTGAGACGTCTGGACCGGTACTAATTGTTTGTCGGCCGTCTCATGTCGTCAACCGACCTTGCAGTGTGTTGACATTATCACGTAATTCCCTAAATAAGCCATCCATTCCGGTGTCGACTCCCTAGAGAGTGACATCACCATTACAGGCAATTGCTCCGCCTCCTCACCAACATCGTCCTCATACATGTCGACACACGCGTACCGACACACAGCACACACACAGGGAATGCTCTGATAGAGGACAGGACCCACTAGCCCTTTGGAGAGACAGAGGGAGAGTTTGCCAGCACACACCAAAAACGCTATAATTATATAGGGACAACCTTATATAAGTGTTTTCCCTTATAGCATCTTTTATATATTTCTAACGCCAAATTAGTGCCCCCCCTCTCTGTTTTAACCCTGTTTCTGTAGTGCAGTGCAGGGGAGAGCCTGGGAGCCTTCCCTCCAGTCTTTCTGTGAGGGAAAATGGCGCTGTGTGCTGAGGAGATAGGCCCCGCCCCTTTTTCGGCGGGCTCGTCTCCCGCTCTTTAATGGATTCTGGCAGGGGTTAAATATCTCCATATAGCCCCCGGAGGCTATATGTGAGGTATTTTTAGCCAAAAAAGGTTTTCATTTGCCTCCCAGGGCGCCCCCCTCCCAGCGCCCTGCACCCTCAGTGACTGCCGTGTGAAGTGTGCTGAGAGGAAATGGCGCACAGCTGCAGTGCTGTGCGCTACCTTAAGAAGACTGAGGAGTCTTCTGCCGCCGATTCTGGACCTCTTCTCGTTTCAGCATCTGCAAGGGGGCCGGCGGCGAGGCTCCGGTGACCATCCAGGCTGTACCTGTGATCGTCCCTCTGGAGCTAATGTCCAGTAGCCAAAGAAGCCAATCCATCCTGCACGCAGGTGAGTTCACTTCTTCTCCCCTAAGTCCCTCGTTGCAGTGATCCTGTTGCCAGCAGGACTCACTGTAAAATAAAAAACCTAAGCTAAACTTTTCTAAGCAGCTCTTTAGGAGAGCCACCTAGATTGCACCCTTCTCGGCCGGGCACAAAAATCTAACTGAGGCTTGGAGGAGGGTCATAGGGGGAGGAGCCAGTGCACACCACCTGATCCTAAAGCTTTACTTTTTGTGCCCTGTCTCCTGCGGAGCCGCTATCCCCCATGGTCCTTTCAGGAACCCCAGCATCCACTAGGACGATAGAGAAAACATATTTTTGAATACTATACATTTACATGTTGTGATATCAGAGGTGTCACTTACAAAACTGACACCCAGTATGGCAGTCCATCCACCTGCGGCATGTGCCAGAAAAAGGGGGATGGGCGTGTTTTTGTGGGAGAGAGCATGGTTTCATGTCCCGTACCCATTTTTATCACTCTGAGGGTTCGAGAGATGCGGGCTGCCCCTGCAGTCTGCTGTGGCTACAATGTCGGCTCCTACACTGTGACAGGAGCTGGGTGCTGCATGTAATGCTACAGTGCAGTTCCCAGCTCCTGTCACTGAGCAAGAGCTGGTATTTTGGTGTCACCACTCGGCGGGTGACACACAGGTGTGGGCCGCACCCCCTGCACCCACCTTGTGACGCCACTGTGTTATATCCTCCTACATATCTGACCAATCCTTCTCTGTCTGCTCTCAATGCTCCACCTCTCTAATACTTCCCCTAACAGTAGGAGTCCACCGAAGTTCTGTTCTTGGACCTCTTCTTTTCTCTCTCTAAACATACATTCTCTTTAGGTGAGCTTGTTCATTCATTCGACATCCAATTTCATCTCTATGCTGTTGATACTCAAATCTACCTTTTCTCCCCTGACCTCTCTCCTCACTCATATCTCCAGCTGTCTTTCTGCTACTGTATCTCTTCTTGGATGTCCCAGCGCTTTCTTAAACATAGCATGTCTAAGACTGAGCTGATCATCTTTCCACCCTCCCGTGTAACCTCACCTCCCACAATTTCACTATTGATTAGCCCTCAAGTAGGCTTTCTTGGAGTTATCCTTAACTTCTCCCTCTCCTTCAAACCACACATTCAGTAACTCTCGCAGTCCTGCCGTTTCCATCTCAAAAATATTTCCAGGATCAGACCCTTTCTGATCCAGGATGCTACTAAGGATGGAATGAACTACTGTAATCTCCTCCTGTCTGGCCTCCCTAACAAATTCTTATTTCTATTCCAATCTACCCTCAATGCTCTGGCTCATCTTCCTCTCCAAACTTTCTACATCCACCTCTCATCTCTTACAAGCCCTTTACTGGCTCTCCTTCCCTACCAAATCTAATTCAAGCCTCTCACACTCATTTACCTGTACAAAGCCCTTACCCATTCCTCTCCCATTTAGATATCTGCCTTATCTCCCTAATGCTACAGTGCAGTTCCCAGCTCCTGTCACTGAGCAAGAGCTGGTATTTTGGTGTCACCACTCGGCGGGTGACACACAGGTGTGGGCCGCACCCCCTGCACCCACCTTGTGACGCCACTGTGTTATATCCTCCTACATATCTGACCAATCCTTCTCTGTCTGCTCTCAATGCTCCACCTCTCTAATACTTCCCCTAACAGTAGGAGTCCACCGAAGTTCTGTTCTTGGACCTCTTCTTTTCTCTCTCTAAACATACATTCTCTTTAGGTGAGCTTGTTCATTCATTCGACATCCAATTTCATCTCTATGCTGTTGATACTCAAATCTACCTTTTCTCCCCTGACCTCTCTCCTCACTCATATCTCCAGCTGTCTTTCTGCTACTGTATCTCTTCTTGGATGTCCCAGCGCTTTCTTAAACATAGCATGTCTAAGACTGAGCTGATCATCTTTCCACCCTCCCGTGTAACCTCACCTCCCACAATTTCACTATTGATTAGCCCTCAAGTAGGCTTTCTTGGAGTTATCCTTAACTTCTCCCTCTCCTTCAAACCACACATTCAGTAACTCTCGCAGTCCTGCCGTTTCCATCTCAAAAATATTTCCAGGATCAGACCCTTTCTGATCCAGGATGCTACTAAGGATGGAATGAACTACTGTAATCTCCTCCTGTCTGGCCTCCCTAACAAATTCTTATTTCTATTCCAATCTACCCTCAATGCTCTGGCTCATCTTCCTCTCCAAACTTTCTACATCCACCTCTCATCTCTTACAAGCCCTTTACTGGCTCTCCTTCCCTACCAAATCTAATTCAAGCCTCTCACACTCATTTACCTGTACAAAGCCCTTACCCATTCCTCTCCCATTTAGATATCTGCCTTATCTCCCTTTACACTCCTACCTGCCTTCTTTGCTCCACAAATACACGCTGCCTTTCCTGCCAATTGATTACTTCCTCCGATTCATGCCTCCAAGATTTTGACCGTGGTGCTCCCTATATCTGAAATTCTCTACTTTTCCCAATCAGACGCTCCACTTCTCCGCATAACTTTAAACAGGCTCTCAAGACCCAGTTCTTTTATCAAACCCAGCCATCTCTCATCCTCACTTTCTGTTACTTGCTCATTTCTACCCCATCTGTGTCACCCCTGTCTACCCCCCACCCCCTTCAGGATGTAAGCTTTCACGACCAGGGCCCTCTCCCCTCATGTGCTTTTCACTCTTTTAGACTATTTTCCACTCCCTAAAATGGCACCTGACCCTCGGTTTCTGCATCTTGATCATTATTTCAGTGTCCTCTCCCCTTATGCTGCAATGTTTATATACCATGTAATTGTCCAAGATTGTTTTCTACAGTAAGTTGTTGTTTTCTTGTTTGCTCATCTGTATATGTACTCTGTCAGGCACTGCGGAACCCTTGTGGCCACATATAAATAAATAACAATATTATTATTATTAGAAAATATTGTATATGCACGATTAGAATTATGAGATTTCTAGTTTTGACCAGTTCCAGGCAAACCCTGTTACATATTAGTTGTAGATTCTTTGGATTGAATAGATCCAAACATACAGTATCATAACATTTCTGATGTTAAAATGAAAGCTTTTTAGATGACATTCACAATACTAGGGTATGCACAAGCCCTGTCCAATAATGCTATACTTATATACTAGTGCCTAAACAATTGAATACTAATATTATTTAATATTAATGTGTCACATCAAAGGGAAATATCCATTGTTTAAAAAAAAGGAAATTTATAAAATTAACTGAAAAAAGCTAGCCCTACACATTTTTATTGCTATTGTATTTCTATTAAACAATGTTTTCATTTTTAAAATGAATACATCTACAATTATCAAAGATATTTAATACATATGATATGAAGAATACATATCCGATACTTAAAAAAATAGGAGTGTAAAGTAATACAGTTGAAATGGGATTTAAAAGAATCAAATATAATTTGCAGACTTTAGTAAACATCTTTTATACTGTATATAATTTCCTCTTTGCATTCACGGTATTAAATATACTGTAGATTACAAATAATATACCTCATAGTAGTATGTTGGATTAACTACAGAATGGCAGGCTGCGAAATACGAATTTCTTGAAGTCAACTTGGAACACCATAATTCTGCATATGATTCTGTGTGGCAAAACAATATTATATCACAAACAAGCTATTGTTTAATTTTATTCAAATGTGTATGTCTGCAATTTCAAATATATGTAAGGCTGGGAAATGCATTGCTCAGGCAGAAATAAAAATTAATAATGAAGGTGCATTTAACAGACTCAGCACCCTGTTGGTTTATGACACAATATTAATGGGAAAGATAAAACAATAATGTAACAAATAAATGCTACTCCTAACATTCAATCATAAAAATAAAATAAAAAATCAGGCTCACATAGCCAAGCCCCTGATTTATCTTCATCCCTTTATTATCTACCCAATCATGCCTCTAATCACAGTGCATGCTATTGATATAATAGGGTATGATTTACAACGAGACCTTTCGGACAGTCATACAAAACAAATGGGACAATTATGAGCTTCAATCAGAGATGGACGTAATGCACATCGCTGCTGCGTCTTTGGAATCCCCGCCCCCAAATGGTGACAGGCTGTAGCTATGGGGGCACTGCGTCCAATGACACAGGACCTGTTCTGCACATGCACAGAACAGATCCTACACATCCGCAGGCTGCCCACCATCGGAGATGTAGGCAAACCAGAATTAGAGGAGCCAAAGCAGCTTCTTGCATGTGGTAGATTTTGTCCAATAGAAAATCGGCAGGAAGTGGTAGAAAGGTAGAAAATCAGTGGTAGAAAAGTGGTAGAAAGGTAGAAAAAGAAAATATAGCAAAAATGCCAGATCATAAAACTGAAAGAAAAAAAGAAGAAACCATGTAAAGGCTGTGTGTTGGCATAGATAGTCGCTAATAGTTATGGCATATAATTTGATATTAGGAATGAACAATTAAACTGAATTGCCAATTCATAGGTGTATGACCAGTTTCGGTCTTTGGAAAGTGCTTACAAGCACATCATTTGTGGGACTGTGGTCTCCAATGATCTTTGTGAGAAAATGTCAAAATGTCACTTTAAAGTCTAGCCAAGTGATTTTTAAACTTTTTCAACTTGCAGCACACTGAACAAGATTTTAAAATTGCCATGGTACACTATCAGTTTTTTTTAAAATAAATAAAATATATAAAAAATATCAAAATATATTTAAAGTTTACATATTTTATAGAAAAAAACAACCAATCCACACTGGTCCCCAAAGGTAAAAGCAAACAGTCCACATTGGCCCCCACAGGAAAATACAAATAGTCCATGCTGGCCTGTGCAGGAAAAAACATATGCTAGATGCAGTAAACCTCAGAAAAAGATGCTATTTTTCTGTGATTTTACTACAAAACCTCTTGTACTTACATAATGTATTAAACATTTTTAATTTTTCTCCTAAAATAATGCTTGATGAAAATACATTTATGTCTTAAATAAGACATGAGAGAGCAAAAAGATGTTGGGAAATATCACGATTTCATGTTTCATATTTGTACATTTATAAGTTTCAGTCTTTTACTTACATTGATACACTGTATAAACACTGTTCTAGAATGTTCTCCCTCTATCAATCTTGGATTCCCACCCATACTTTATTTACTTTGTTTCTTTATTTGACATTGAGTTGTTTAAAGGATTCACTAACTTTTCCTGCAACAGGGAGGTGCAGCATTGGCAGAATAGAATTTCTGCAGTGCCATATGTATCAGGCACAATAGATATCTATGGAGGACTTTCCCTGTAGGGTTATAGCTAAATCATCCTGCCTGGATGTATTCTGTACGGGAGGGTCTAAATCTATGTTAAATTAGGGAATGTGCGTCTCCACAACTTAAACTGCATTACGGTGGAGATACACTGACACCATTTTATTAGAGTTTGGATCTCAAGAGCTGATTTCAGTGACTTCTTTGCAACCAATGGTATTGTAATCAATAGAAGCTATGACCTTGTAAGCTAATAATGTGAATGTGTTTTGTTTTCTAATTATTTTTTTTTTATAAAATTGTCATAGCTCTAAGTCTAACTGAGGCCAAAAGTTTACTTCTGTTCTGGTGGCAGACAGTAATTATACATTTGCTGGACCATCAGACATTGTACTTGCCTATGAAAGGCGCAGAACATCCGAATGACCATGGCTACCCGTGTCATTGCAACTACTGTAAGTCTTTAGATGCATTTGCTGACATTGACACACCCGGGACATGCCAACGACTGGTAACCGCCCTAACCCCTTACCCACTAGTTGCTACCCAGAAATGGCCATCAAATTTGCATGGATCTCTCTGTGTGGTAACCATTAAGCTGTATGTGCACTGCCGCACGGATGCATGTGCAGAGAAAAACCATCAGACACTTGCATGCGATGAGTTCCCTGCATACACATCCAAAATACCCACAGAATGGGAAACGTGTTACGAAGGGAAATGGTTGCTATGGGCAGCTTCTTCATTCTATGGGGGAGATTCAAATGTTTGAAAAGTCAGTTGGGTGTCTGTTTTTTCCTATCTAATAGACAGGAAAAAAACAGACACCCAACTTTTGAAACATTTGAATCTCAACCTATCTGTCTATAGTGTACGTTACTCACGTATCTACTCAATGGATTCTTGAGGGACAAAATTACAGAATTGAAACTCCAAACTGTGTTTTCTCTTCACTTTTGTAAATGCAAATTAAGCATGTACATCGGTATACCTCAAAAATCTTAAATACTTATTTATATTGAACAAAACACCTATCTTTAAAATACCTAAGTATATTCTGATGACAGGAATGTCTACATAGACACTGCTTAATTTGAGATGCAATTTTTGCACTAAAAGTTATTTTAACATGCTATTTTGTTCACCTTTTTGAATGTTAATGGAACAGGGATCGATGATGTTTGCAGTGCCTTTTGTACAGGTTTGATCACTCTTCCAGGAATTTGCAAAAATGCCCAAATCTTGTACTGACAATCCATTTGGTGTAATGTAGTCATCAGACTGTTTATCATTAAAATTTCCACACAGACCTGAATGTTAGAAACACAAGAGAGAGCAACAGTTTAGTTAATCAACAGGTCATCATGTACTGTATACAGTGGCGTAACTAGCACGGGGCAAGCAGGGCACGTGCCCTGGGCGCCCCATCAGACCTGATAGAGGGGACGCTGCTGACCAGCACACCACCATGACACACTACCCTACAGCAAGCCACTCCCGATCTCCTCCAGCTGGGGAGGAGTTGACCACATGGCGCAGGCACTATGCAGCGGAATTGTTTCCCCCCTTCTCCCGGGCGCCGCTGTTGGGTGCAGTGCCGTCACCTGTATCCTGGCTGTCAGGCATGCAGCTCCAGAGTGCAGAATGTGTGAGATGGGGGGAGCAGAGAGGCATGGGCTTCCCATGTGGTGGAAGTAGAAGAAGCTGCTACAGGTGGTGGGACTGGGACTGGCTGCCCTGCTCTTCCTGCCCAACGTGGGTCTGTGGTTTCTGTACTGGGAGCAGCAGCTGGAGAGCACTGGAGTGGACAGCAGCGGGGGTCCGGTGGCAGGACAGGTATGTGTTTCTCCATGACAATGTTTCTCACCTGGCAAAGCTGAGTCTCAGTGACCCATAGAACTTGGAGTGAACCTTCTCCCCATGTCTACCTCTCTCTCTCTCTCTCTCCCCATGCCTCCCTATTTCCCTATGCCACACACTCTCCCTCCCCATGCCTCCCTACCTCTCTCTCTCTATCTCCCCATGCCCTCTCTCTCACCCCTAGGTCCCTGTCTCTCTCCCAATGCCTCTCTCCTCCATACCTCTCTCTTCTTCCCCATGTCTCTCCCTCTCTTTCCCCATGCTCCTCTCTCTCTCTCTCTCTCTCTCTCATTCCCATGTGTCCCTCTCTGTCTCTCTCTCTCTCTCTCTCTCTCTCTCTCTCTCTCTCTCTCTCTCTCTCCCTCCCATGTCTCCCTCTTACTCTGCCATGGTCTCTCACTCTCCCATGTCTCCCTCTCTATCTGCCCTGATCTCTCTCTCTCCCCATGTCTCCCTCTATTTGTTCTAATCTCTCTCTCCCATGACTCCCTCCCTCGCTCACTCTCCACCCCTAGTCTATCTGTCTCCCATGTTTCCATCTCTCTCTGCCACTGATCTCTGTCTCCCTCTCTCTCTGCCACTGGTCCCTGTCTCTCTCTCCCTCCCATGTATCCCTCTTTTTTCACTCCTGGTCTCTCTGTCTCTCTCTCCCATGTCTCTCTCTCTCTCTCAATGCCCTTGGTCTCTCTGTCTCTCTCTTTTTATGCCGTGTGTGTGTGTGTGTGTGTGTCTCTCTATCTGCTCTCTGTCTCTCTCCGATGTCTCACTCTCTCTCTCTCTGCCCCTTGTCTCTGTCTGTCTCTCTCTCTCTCCTATGTCTACCTCTTTGTCCCTGGCCTCTCTCTCTCCTATGTCTCCCTCTCACTCTGCCCTGGTCTCTGTCTCTCTCCCATGTCTCCGTCTCTCTCTGCCCTAGTCTCTGTCTCTCTCTTCCATGTCTCCTTCTCTGCACCGGTGTCTAGCTCTCTCTTTCTTTCTTTCTTTCTCTCCCTCCTATGTCTCCCTCGCTGCCCCTAGTCTCTCTGTCTATGTCTCTCTCTCCCATTTCTCCCTCTCTATGCCCCATGTCTTTCTGTAAAAAGAACATAGTTATGCCTCTGACTGTATATTCATATACATACATAGCTGTATGTGTTACGTAACAGAATAGGTGCAATATTAGCCAACAGCCACTATGGATTCATGCAATAAATATTGACCTGGGTACATATTATTTAACACAACTAGTGGGAGGGTCCTATTGCCCAGAAACTTTCCTCTACCGGTCACTGAAATGAACTTAGAGTTTCTCTGCAGAAAGTGCATCTCTGTTTTTTTCCTCACCCTCCAGGGTCTGTACTGTAATGTATGAATGAACAGAAAATTCATCAACATCTTGGTGTGGTATTCAACAGATACAGGAAATCCAATATATTACTTGTACAATATTGGTTATTTCACCCAAGTACTTCAAACAATTGGAAACAGGGATCTATGCAAATTTGTTTTAGATATTTTGGCAAAACAACATATTACACACCAATAAAACAGGTGGATGAGCAAAATGTTTGATTTCATTGCCCTGGTCTCTAGGAGCAAGGGATGGCAGGAATGTATGTTTTCACAATCATCTATTATAAAGTGTTTACTGTACAAAAGATGGTAACTGCTAAACCTAGTGAAGCAATCACATACTGTAGGTGTGCTTAGCTGCTATGATTATCACTTAAGACACCCATACTGTAGGCATTTAATAAAGGGCATTTACCTTTTTCTATGCTAAAGTTGCCCTGTAACAAACCATTAATATAACAGCATCTTAACGGCATTCTTCTCTTGAAGATGACTGTCCCCTACATAAATATACAGCTGTATTGATATTCCAGAATATTGATTTGGGCAGTGGCATATCAGTAATGGGTTCAGTTCTGATTAGTTAATGTGCTCTATTGGTGGCTCACGTGCGGAATTTCAGTTTCGGCATGGATGCGTTCCACAGGGTGGAATGCATGGAACTTCTAGTCCTGATGCCGATTTTTGATGCTTTATTGCTGTTTTTAATTTTACTGGTTTTCCTCCTATAAGGTAATTGCCATTGGTACTCAGAGATGAGACCCATATTATAAAAATTTAGTAGGTTTTGAGCCACTTTCGGTTTTGCATGGCCAGGATATCTGGTCCAGTTGTGGGTGAGGACATTGACTAATAGGTACTGGTAAAAAGAGAAGCCCTGGATGGGATGGTGCTTTATGGATGATCCAATATTTTGCTGTCTTGATAAAAATCCAGATGGAACGAAACGTTGACCACTGTTTATGTAGATTTGTGAGTTACATTGACTTACCTGTTGCCTCTCTTGCACTAATTTGGTGAGTGCTGTACTTTTGTTCTACATGTAATGGGTGCAAGGTGTGCACTGCACATGGGCCCTTGGATCAAGGGAGTCCCACACCACACGGTGGCCATTTTACCTAAGTTTCACACATGCACAGTAAGAAAATCACAATGAAAGCGATCTCACCATTTCCCCGGAGACCTGTGCATCAATGACGCGCAGTAAGGTGAGGCCGGTGAGGCAGAGCCTCTCCTGTGATGCTTTAATATACTCAAGTGTTTTGACTATACAAATTATTAAAAAACTACAAAGAAGATATTATAAATATCTTCTTTGTATTATTCTAATAATTTTTATACTCAGAACTCTGGAGTATACTAGTCTATGACAGGTAAGGCAATGCCTCACCTGCCTACCTTATCTGCACATCTCTGACCAAATTTCCAGCAGTATATACTGATGCACCTTTGTATAATGCCAACACGAACCCTCGGGTTCATATATTGTATGTAAATCTCGCTCTGTAACTAGCCAGTACCTCCCCAGCCATTTACTTCACCGCACGTCACTGCTGTGCATGCACATTAGAATATGTGATCAGAGTCACTGCACTGCTGGCTAGAGAGGAGGAGGCCCAGGCGGAGATGGCACACAGGCCCCCTCCTCTCTTAATATGCCTCTGCATCTGTGTTTTCTTGATTATTGGTACATAGTGATATGCTTTTATCAACAGAGGATCGACCCACAAGATTGATCTGGACAGTGGCTCCCGAACCTTCTTGAATCACAGCGCCCTTGAGTATCAGCATTTTTTTCACACCACCTCTAGGCCAAAAGTTTCTTGAGAAATTCAGCAAATATTATTAAAATAAGATTTTACTTACCGATAAATCTATTTCTCATAGTCCGTAGTGGATGCTGGGGACTCCGTCAGGACCATGGGGAATAGCGGCTCCGCAGGAGACAGGGCACAAAAGCAAGCTTTTAGGATCACATGGTGTGTACTGGCTCCTCCCCCTATGACCCTCCTCCAAGCCTCAGTTAGGTACTGTGCCCGGACGAGCGTACACAATAAGGAAGGATCTTGAATCCCGGGTAAGACTCATACCAGCCACACCAATCACACCGTACAACTTGTGATTTGAACCCAGTTAACAGTATGATAACAATGAAGTAGCCTCTAAAAAAGATGGCTCACAACAATAATAACCCGATTTTTTGTAACAATAACTATGTACAAGTAATGCAGACAATCCGCACTTGGGATGGGCGCCCAGCATCCACTACGGACTATGAGAAATAGATTTATCGGTAAGTAAAATCTTATTTTCTCTAACGTCCTAGTGGATGCTGGGGACTCCGTCAGGACCATGGGGATTATACCAAAGCTCCCAAACGGGCGGGAGAGTGCGGATGACTCTGCAGCACCGAATGAGAGAACTCCAGGTCCTCCTCAGCCAGGGTATCAAATTTGTAGAATTTTGCAAACGTGTTTGCCCCTGACCAAGTAGCTGCTCGGCAAAGTTGTAAAGCCGAGACCCCTCGGGCAGCCGCCCAAGATGAGCCCACCTTCCTTGTGGAATGGGCATTTACAGATTTTGGCTGTGGCAGGCCTGCCACAGAATGTGCAAGCTGAATTGTACTACAAATCCAACGAGCAATAGTCTGCTTAGAAGCAGGAGCACCCAGCTTTTTGGGTGCCTACAATATAAACAGCAAGTCAGACTTTCTGACTCCAGCCGTCCTGGAATTATATATATATATATATATATATATTTTCAGGGCCCTGACAACGTCTAGCAACTTGGAGTCCTCCAAGTCCCTAGTAGCCGCAGGCACCACAATAGGTTGTTTCAGGTGAAAACGCTGACACCACCTTAGGAAGAAACTGGGGACGAGTCCGCAGTTCTGCCCTGTCCGAATGGAAAATCAAATATGGGCTTTTGTAAGACAAAGCCGCCAATTTTTACAATCGCCTGGCCGAGGCCAGGGCCAACAGCATGGTCACTTTCCATGTGAGATATTTCAAATCCACAGATTTGAGTGGTTCAAACCAATATGATTTGAGGAATCCCAACACTACGTTGAGATCCCACGGTGCCACTGGAGGCACACAAGGGCTGTATATGCAATACTCCCTTGACAAACGTCTGGACTTCAGGAACTGAAGCCAATTCTTTCTGGAAGAAAATCTATAGGGCCGAAACTTGAACCTTAATGGACCCCAATTTGAGGCTCATAGACACTCCTGTTTGCAGGAAGTGCAGAAATCGACCTAGTTGAAATTTTTTCGTGGGGCCTTCCTGGCCTCACCCACGCAACATATTTTTACCACATGTGGTGATAACGTTGTGCGGTCACCTCCTTCCTGGCTTTGACCAGGGTAGGTATGACCTCTTCCGGAATGCCTTTTCCCTTAGGATCCGGCGTTCAAACCGCCATGCCGTCAAAACGCAGTCGCGGTAAGTCTTGGAACAGACAAGGTCCCTGCTGGAGCAGGTCCTTTCTTAAAGGCCGATGCCACGGTTCCTCTTGGAACAGACATGGTACTTGCTGAAAGCAAATCCCTTCTTTGCTCCCGAGGCCATTAGTCCTCTGTGAGCATCTCTTGAAGTTCCGGTTACCAAGTCCCTCTTGGCCAATCCGGAGCCACGAGTATAGTTCTTACTCCTCTATGTCTTATAATTCTCAATACCTTGGTTATGAGAAGCAGAGGAGGGAACACATACACCGACTGTTACACCCACGGTGTTACCAGGACGTCCACAGCTAACGCCTGAAGGTCTCGTGACCTGGCGCAATACCTGTCCCATTTTTTGTTTGGGCGGGACGCCATCATGTCCACCTTTGGTCTTTCCCAACGGTTCACAATCATGCGGAAAACTTCCCGATGAAGTTCCCACTCTCCCGGGTGGAGGTCGTGCCTGCTGAGGAAGTCTGCTTCCCAGTCGTCCACTCCCGGAATGAACACTGCTGACAGTGCTATCACATGGTTTTCCGCCTAGCGAAAAATCCTTGCAGTTTTGCCACTGCCCTCCCGCTTCTTGTGCCGCCCTTTCTGTTTACGTGGGCGACTGCCGTGATGTTATCCCACTGGATCAATACCGGCTGACCTTGAAGCAGAGGTCTTGCTAAGCTTAGAGCATTATAAATTTGCTCTTAGCTCCAGTATATTTATGTGGAGAGAATTCTCCAGACTTGATCACACTCCTTGTGTGACTGCTCCCCAGCCTCTCAGGCTGGCCTCCGTGGTCACCAGCATCCAATCCTGAATGCCGAATCTGCGGCCCTCTAGAAGATGAGCACTCTGTAATCACCACAGGAGAGACACCCTTGTCCTTGGATATAGGGTTATCCGCTGATGCATCTGAAGATGCGATCCGGACCATTTGTCCAGCAGATCCCACTGAAGAGTTCTTGCGTGAAATCTGCCGAATGGAAGCGCTTCGTAATAAGCCACCATTTTTACCAGGACTCTTGTGCAATGATGCACTGACACTTTTCCTGGTTTTAGGAGGATCCCGATTAGCTCGGATAACTCCCTGGCTTTCTCCTCTGGGAGAAACACCTTTTCCTGGACTGTGTCCAGAATCATCCCTAGGACCAGCAGACGTGTCGTCGGAACAACTGCGGATTTGGAATATTTAGAATCCACCCGTGCTGTCGTAGAACTACTTGAGATAGTGCTACTCCGACCTCCAACTGTTCTCTGGACCTTGTTCTTATCAGGAGGTCGTCCATTTTCTTTGAAGACGAATCCTCCTTTCGGTCATTACCTTGGTAAGGACCCGGGGTGCCTTGGACAATCCAACGGCATCGTCTTGAAACTGATAGTGACAGTTCTGTACCACGAACCTGAGGTACCCTTGGTGAGAAAAGGCAAATTTTGGGACATGGAGGTAAGCATCCCTGATGTCCCGGGACACCATATAGTCCCCTTGTTCTTTGCTATCACTGCTCTGAGTGACTCCATCTGGATTTGAACCCTTGCAAGTGTTCAAATTTTTCAGATTTAGAATAGGTCTCACCTAGCCTTCAGTACCACCATATAGTGTGGAGTAATACCCCTTTCCTTGTTGTCGGAGGGGTAATTTTATTATCACCTGCTGGGAATACAGCTTGTGAATTGTTTTCAATACTGCCTCCCTGTCGGAGGGAGACATTGGTACAGCAGACTACAGGAACCTGCGAGGGGGGAAACCTCTCGACATTCCAATCTGTACCCCTTGGATACTACTTGTAGGATCCAGGGGTCCTGTACGGTCCCAGCGTCATGCTGAGAACTTGGTAGAAGCGGTGGAGGGCTTCTGTTCCTGGGAATGGGCTGCCTGCTGCAGTCTTCTTCCCTTTCCTCTATCCCTGGGCAGATATGACTCTTATAGGGACGAAAGGACTGAGGCTGAAAAGACGGTGTCTTTTTCTGCAGAGATGTGACTTAGGGTAAAAAACGGTGGATTTTCCAGCAGTTGCCCTGGCCACCAGGTCCCATGGACCGACCCCAAATAACTCCTCCCCTTTATACGGCAATACATCTTTGTGCCGTTTGGAATCTGCATCACCTGACCACTGTCGTGTCCATAAACATCTTCTTGCAGATATGGACATCGCATTTACTCTTGATGCCAGAGTGCAAATATCCCTCTGCGCATCTCGCATATATAGAAATGCATCCTTTAAATGCTCTATAGTCAATAAAATACTGTCCCTGTCAAAGGTATCAATATTTTTAGTCAGGGAATCCGACCAAGCCACCTCAGCTCTGCACATCCAGGCTGAGGCGATCGCTGGTCGCAGTATAACACCAGCATGTGTGTGTATACTTTTTAGGATATTTTTCAGCCTCCTATCAGCTGGCTCCTTAAGTACAGCCCTATCCGTAGATGGTACCGCCACTTGTTCTGATAAGCGTGTGAGCGCCTTATCCACCCTGAGGGGTGTTTCCCACCGCGCCTTAACTTCTGGCGGGAAAGGGTATACCGCCAATAATTTTCTATCGGGGGAAACCCACGCATCATCACACACTTCATTTAATTTATCTGATTCAGGAAAAACTACAGGTAGTTTTTTCACCTCACACATAATACCCTTTTTTGTGGTACTTGGAGTATCAGAAATATGTAACACCTCCTTCATTGCCCTTAACGTGTGGCCCTAAAAGAAAATACGTTTGTTTCTTCACCGTCGACACTGAAATCAGTGTCCGTGTCTGGGTCTGTGTCGACCGACTGAGGTAAATGGGCATTTTACAGCCCCTGACGGTGTTTGAGACGCCTGGACAGATACTAATTTGTTCGCCGGCCCTCTCATGTCGTCAACCGGCTTGCAGCGTGTTGACATTGTCACGTAATTTCCATAAATAAGCCATCCATTCCGGTGTCGACTCCCTAGAGAGTGACATCACCATTACAGGCAATTTGCTCCGCCTCCTCACCAATATTTTCCTCATACATGTCGACACACACGTACCGACATACAGCACACACATAGGGAATGCTCTGATAGAGGACAGGACCCACTAGCCCTTTGGGGAGACAGAGGGAGAGTTTGCCAGCACACACCAAAACGCTATAATTATCCAGGGACAACCTTTATATAAGTGTTCCTTTTATAGCATTTTAATATATATACATATCGCCAAATCAGTGCCCCCCCTCTCTGTTTTAACCCTGTTTCTGTAGTGCAGTGCAGGGGAGATCATAGGAGCCTTCCCACCAGCCTTTCTGTGAGGGAAAATGGCGCTGTGTGCTGAGGAGAATAGGCCCCGCCCCCTTTTCGGCGGGCTTCTTCTCCGGAGTTTTAGATATCTGGCAGGGGTTAAATACATCCATATAGCCTCAAGGGCTATATGTGATGTATTTTTCGCCATACAGGTATTATACATTGCTGCCCAGGGCGCCCCCCCCCAGCGCCCTGCACCCTCCGTGACTGCTGTGTGAAGTGTGCTGACAACAATGGCGCACAGCTGCAGTGCTGTGCGCTACCTGATGAAGACTGAGAGTCTTCTGCCGCCTGGTTCCGGACCTCTTCATCTTCAGCATCTGCAAGGGGGGTCGGCGGCGCGGCTCCGGGACGAACCCCAGGGCGAGCCCTGTGTTCCGACTCCCTCTGAAGCTATGTCCAGTAGCCTAAGAATCCAATCCATCCTGCACGCAGGTGAGTTGAAAATCTCTCCCCTAAGTCCCTCGATGCAGTGAGCCTGTTGCCAGCAGGACTCACTGAAAATAAAGAACCTAAAAACTTTTTCTAAGCAACTCTTTAAGAGAGCCACCTAGATTGCACCCTTCTCGGCCGGGCACAAAAACCTAACTGAGGTTTGGAGGAGGGTCATAGGGGGAGGAGCCAGTACACACCATGTGATCCTAAAAGCTTGCTTTTGTGCCCTGTCTCCTGCGGAGCCGCTATTCCCCATGGTCCTGACGGAGTCCCCAGCATCCACTAGGACGTTAGAGAAATTAATTAAATTGTGTTTACCTGTCATATTTAGGTTCTGTTATGTGATGATAGACAGGGCTGCAATTCTGATTATTCACATATTTTAGGATTTGGAGCAACTGGCATTTGTTCATTCCCATCACATTGCCCAGCAGCAATTTGATTTGGTTCTGGGCTAGTAACAGTTGGCAACCCTACAAGTACCCTGAGGAACCCCAATGTACCATGTCACCCAGATTGGGAACCACTGATCTGAACCCATGATTGTCCACTCCGACTGTACTGTGTGGGAGCTTCAGGTGGCAGCAGAATAGACCAATATGCAGAGTATTTATCTTTATGCTCAGGAGACAAATAACACATGGCTCACAGGTTAGGGGCATCTCTAGCTGCAAGATCGGCATAAGGAACTAATATTGATTGGAAATGTACAAATTAATCTTGGATATAGAAGATTATTCTAATAATTTGGTGAATTTACTATCATTTTTTTTATTTAGTTGTCTTGGGGTGTGACTGTATGTTTACAGTATTTGCTCTAAGGGCTCAAACACACAAGACAACAGCAGAACAATTGCAGTTTCCCTGAAGTCCCATCATGGTCACCAACTAAAGGTGGACACAGCAATAACTCATAAATGCTATTGTACAATATATTATTTAAGTATACTGGTAGTCTGATTTTTGTCTTATTAGTACTCAACACAATGAGCATAAGCAACACTTTATGACTGAAGACTTTTTTTTACAGAAAACAATTTGAATTTAAAAAAAAAGTGTCTGCTGCAGTCGTATTGAGCAAGTTCTTTAGTTTATGCTTTTGTTTGTTTTGTGTGGACCATCTCCCTCACTTCCCCATATAAATACTGTTTTTGTCCCATACAGTATTTCAAATTATAGGAGAGACATGCTCATATTTATTGGATTACATATGTTTTACATGCATGTCAACTCTCTCTTGAAAATAAACTGACAAATGTTTGGACACAAATTCACCTGTCATAATTTTCTTCTTAAATTGAGCTTCTTGTATTTCCATTGTATAGATAATGTGCCTGGTTTAGGGTTATTGGGCTTTTTGCAGGGGTGCCATGGGTTTGGAGTCAAGCCAATATCAAATAGCTTATGTTCAATGTGATAGGCAAAACCAGTGCTGGTGACAATCATAAAGTATGTGGACAAGCTGTAGTTCCAAAACTGCGTGCTGTGGCACCCCCGGGTGCCAAGAAGCATTTTCAGGGGTGCCATGGGTTGGTAGTCAAGGGCCAAATCAAATGATTAATGGTCAATGTGAAAAACCAGTGCTAGTGACAATCAATCATAAAATATGTGAACAAACAGAGGCACAACCCTGCCCACCACCACATAACTGAACCTAGGGGGGGATTAAATTGGGCACAAGGTTTTCATTGCAAAAAAATCTTGGCGCCCATTGTGCACAATTTTGTATTACCATAAGTATGTGTGCTCCTGATACCAGAGTTATCACCAGTCCAGTGATCTCCACGGCTCCCAGTGGTCTCCCCTCCATCTTTGCACTGAGGAGGGGGCTGCTGGTAGGGGAGGTGGCTACTTTTGAATTGTTTCAATATTTTGGATTACATGTATCTTTTATACAATACTTATGAAATGTAAATTCTGCACCTATGTGAGACAGATGCAATTATGCATTATTTTGTTACCTTATAAATTACATGTATCATAAGATGTATTTTGCTCAAAATGGAGATAAGAAAACTGACTCTGAAATGTGTTTTCTAATCACTGTTGTTAACCTGTTATAGCCCTTACTAGTGACTTCAAATATGTTGTGTTCTCTTAGACTATTTAAACTAGAGATGTGTGCAGATCCCCGAGTTTTGGGTTTGGTCTTGGTTCTAATTCATCATCATGTTTTGGTTTTGGCAAAACTACCCTCAAGTGTTTTGGTTCGTATAAAAATCAATATAAAAATTATAATCATTTATTAAACTTGATAAAATCCGGGGGGGGGGGGAACTAAAATCATGCAATTTATGCAAGCCAAAACCTAAAATTCAGACTTACAGTAGGGGAACATTTACTAAGCAGTGATAAGAGCGGAGAAGTGAGCCAGTGGAGAAGTTGCCCATGGCAACTAATCAGCACTGAAGTAATATCTATAATTTGTATACTATAAAATGATACAGAGCTTCTGATTGGTTGATTGGGCCATTTCTCCACTGGGTCAGTTCTCTGCTCTTATAACTGCTTAGTAAATGTCCCCCTTAGAATCCAAATTCCAAACTGCAACAATACTCAAACAGGTTCTTGGTTCGGACCTCCTTGGGAGATCTGGACCAGGTTTTGGTTTGTTTCTAATCCACAAAATTCAGATGGATTCGGATTTCTGGAGAAATTAACTGCACATCTCTAATTTAAACTGTTGCACATGAAAGTTCACAGAACCTGTTTTTATCATTTAAGGAGAATTTTACAGAATTGAGCCGCGTGACCAATTAATGATATCATTAAATAAAAGACACCATCTTGAAGTGATATGAAAACTTACCACAGGTTTGACCAGCGTAAGCATTGTTTACATAGATGTAAACTTGCATTATAGGTATGAGCTGAATATCCAGCCTGAGACCAATGTTTGTTTGCACAATGATGTAGAATGACGTCGGCTTGAAAATAGTCAAGTTACCTGGTAACAGATTAGTATGTTATTAATATTATATAGTGAGAAAACACAAAATATAAATAAAAATATATGGTTAAACAGATGCTAATTTAGTAAATAAATTGTATAACAAGAACTCATAGGGTTATATTTACTAAGACTCTCTTTTCTGCTGATATCAGCCGAGATCAATCTCGGCTTACATCGGCAGTGTTTTGAGAAAAACATGGAAATTTACTAAACTACCACATTTTTTCAATTCGAATACACAGATGTCGGTGTAATTCGTATTGCCAGCAGTGTTATACAGGAGAGAATAGTAAAACACTGCCGGACTTAACACAATGAAGCCCGGCCAGATCAGTGAGATCCGTGAAGGGCTTCATTGTGTACAGTATGTGAAAGAGTTAAAAATAAAAATTGCATGGAGTCCCCCTCCTAAGCATAACCAACACCGGGCTCTTGGGCCGGTCCTGTTTCCAAAAATACTGGAGATGCAATTTTCCCACCATTGACTATAATGAAGGACCGCAATCCTCCATTATAGCAAGTGCGCTCTGCCTGATTGACAGGCCAGGAGCACACAGCCAATCAGGGAAGTGCTATGACATGGCGCTCCCTGATTGGCTGCCAGGACCTCTAGTGAGAGGAGTCACGGAGAGTCCCGGCATTCATGGAAAGGGGTTCCATGTGTAAACATGGAACGCCTTTAGTGGCGTGGATCAGGATTTTTGCATTTTGTTTTTTTTAACCCCTTGGATGACTACTTGGACTGAAGAGGACAGATCATCACTGGATTATAGGTGAGTATATATTTTTTAATTAAACAGGTACCCGATTGGACTCTACTGTAGAAAGGGATGTGAATGGCAGCGTGGGATGTAGGTAAGTATGTGAGAGTGTGTATGTATGTGTATTAAAGTTGTACTTTCACGGTGTGTGTCCTTTTTTGGGGGGTATTTTTGTGTGTGTGGAACTACGAAGGTACCAGTGCGCCCATTAATTCCCCGCATGCTGGTACTTGTGGTTCCCCAAGTACCAGCTTGCGGGGGAGGCTTGCTGGGACTTGTAGTTCCACAACAAAAGACAATAGTCTTTTTTTACACTTTAAAAGGCTATCAGCCCCCCATCCACCGCCCAGGGATGGGGGGGGCAGCCTTGAGCTTCACCCCTGGCCATTAAATGCCTGAAGGAGGGGGACTCCTTGATTAAGGGGTCCCCACTCCCCCAGGGAACCCCAGCCAGTGGTGACTAGTTGGGGGGACTAATGCCATGGCCGCAGGGACCAATATAAATGTGTCCCCCGGCTGCTGGTTTTAAAAATAAGGGGGACCCCTACATCTTTTGTCCCCCATATTTTTGGAACCAGGACCGGCCCAAGTACCCAGTGCTGGTTGTATAAATATGGGGAACCCCTACACATTTCCCCCCCCCTGTATTTTTACAACAAGGACTGGCTCAAAGAGCCCGAGGCTGGTTATGCTTAGGAGGGGGAACCCCACACTATTTTTTTTTAAAATCTTTAACACTTTTGCACACTTTACATAGAAACATAGAATTTGACGGCAGATAAGAACCACTTGGCCCATCTAGTCTGCCTCTTTCTTTTTTTTATCCTTTAGGCAATCTCAACCCTTTTTGAACATTTTACACAGAGAAGCATGCACGGATCTCACAGATCCGTGCGTGACTATCAAAACACGCCAGCTAGAAGCTGGTCTATTTGAATGCTCCATTTCTGTATGAACGCTATGCTTTCCCTGCAGTATTTTGCTATTGGGGGTCATTCAGACCTGATTGCATGCTAGATTTCTTCGCTGCGCTCAGGTCAGAACTGAGCTTGCGTATGCACCACAATGCGCAGGCACGTCGCACAGGTGCAAAGCGAATCGTTGCTGTGCGATTGATTTAATGAACAATCCATTCGCACAGCCGATCACAAGGACATTGACAGGGAGAAGGCGTTTGTGGGTGTCAACTGACCGTTTTCTGGGAGTGGTTGGAAAAACGCAGGCATGTCCAAGCGTTTGCAGGGCGAGTGTCTGATGTCAATTTCCGGGACCTGACAGGCTGAAGTGATCGCAGAGGCTGAGTAAGTCCTGGGCAACTCAGAAACTGCACAAAACCTTTTTGTAGTGCTCGGCTGCACATGCGATCGCATGCTTGCAAAGCAAAAATACACTCCCCTATAAGCAGCGACTATCTGACCGCAGCGCTGCAAAAAATAGCTAGTGAGCGATCAGGTCTGAATTAGGCCCATTGTCGACAGTGATTGAGAATACAAATTCTTAGTAAATTCCCGTGTTGTCTAAAATAACAGCCGCGTTTCACCGATGGTCTGTTGATTCGTATTTGTGTGGTCGGCAGTGTATCTCAATACGAATAGCCCCAACACTGCCACGAATTGAGCTTAGTAAATTCCGGAGATGACACTTAGAAAAAAAGAGCAAACTAGAATGGATTCAGGAGCTTAGTAAATTTCCACCAAAAAAGAGTGTATCTAATATAAGGTTCAGTTAAAACACCAAAACAGCTGCACAATCCAAAAGTGATGGTGTGCGGCAACTCACTAATGCACTAGAAAGTAAGAAAACCAGGGGTGGAATTGCACTAATAAAATTATAAATGTAATGATGTGGCAGAATGGAAAGGATAAAAAAAGAAAAAATATATTAAGCAGTGTGGGAAGAGACACTCCTTGCTTCTGCAGCTCTCACAGTGGGGGTAATTCTGAGTTGATCGCAGCAGCAAATTTGTTAGCATTTAGGCAAAACCATGTGCACTGCAGGGGGGACAGATATAACATGTGCAGAGAGAGTTAGATTTGGGTGGGTTGTATTCAAACTGAAATCTAAATTGCAGTGTAAAGATAAAGCAGCCAGTATTTACCCTGCACAGAAACAAAATAACCCACCCAAATCTAACTCTCTCTGCAAATGTTATATCTGCCTCCCCTGCAGTGCACATGGTTTTGCCTAATTGCTAACAAACTTGAGGCTGCGATCAACTCAGAATTACCCCCAGTGACCGGAAAGGTCCCTCTGCCTCCCTGCAACCTCCCCCCAGTGTTTGCCATGCTGCCGATCACCGCTGATCAGTCAGCATGGCAGGATTCCCCAGTGGCTGGAGACAATGGCAGCCTCTGGGAAAGTGTAAGTTAGACACACACACACACCCTTTCCCGTGTACCTGGTGGCTGCCCTGGCTTTTGAAATAAAAGTCGCAATGGTTGCGATGGTGACAACCTATTTTCCGATGTTTGAAAAAACTGTTTTTTGTTTTTTTACAAATATCCCCCCCAAAACAAATGTTTTCTTTTTTTTTTTAAACAAAATAATTTTGGATAAATTTAAATAAATGCTCATCACCTAATTCACTCATTAAATAAAACCTGTCAATTTCTGAGCAGTTTTTGAGGGAAAAAAATTGTCAGTCATAGGGCTTAATTCAGACCTGATCGCTGTGCTGCAAATTACACTGTCCTGCGATCAGATAGTCACCACCCAGGGGGAGTGAAAATTTGCCGTGCAAGTGTGCGATTGCATGTGTACGCTGTGCGAAAATTCCCCTCAGTCAGTGGACAGCTGCAAAACTGTTTGCATCACACTCACCATAGTATGTTGTTCCTAATCTGTGCAGTGTGTGCATAGCTCAATACTTACTCCTCCAGTGCGAAGAAAACAGGCTGATCGGGGCCGGAGCTGACGTCACACACCTGCCCTGAAAACACTTGGTAACGGCTGCGTTTTTCCAGATACTCCCAGAAAACGGCCAGTTACCACCCACAAACGTCCTCTTCCTGTCAATTAGCTTGCGAACGCTCGTGCGATCGAAATTAAAAATGCATATATAGAAATAATGTTGAGTGTGGAGGGAATGAGTTTGGAAATAATTTAAATAAAGTGAAGAAATGAATGTTGGTGCAGTTTTGTCTATGGTCCTTAAGATTAGTAGACTGTTTTTATATTGTATACATTAAATACAGTCAACTACTTTAGAGATTAATAGAGCAGAAAAGCAGCAGCAAAACATTTTATGGGTAAAAATAGTCTTCCCTCTGTTCAGTGGGGGAACTTATGAGTGGTGGGCCCAGGTGCAAAAGGATGCTTTGGGCCCCCCTTCGCTGCTCCACCCCAAGTTCATAATATGCACATGGCAGAGGGTGACAGGGAGAGGCACAGGGTGATGGGAGAGGCAGTCAGTGGGTGACGATGAGAGGGTGATGCCAGGGAAAGGCAGTGGTCGACAGGGAGAGGGTGCTGAAGAGAGGCAGTGGATGACAGGGAGAGGCAGTCAGTGGATGACGGTAAGAGGGCGACGCCAGGGAGAGGCAGTGGATGACAGGAAGAAAGTGCCAAGGAGAGGCAGTGGATGACAGGGAGAGGCAGTCAGTGGATGACGGTAAGAGGGCGACGCCAGGGAGAGGCAGTGGATGACAGGAAGAGAGTGCCAAGGAGAGGCAGTGGATGACAGGGAGAGGCTGAAAGGGAGAGGCAGAGGGTGATGCCAGGGGAAGGTAGTGGGTGATGGGCAGAGGGCGACAGTGAGTGGTAGGGAGGGTGACACCAGGGAGTGGCAGTGGGTAACACCAGGGAAAGGCAGTGGGTGACAGGGATACACAGTGGATGACGGAGAGATTTGACAGTGAGTGGCAGTGGGTGACAAGGAGGGGTGCCGAGGAGAGGCAGTGGGTAATAGGGAGAAGGTGATGCAAGGAGATGCAGTGGGTGACAGGGAGAGGAGGACAGGGAGAAGCACTGTGTGATGCTAGGGAGAGGCTGGTGAAAAGGAGAGCAGGACAGGCAGAAAGTGACTGAGAGGGTGACGGTGAGAGGTAGTGGGTGACAGGGAGAGTGTGATAGGGAGAGCCAGTGGGTGACAAGGAGAGAATGATATCAAGAGGCAGTGGGTAGCAGAGAATGGAAGTTGGTGACAGGGAGAGGGCGATGGAGGGAGCAGTGGGTTATACTAGTTAGAGGCATTGGGTGATGCCAGGGAGAGGGTGACAGGCGGTGGAAAACAGGGAAAGGTTGATGGGCAACAGGTGATGCAGAGAGACAATGAGTGTAGCCAGGGAGAGGGTGGCTGACAGTGGGTGACAGGGAGAGGGTGACGAAGAAAAGCAGTGGGTTACGCTAGGGAGAGATAGGGGGTAATTCAGACCTGATCGTTCGGGTGCGTTTTTTGCATCCCTGCGATCAGGTAGTCGCTGTCTACAGGGGGAGAGGGAATTCGCTGTGCATGTGTGCGTTTGGATGTGTTGGAGAGCTGCACAAACTAATTTTGTACAGTCTCTGCACAGCCCAGGACTTACTCTTCCAGTGCGATGATCGGGGCCGGAGCTGACGTCTGAAACCCTCCCTCCGAACGGCTGGTTCCTCCTGCGTTTTTCTGGACACTCCTTAAAAACGGTCAGTTGCCACCCACAAATGCCCTCTTCCTGTCAATCTTATTGCGTTCGCCAGTGAGATGGGATTTTTTGCACCACCCTTTCGCTGCCCAGCGCTCCCTGTTGCTGCGGACCGTCTCGCCTGCGCATTGCGGTGCATACACAGTTCAGACCTGATTGCCTGCTGTGCGAAAATGCACAGCAGCGATCAGGTCTGTATCAGACCCATAGTGGGTTACAACGGGTAGAGGGTGACAGGGAGTCATAATGAAGCAGGCCATAGAAAACATGACAAGAATAGGTAACAGGATATAGTCCCACTGAAACTAGTACAGTTTCAGTGGGAATATATCCTGGTACCTATTCTTGTCATGGTTTTCACATTTGAGATATTGCTTGATATGATTAATACATCCACATGACTTTCATCTCTGGGGGGAACAATGTTTTCTATGTGCTGCTTCATTATGCTTTGTCACTTTGGTTAATTCGTTCTGACATCATTGCTATATAGTATTTTATGTGAACAGCTTATTATTTACTTGTTATTTGCAATTTCAGAATGCCAGGGGATGTCTCCATATTAGTTATGCTGCAGCCACGTGACTTGGTTCTGTTTTATTTGCCAGTTTAATGCAGTTAACAACACTATTTACCTAAGTTATTACTTCACCATGATGCCATGATATTGCCCTGGCTAGATGTTACAGGGGTTAGCTACACCTATGTGCTGGATGCTAAATGTACCATAGACTCTGTTATTGCTGTTTTTTTGTATATTTATTTTATAAATATGTGGTGTTTGTAGTCACTATGGCAACTAGTTCTGCCCCCCAGAGCCGGGACCGATGATGTAATTTCCATCCGGAAAAGGAAATAACTTGGGGGCAGCTGTGTTTTTCATTTGCACTGGGTGTTATAAAGGTAAACTTTGTTTTATATCATATTAACCTAACGAAAGGTGCTTAATAAAGGCATCTGAAACAATGATATTCAAGAAATGTATGCTGTGACTTATTGAAATCCGTGGAGTGCTGCCCACCTCTATCTTCTTGCTGTATTACTTGGATGTCTATGTCCAATGGAAGGCACCCTGGTACCCTGATTGCTTTAACCTGAGTGCCGGTCATTCATGTGTGTGTGTGTGTGTGTGTGTGTGTGTGTGTGTGTGTGTGTGTGTGTGTGTGTGTGTATATATATATATATATATATATATATAATTTTATTTTTATTTTTTTGCATATGCACCATAATACATGTGAGGAGGGAACTAGAAATTAATCATGCGTCCCAGAGTGATACATGGATAATGTTGATTTTAAGTCACACCATCGTGTAAAGTTTTTAAGTCACAAAGTGAACTGGCTAATTTAAAGGGTCATACTGTACATACAATGCAGCACATCTCAATTGCCTGCGGTGTCTATGATAAAGAGTGAATCTAAAAACTGAAGTTAGCTGTACTTATCTTACCCTGTTCATAAGGTAAATTCACTTCAGCAGAGTTTATTATTACTTCTCCATTGTTCTTAATTTCCAGATTCTATGGTGAAGAAGAAACTAACGTCACAACTAAAAGCATTTTCAGATAAAACTTATGCACAGATCAATAAAACGATAGTACAAACAAATGAAAACAAAAACAATATATCCACCAATAAATTGATTTGGAATTTATTATTAACTTTTTGCTCTTCCTTGTTTACTTCCAGCAAGGGATCAGACCTTTGCTGTTTCTTCCACTCACATAGAGAATACTTTTTAGGAAAACTGTCGCTTGTTCCTTTACTTCGTCATCATCAGCTCATGCTTATACAACTGTGTTGATTAGACACAAGTCTAAGGTGAAATATATCCCTATGGTCCAGATTTATCAAGCCTTGGAGAGTGATAAATTCCACGGTGATAATCAGCTCATAACTGTCATTTTTTAAACACAGCCTGTAACATGGCAGTTAGAAGCTGACTGGTTGGTACTTTATCACTGTGCAATTTATCAGTCTCCAGGGCTTGATAAATTTGGGTCTATGTATGACCCTTAACTTATCAAGGAAACCACTGGTTCGATCTAAACTGATGTTCATGTACTGTATGACAAAATGTATTAATGTATTTTATTTATCTGTTGCTGTGTAAATTTAGCATTTTAATAAACTGTGATTGATATCATTTTTAAAATGCCCCCCAGGCACTCAGTCACCTCACCCGCTCCAGATGCTTCACTCACGCCACGGTGACTGACAGCTGTGGCTCTGGGTCTGGCCATTCTCCACTACGGAGACGGCGACCGGCATCCCACTTGGGGGTTTATTTACTAAGATTCGTGTTTCTGCAGAATTGGTCGGAGTTTGAACTCGAATTTTATCGGTCGTATTTTTCTACAACTTTTTGAATTAATTTTCTGTTATTTACTAAAGTGCCGAGTTTTAGTTTTTCGTATTTTCCGATGTCGATGTTGTTCATATTGTCGGGCAGTGTTTTACGGGAGTGATTAGTAAAACACTGACGGATATAACACGATGAAGCCCGGCCGGATCAGTGAGATCCGTGCAGAGCTTCATTGTGTACAGTATGAGAAGTATTTAAAAAGTTAAAAGTAAAAAAAAAAAAAACTGCGTAGGGTCCCCCCTCCTAAGCATAACCAGCCTCAGGCTCTTTGAGCCAGCCCTGGTTGTTTAAATTCCATGGAAAAAATGACTGGGGTCCCCCGTATTTAGACAACCAGCACCGGGCTCTTGGGCCGGCCCTGGTTCCAAAAATACGGGGAGCAAAAGACGTAGGGGTCCCCTGCATTTTTAGAACCAGCACTGGGCTCCACTAGCCGAGAAGATAATGCCACAGCCAGGGGACACTTTTATATAGGTCCCTGCGGCCGTGGCATTACCCCAACTAGTCACCCCTGGCCGTCGGTTCCCTGGAGAAGTGGGGACCCCTTAAATCAAGGGGTCCCCCCCTGCAGGCACCCATGGACTAGGGGTGAAGCCTGAGGCTGCCCCCCCATCCCTGGGCGGTGGATGGGGGGCTGATAGCCTGTGTTTGTGTAAAAAAAAGAAGAGTGACCCCAATTAACTTTGCGGTTAACCGCAGACTGCAAAGTTCCCATCATAGCCTAGAATGGAGCACCGCGATCCTCCATTCTAGCCGGTGCGCTCCTGGCCTGTCAATCAGGAAAGCACCATTATGTGGCGCTCCCTAATTGGCTGGCGTGATCTCCAGTGACAGCAGTCACGGGGGGTCCCAGCATTCCGGGAAAGGGGATCCACGTGAAAACATGAATCCCCTTTAGTGTGTTGGACCAGGTTTTTTTTTTTTTTAACCTTGTGGATTCTACATGGAACGAAGAGGGCTGATCATCACTGGAAAATAGGTGAGTATTTTGGGCTTTTCTTACAGGTTTCCAATTGGATTCTACTTGACAAGGGGACCGATGCACTCAGTGGGACACTAGGTAAGTATGTGTGAGTGTGTAAGTGTGCATCTATGTTCATTAAAGTTTTACTTCCACAGTGTGTGTGTTCTGTTTTTATTTGGGTATATTTTTTGTTGTAGAACTACAGGTACCAGCGGGCCCGTTATTTTCCCTCATGCTGGTATTTGTGGTTCTCCCAAGTACCAGCTTGTTGAGACTTGTAGTTCTATGACAAAAAACAATATTTTTTTATACAAACAAAGGCTATCAGCCCCCCATCCACAGCCAGGGATGGAAGGGACAGCCTTGGGCTTCACCCCTGGTCCTTGGGTGCCTGGAGGGGGGGACCCCTTGATTTAAGGGGTCCCCACTTCTCCAGGGAACCCCGGCCAGGGGTGACTAGTTAGGGGGTAATGCCACGGCCGCAGGGACCTATATAAAAGTGTCACCCGGCTGTGGCATTACCTTCTCGGCTAGTGGAGCCCAGTGCTGGTTTTAAATATAAACGGGACCCCTACGTCTTTTGTCCCACATATTTTTGGAACCAGGGCTGGCCCAAGAGCCTGGTGCTGGTTGTCTAAATATGGGGGAACCCCAGCCACTTCCCCCCGGTATTTAAACAACCAGGGCTGGCTCAAAGAGCCCGAGGCTGATTATGCTTAGGAGGGGGAACCCCACGCAATTTTTTTAAATAATTTTTAATTTTTTCAGACCCCTTGCCACAGATAAGCATGATCTGTGCATGCCTATCTGAACACGCCACCAAAAAGCAGGTCTATTTTAAAACTGCTTTTTTTTTTACGAATTCTATGCTTTCCCGGCAGTGTTTGGCTATTGTCGGCAGTGATTGTGAATACAAATTCATAGTAAATTACCGAGTTGTATCAAATAACAGGCGTGTTTGACCGATGGTCTATTCATTCGTATTTGTGAACTCAGTCGGGGGGAAAAATACGAATAGCCCCAACGTTGCCGAGATTTGTGTTTAGTAAATCCCAGAGTTGACACTTAGAAAAAAAAATAACTCCGACAAAATCGGGACCTTAGTAAATATACCCCTTGGAGCTGGCACCAGGCACCACCATTTTTATTTGTTCTGTGTGCTCTGAAAGCGCCAATGGATGATTACAGGAAGCAGCATCTGGCAGCAAATCCCCAGAGTCCCTTCAGAAGCACTTCCTGTTGTCAGTGCTTCATTGTCTATACCCGCTGAAACCCACGATGAGTATCCCTCAGATGAAGATTCAGCTATCTGACTCCAGTGCGCTTCCCATTTCTAGCAAACACAGACTCCCTCCAGTAAACTTGTTGGCTGGTTCTGCATATCCCAGTGCTTAAGCTTATTAGGTACTGCATTAATCCACCAATCCTGCCTAACTGGAACTGCACATCCATTTGCTCTAGTTTAACTGGTACTGCATATCCCAGTGCTCCTGCTTACCTGGTACTGCATCATCCCAGTAATCCTGTATCGCTTTACTACAAAATCCCAGTGCTCTTGCTTATCTGGTATTGCAACAACCTAGTAATCCTGCTTATCTGGTATAGCAACATCCCAGTAATCTTGCATAGCTGGTCCTGCTCCATTTACCATTGTTAAACCTAAGTAGCCAGTCCTGCTCCATATCCCGACAATCCTGCAAGCTGGTTTTGCTCCGTAACTATCACCAGCAAGTAATTGACAAGCCTATTCTTCTTGCTCACCTATTTTACATGAGGAAGAATTACATCAAGCCACCTAGCTTCCAACCTAGACCTTCACGCTCTACTCTTTTAACATCACCTAGTCTGGATCCACAAACCAGTCTGAGCAAGTATTCACTGACCAAATGCATTCAGCATGTGACCCAGGAGTTAACTCTGATCACCTACAACTGATTGCAGCATGATTGAAGGGACTGGAGGCAAACCAAAGGCAACTGGTGCAAGGCCTGAGTGATCTTTCTGTTCGTCAGAATAATCTACAGTCCTCGGATGCTGCTTCTCGCTCGCCCACTCTAATAACTGAAGAGCCTTTGTTTAGTTCAGTAGTGGTGCCATTACCATATGCATTATCTGTGAAATTGCCCACACCTGGAAAATGTTATGGTATTCCTAAGAAGTGTCGGGGGTTCCTCAATGAGTGCGACATGCACTTCACCCTGCAGGCACCTATCTTCCCTATGCCTAAGAACAAGGTGGCCTACATTATATCTCTCCTCACTGGTTCAACTCTAGACTAGGTGTCACCCCTTTGTAAGAGGTCTGATCATTTACTGGAAGAGTATGCCAAGCTTATTGTTTTGTTTTGGAAGATGATGAGCCAGGCCGTTCCACTTCTGCTTCCATGGACATCATGCGGATCCGACAGGGCACTCGCTGCATGAGACAGAATATCGTTCAGTTTCAGACCCTGGCTTTCAAGCTTCAGTGGAATGAAGAGGCTTTGTTTGCGGGCTTCTGGCATGGTCTATCTGAATGGATGAAAGATTAATTAGATCCCCTCAAAACTGGATGAGTTGATGACACTTTGTCAGAAAATTGATTTGCAAATTTGAGAGCGATCTGTGGAGAAGTCTAAGGTTGACCGCCCAAAACCTCGCCCTCTTCCTCCTCCTTGGCCTGGGTCACCGCCTTCCGAGGATGAACCAATGCAGGTCAATCAGTTACGAATCTATGTACTGTGCAGGTACCGATTATTTAGTAAAAACTCCTAATCTCAAGTAGAGAGAACAGGATAGGAGTATTTATTACCTATCCTCTTAAGAAAAATCCAGTGATTCCAGTTGTTCTTTGTTCTGACTTTGGATATTTTTCTATTTCAGCTCTTCTCGATACCAGAGCGGCGGGCAACTTCATTTCAGCCTCTTTTGTGGAAAACCATAGTCTTCCTACTAAAAGAATTACTCCTTGCTATCTCTTTCACCATAGTGAATGGAATCATTATTCCTAGTGGATCAGTTATTTCTAGGACCATGTCTCTCAAACTTTGTATTGGCACTCTACATTCAGAGAGAATTTTCTTCTTAGTTATTTCTAATGTGTCACACACCTTGGTCATGGCACCCCTGGTTCCAGCACTATAACCCCCATCTGGATTGGTCAAAAATGCACATATTGTCTTGGGGCAAGGACTGCATTCTTCTTAACTTCAGATGGTTAATCCACTCTGGTTCTCCAATTCAGACTTGTTTCAAAGGTTACTGACTGTATTCAAAATCATTAGTTTCAAAATGTATTCCGCAAGGGCAACACAGATCAACATCCTCCACACCGCGACTGGAACTGTACTATTGATTTACTCACAGGGAAAACTCCTCCACAGAATGTATTTTACCCTCTATCTCTTCCAGAAAGGTAGCCATGTCTGAATACATAAAAGAAAACCTGGCTAAAGGGTTTATTGGACCATCCTCTTCACCAGTGGGAGCAGGTTTCTTGTATGTAAAAAAGAAGGATAGGATGGAGGCCTGCGGCTTTGTATTGATGATAGGGCTCTTAATAACATTACAATCAAAAATTGATACCCTCTAACTTTGGTGTCAGAATTATTTGACAATGTTAAAGGGATCAAAATGTTCACCAAATAGGATCTCAGGTGAGTACATAATTTAATACGCATCAGAGCCGGAGACGAATTTAAGACAGCATTCAATACAAGAGATGGCCATTACGAATATTTTGTTACAGTATGTCTTTCGGCATTAGTAACACCCCAGCTGTGTTCCAACACTTTGTAAACAAGATTTACTCTATGTAACTGTTGTAGTGTACTTGGATGATATCCTTATTTTCTCTCCAGATATCTCTCTTTATCGTCAACATGTGTGTGAAGTTCTTCGACGCCTGAGGGCACATCATCTCTTTTGAAAACTTAAAAAAATGTGTATTCGAGGTCCCGTCCATCTCCTTCTTGGGGTATATTATTTTCGGCACTAATCTCCAAATGGATCCAGATAAATTAATAGCAATTACCTCCTGGGCTGAGCCGTCCTCTTTGAAAGCCACCCAGCGATTTTTAGGTTTTGCAAATTATTATTGAAAAATCATCTGGGGATTCTCTACTCTTGTAGCTCCAATAACTGCACTCACTCTCAAGGGAGCCAATTCATCTCTGTGGTCTCATGAACCAAATCAGTTTTAAACAGCTTAAAGCAAGCATTTATCTTGGCTCCAGTGTTGCATTAGCCGGACACCAGTAAACCTTTCTTCGTGGAAGTGGATACATCATCTAAAGGAGTAGGTGGCTATCCTATCCCCTAAAGCTTTGGACAACAAGGTTAAGCTTTGTAGATTCTTCTCTAAAAAATTATCTTCCTTGGAGAGGAATTATCCTACAGGAGAGAAAGAGTTACTAGCTGTAAATTTGGCCTTTGAGAAGTGGTGTTACTTATTGGAGGGAGCATAAATTTCCTATTAACATGTACACGAATCATAAATATCTGTTCTTCCTGATGTCTGTAAATTGGCAATCTCCTTGTCAAGCTCGTTGGTCTCACTTCTTTGCCCACTGTGATTTTAAGCTTAGATATTGTGCGGGTCATCAAAACATCAAACCAGATGCCCTATCTCTCTCTCGCAGAATGTAGAGGAAGAGGCTAAGGAGGCCTATCAGATCTTCAACCCTGCAGTCTTCACATCAACTCAAGTCTAACTGAAGCCTCCTTAAAGGGAAGACTTTCATGGACTCGCAGCTTCAGAAAAAAACTATTCAATGGGATCATGCATCCCATTTCTCCGGGCATATGGGTGTTGAAATTCATCCAGCATTTATATTGTAGCATCCTGGACTAAATGTGCTCAGCACAAGACTCCTAGCAGAGCTCCTATGGGTCCACTTCATCCTCTATCAATTCCTTAATCAAGAAGCTCCATTCCAAGTTTCCAGGAAAACCTAGGGAGTGGGCACGCCCCATGCTACCCTGCTAACTCACCTCGCCCGCTCCGGACATTTTACTCATGTCACAGGGACTGACAGCTGGGCCTCTGGGTCTGACCATTCTCCACTACAGTGATGGTGGTTGGTGTCCTACATGGAGCTGGCACTGGGTGCTGCCATTTATATTAATGACATGCGCTCTGAAAACACCAATGGAAGATTACAGGAAGTGGCATCATCGGCGGGCAGCCAATCCCCAGATTAAATGAGGATCAATCCCTTGCAAGTCCCGAAGCCTGGACCTCGAGTTTGGGGCCTACCCGGGTGCGGGCTCCGGGACTGGAACGCGGCCGCACTGGGACCCCTGGCGGCTCCCCCCTACCTCCAAACCGGCTCACTCAAGGCCCCTCTCCTGCCCCAGACCATCGGGGATGGCGGCGAGGATCAGGCTCCCGCTCCCTGCCCTCCGGAGCCGCGGCTGCGGCCTCCTTGTTCCCGCACCCATCCCGGCGGCGGCCATCTTGCTACACCCGACCCGCCGGTCGACTGCACACCCCCGCCCCCACGGGCCTGACCTGCTCCCCCTGAGACCTCCTGCCACATAAATACCCCCTCCGTGGGGAAAACGAGGGGTCTGCTGCCCTTTTTGAAGCCCCCGGGAGTTGAGGCCTACACCAGCACCGGGATCCGGGGCCTTAATTAGCTGCACACACCCGCCTGCTGAGCCCTGCCAGTGTGGAGGCCTGTTAATAGCCACCTATCCCCCCTTGCAGCTGTGGATGGACTGGCTCATTCTCTGTGCTTCCTCCTCATACTCCTCGACCCTGCACAGTACCGTGGGAATATCCCTGGAGGGGTGAGTGTTTGCCCAGGGGGGCACTGTCTGCTCGACCCCTGTGACGCTGTGCTGCTGGCTGTTGTCTGGGTACCTGGCTCCCCCTCTCCCTTGCTCGCTGGAGACCTGCCCCTTGGGCACTGCTGGAGGGTGATGACCGGATGCCGGGCCTCTGGTGATGCCGTTCTTCTGATGTAGTCCAGACCGTTTACACACCACCACCTTTGGCCTCTATGCTTACCTAACCTTTCACCATATATTCTCCGGGATCCATCGCTTCAGAATGCCGCCAAAAAAGGTTAAAGTGGTGCTCCCTCCTAGAGTATCTTTTCCGTCTCAGAAAGCGGCTCCTGCCCCCTCTACTGCACGGAAGTCCCCTATAGCCACCTCTGCGACAGACCCTCCCTGCAGTTCTGCTTCTGTCCCGGGGTTTGACCCGGAATCTGACGCCCCTCTCACGGTCAAAACTCTGTATCAGGCTCTATTAGCGTTTAAAACAGAGCTGATTTAAGATCTCACAGCGGCTGTCCGAGAGGTTAAGACGGAATTGCAAGCTATAGGGGAACGCACAGATCATCTGGAACGGAAAGTCGAGGAATTGGTCTCGTCTCACTACGACCTCATAGCGGCTCATGATCAACAGCAGAATGACCTTGAGGCGTTTAAACTCAAGATTGTGGATATCGAGGACAGATCTCAGCGCAATAATATCAAAGATCCGAGGCATTCCCGACTCCCTGCAAAATTCCGAGCTGGAAGATTACGCCACCGCGTTATTTAGGAAGCTCTTGCCCAGGGCTCACCCCAGGGAGCTGCTTATAGACAGGATCCATAGACTACCTAAACCACGCTCGGTTCCCCCCTCGCTCCCACGAGACACGCTCATGAGAGTGCACTTCTTCACGATGAAAGAACGCATCCTAAAGGCGGCAAGAGACTCGGATTCTGATGCGCTTGGTGGATTACAACTCTTTCCGGATTTCTCGGCTTTGACTTTGGCTAAAAGACGATCGTTTATCCCTGTTACCCTGGCGCTCCGTGACCAAGAGATCAATTATCGATGGGGTTTTCCGGTAAAGCTCATCATCTCGTATGAAAATAAATCCTACACAGTTGCCTCATTGGAAGCTGGAGTCAAGCTGCTATCGGAGTGGGATATTCCTGTCACGATGCCGCCTGGATCCAAGAAACAGTCAACCCTTCAATCGGAGTGGTTCGTCGCCTGAAGTCGTCACTGTAAACTTGAACTTTAAATATGGACGTTACGCTGTACCGTTCTAACGGATGGGTCTTAACTATTCGTCTTGACGCGGTCACGTGAGTCACCCTGTTAGTAGTTGTACTGCTGGAGTCCCGGCTCCGTGCTCATGGTTTAGTTCATTAGTTCATGCGTATATGTTCTCTGTTGTCTTTACATGGTTGGTAGGCATATTTGTATCTGTACATGTCTCTTTTTTTTTTCTCCTCATCTAGGTTCATAGGTGGTGGTGGCGTTAGGCCACATGTTCCCCCCCGTTAATGTACTACTGCATTTTTTTGCTTTCCTTGCAGTAGTTATACCGACCCGATGCACTAGGTCGTTTCGGTTTGTTCTTACCCTTTCTTCCCCCGTTATTCCCTCCCCTCCCCTCTCGCAACACTCTAACTGTATGAGACAAAACCATTTCTTATATGTATACCGAAATATCTCACCACTCATGGCGTGCTTTAGATCATCTCGATGCTCCAGGTTCTGTCCATGAACGTTAAGGGGTTAAACTCCCCTAATAAGCGAAGGTTAGCATTGGACTATTTTGCTAGGCACAAGGCAGATGTTATTGCGCTACAGGAGACGCACTTTTTGTCCTTAGCGCCCCCTACGTTTAAAGACCACAGGTTCCCTATCGGTTATTTTGCAAACGGCCCTTTTAAGAGGAATGGTGTAGCTATATTGTTTAAAAACTCTGTCTCCTTCACTTTACACTCCCAGGTTGCAGATAAAGATGGCCGCTATCTTATCTTGAGTGGCCTTTTAAATGTCAAACCGGTTACCTTGGTTTCAGCTTATGCCCCTAACTCAAACCAAGTGGCCTTTTTACGTAAACTATGTTTAGTTATCCAGAGGAACCATACAGGCTCGCTCCTCCTCATGGGGGACTTCAATCTGGTCCTTGACCCTAGGTTGGACAGGTCTCCCAGGCCCTCCCCTTCCCCATTAGCCTCCTCTAACGCCCCATGCTTAGCCTTCCGCAATCTCCTCGCTGAATTTGACCTCTACGATATTTGGCGAGTGCAAAACCCTACGGGTCGTGAGTACACATACTATTCTCCCGTTCACAACTCCTATTCCCGCATTGATTTTTTTGTTTTCTGTAAATGGACCCTCCAATTTACTAAATCCGCGGATATCCTTCCAATAACCTGGTCAGATCACGCCCCGCTGTTTCTTAAATGAGATCTTAATAGTCAGCATGCCCCGCCCCGACCTTGGAGACTCTCCCCTCACCTACTGGCCAACCCCGTATCTAAAAAAATTATAGTAGACAGCATCATGTCCTACTTGGAATTTAATTTTCCTTCGGACACGTCCACTCTGAATTTCTGGTGTGCGCTGAAAGCCGTTGCTAGAGGGGCGGCGATACAGGCAGCCCACCTTAAGAAGCTACATCAACAACGCTAGAATGATTTGGAGCGTAAATTAAAGGAACTGGAGGAGAAAAATCAAGCTCGACCCTCGAGATCCCTCCAGAAAGAGTTAGCTGATATTAGGTCCCAGCTTCAGACATTGCTTATGGTGCGTACCCAGGCCTCATTAAACAGGATGCGTCAGAAATTTTACCTGGAGGGGAATAGATTGGGAAAATTGCTTGCTCGTAAGCTTAGAGCGCAACAAGCTAGGAATAGAATTAAGCTTATTATGTCCCCAACAGGTGCCAAAATATCTAACCCTTTGGAGATATCAAATCAGTTTGCTGACTTCTATTCCCAACTTTATAATCTCTCCACTGACCCTTCTACCCCTCAGCCCACTCTTCCCTCTATCAACTCCTTCCTCGCTGATTTGAAACTTCCTTCCATTACCGACGACCATTTAGAAGTGCTGAATGCCCCCTGGTCCACCACGGACACGTTAAGGGCGATTAAATCCCTCCCTAAAGATAAAGCGCCAGGCCCAGATGGCTTTATAAATGATTTTTATGTTTCACTCCAGGACCTCCTGGCTCCATCCCTGGTAACAGTTTATAATGAAATCACTTCTCAGGGCACTCTCCCAACGGAGATGCTGGAGGCTCGCATTGTCACGATCCCTAAACCAGGTTAAGGACTTGACTTCTTGCCATAACTACCGCCCCATCGCGCTATTAAACGGAGACATTAAAAGATATGCTAAATTAATAGCTTACCGACTGAACGTCCTCCTTCCCTCCTTGATACACCCCGATCAGGTCGGATTTATCCCTGGTCGACAAGCATCTGATAATACTCGTAGGGTATTTAACCTCGTAGACTCCATAGCCAGTGAACAGAGCCTCCTCCTGTTATCCTTAGATGCGGAGAAGGCTTTTGACCGCATAAACTGGACCTACATACGGGAAGTATTATTGAAATTTAGCTTCCGCGACCGTATCCTGTCATCCATACTAGCCCTGTATAGCTCGCCCTCAGCCCGGGTCTTTAGTAATGGTTTTCTGTCTTCCCCCTTCCCAATTTACAATGGCACGTGCCAGGGCTGCCCCCTCTCCCCTCTAATTTTTGTCCTGGCGATTGAACCTTTGGAAGCTAAGATTCGGGCGGACCCACAGTTTCCAGGACTCCAACTCGGCACCGTCCTCCATAAACTATGTTTATTGGCAGATGAAGTTCTTTTATTTGTAACCGACCCCTGCACCTCACTCCCTCATTAACACAATATTTTAGATAGGTACTCTGCAGCGTCCTACTACAAATTAAACACAACTAAAACTGACGCCCTGCCTATTAATCTCACTCATTCCATGGCCCCTTTGCGTACTAAATACCCCTACAATTGGCAAACAACCTCGATAAAGTATTTGGGTATCCATATCCCACCATCCTCCTCTTCTGTATTTGACGTTAACCTTCCCCCTTTACTGACTGCGCTACAATTGTCCACCAAATCGTGGCTCAATTATGAGATATCATGGCTGGGACGCCTGGCCGCCTTTAAAATGTCGTTGCTTCCCAAATTAATGTTTCTGTTTCACACAATCCCCTTTGTCTTCCCCAAGAAATATTTAGATAAGGCTACTACTATCCTCACCAATTATGTCTGGTCTTTGCGACCGCCTAAATTGTCCCGTGCCAGGATGTCATTACCTAGGAGAGTTGGTGGCCTCGACATGCCTAACCTTTCTCTATACCAAGAAGCTTGCCTCTTGGCTCAGATAAAGCTCTTACTAGTGATGCCCATTCGGAGTGGACGTGTTTGGAGGGACTAACCTGCCCCAGGTTCCCCTTGAGGGATCTTTTTTGGCTACCTAAATCTATGCAACCTTCGGATCTACGCCTTCTCCCCTAAACCCAACGCCACTCTACAGGTCAGGGATAAACTGACCATCGGCTCATCTTCTCCCTTTCATAGCTTGCCTCGAATTTCCCTTCGCACAGTAACCGCCCTAATCCCTAATCTTAATTTGAGAGGTTGGCGTTCTAGGGGGATCGGTCTACTGGGAGACCTGTTCAATGGGCCCGTGCTTAGCTCCTTCTCTACCATCCAAGAACGCTTTGCTTTACCTGAATCTGAGAGGCTTAGATACTATCAAATACAACATTGGTGGAACAGCCTCCACCTTACCCCCTCACCTTTGCACCCTACTATGTCTCAGGTCCTGGGTCGTCTTTCTAAGGATGCTTCTGTAGGTGAGATCTCCTTTTGGTTCAAGACACTACTAGCATTAGTTCCCGTTCTTAAAACTAGAGCCCAAATCAGGTGGGAGGTGGATATTGGCTGTACCCTTACCGAACCCCAATGGCAACACATTTTTATGTCATCCTTCACTATGTCCAAATGCCTAAATCATTCCGAGATGCACGTCAAGTTATTGCATAGGTTATATCTCACATCCGATAGGTTGCACACGATTTGGCCTGCATGCTCGAAGTTTTGCTGGCGTCTCTGCGGCGAGGTGGGCCATCTTTTTCATATTTTTTGGACCTGCCCCTCTATTAAGTTGTACTGGGTCGAGGTGTTTGGGCTTATTAATTAAGTACTTGGACTCACTCTGTCCCCCACCCCCCTCATTGCTTTACTAAATGTCTACCCGCGCACCGTAGGTGCTAATTTACAATATGTTTTAGGTCATATTTACCTTGCAGCCCGTGCGGCCTTAGCTCAGAATTGGAAACAATCCATACCACTCCACTTAATGAAAGTCATACATAAAATTCAGAAGCAATTCTTGATGGAGACTGAGTATATGCCTTGCTCCCTTTCTGCCAAGTCCCCTCTAGTGCGCTGGAAGCCTTGGCTGCTTTTTACCACGGAGGGTGAGGGAGCCAACTTAGTACGGCGATCCTCCTCCCCGGACATTCACCCTCACACCCTTCCCCTAGATGGAGACACCTCCTCTTCCTGAGCCTGGGGTCGCTCGGTGCTCTTGGTTGCAATTTGCATTATTGTGGACTCAGTGTTTCTTTTTCTTTTTTCCCTTTATTATGTACCCCTCACTACATTACGTCCATTGTACTTCTCCTGATACACATGTTTGATCGATTTTGAAATGTATGTATAAGTATACATATTGTCTCTCCTATGTATTTACTGCTCCCCCTTCCCTTTTCTTCTTTCTGTACCCCTGTTTTGCATAACAAAAAATCTGAATAAAAATTATTGATGTTAAAAAAAATATGAAACAAGGGTACCCCTGAGTTTCTTTGTACCAGCATAAAGATATAGACATATTTGTATGCCTTCCCCCATTCCCTGGCTCTTACAAAGTTCCTGCGTGTCGTTCCACAGAGAAGGTGGGGTTTGATTACATCATTGCTCACTTCTGTGATAACATCAACAAGCCCCAACTATTTCATTGACCCCCACTAGCAGTTAATGTGGAAGTCATTCTGATCTCTAGTATATACTGAGGATGATTCCCACTCTTCCTTAGCACCAGAGCTTAAAGTGGTCCAGGAGAGGTGGTGGAACTCATTCCCCCTGCCCCACTCCCCCCCCCCCCATCCCACCTCCCATTATGCAGAGCAAGGGCCGGTGCTAGAGTGTTCGGCGTCCCCCTACAAACTATACATTTGTACATTGCCTCCCATACTTGATAAAGAGATAATGGTCTCACAAGCAGGGTGTGTGGTCACACAATAGTACCACCGAATACAAATTACACCACATAGTAACACAATCTTATTCCCATTACACCACATATAGTGCCCCTTATTCATATTACACCACACAGTAGTGTCCCTTATTCACATTATGTCACTCAGTAGTGCCCTTTATTCACGTTGTGCTACACAGTGGTAACACTTATACACGTTACGGAATTACTGTGCAAGGCTGTAGAGGAGGTGGAACTAGTTCCACCTACAATTACAGGTAGTTGAACTCAGTTCCACCTCGTCCCCCCCCCCCCCACTTTAACCCCTGCTTAGCACTAAACGTATAAATGGCAAAACAGTCAATGACCATACTCTTATTAGGTGTCCACCCCAAACCATTTTAGTACATTACTTTTTGACCAGAACCATTGCTACTTATCACTCATGATTCTACACAATTGTAATTACAGTAGCGTATAAAAGATCACAGGCAAATGTTGCATACCACAGGGTTTGTACAAATCTATTTCCTTTTTCTGGTGAAAAACCTGCTTGATGCATTTCAATGATAAATCTTCAGGGCTAGGCACACAAATGTTTGATCACTTGTTTCAACAACAGCATACTGCATAGACATTGTTGCAAAAATCAATTGTAACATTAGACTTTTTTTACACACCATTATGGATTTTTCTGTAAAATCGTGAATACATATAATATAAGTTTTGATTACTCATAATGCATATAATGGGGGAGATTCAAATGTTTGAAAAGTCAGTTGGGTGTCTGTTTTTTCCTGTCTATTAGATAGGAAAAAACAGACTCCCAACTGACTTTTTAAACATTTGAATCTCCCCACTATGTGAAAACATATACAATTATAGATTTCTGTACAGGGTTTTTGAGTTTAGTTCATGGGTTACTTACTATATCAAAGTCCCGAACGATCAGCATTACTTTTGCTAGGCAAGTCTCAAATTCATTGTGGCTGCATGACTTAATGTCTACATGGATGTTGAATAATGGCATTGTACATAGCTGAAGTATACAAAAATGATGATAAAGAAATGAATAAACAATTATAATTGGGAAACCATGAAAACAATACATTATATGCATTTGTACAGTATAACTACAGTAACCAATTTGTTATAATATCAGGTTAAAGTTGCTTAAGGAACAGTCTGTTGACTATTTGAAAACACAGGGCCCCTTTTGGAGTTGAATGCTCACGTTGACCATCAGCATACAAGCAAAAATATCTGCACTTTGGAGTTACACACATGTAATTAAAATCTAGCATGCAGATTAATATTAAGCAAGAATACATTAGTCATCATCATCGATTAATACCTAGCGTATACAGTGTATGTGTGTCTGGGGCAATGCTACAATAGTTTTCAAAATGTTTTTTTTTCTTCTCCAGGATAAGCTGTTTTATTGGCTTGGGAAAAACATGTGACTGACATATATTTTATTGTTAATACATAGAGTCTATCCCCACAGAATCCTTTATCTGCACCAGTGCTTTTACATTTGAAGCTGTTTGCCTTAAACAGGGGAACAATGATTTTGGGGTCATGCCAAACTGGAACAAGCTTCGGACAACACAAGACTCAGAATGATCAGAGCTGAAGTCTCCACGGTAAGAGGTGGGGGAGCGCAAAACATAAATATAAAATGAAAGCCTCCTAGTCACTTCAGTACACAGTAATTCTTTGTTGGCTCTCCGAGTGGAGCATTAACTAAGGTTTCTTTTTTTATTCTCTGTGGATTATCTATTGAAAATCTCAATTGTACAAATATTTTTTGTTATAAAGTGCTAAAGAAGGGTATTAAGGTGTTTTCCCTTAATAAAAGGGCATTTGAGGAAATATAACCTGTCTTTATTGAGTTTTTGACACTTTTAGAGTAATATAGGAAACACCTACAAGCAAATCTTTACAGCTATGGACAGCTACAGTAAGTATACAGTAACTATATTTCTAGATTGAATAGAAATTCAATACATACAGTATACATAAAGTATACTGTACATACAGTTTTAAACACATAGCCATGACATAAAAATGCATCTCTGAGAACAATAGAGAAGGGGTCTAATAGACTCTTTACCATTATATTGAGAGCCACAAGCCATGATCTTTGTTATTAATGTAACAACCTCATCCAAGGGTTTCCAAGAAGTACCCAAGTACTGTACAGCACGGGACACCTGCTTGTTCTTGGCTGCCAGCCCTACCATAAAGGGCCAGCCCTACCATAAAGGCTCCAGCTTGCAGTGACCAAGCTGCATGTCTCCATGTATAGCCTGTGTACTCTGGTGCTGGTTTCACTGAAGCATCTGTATCATATACTTGTTGTTCTTCCATATTACTTCTTCATTATTAGCATTACAGTAAGTGTTCCTATCTCTTCTGTATTAAGCCAATATTTTAAAGATATTTTAGTCCACAGAATGGTCTTTGTTAAGACAACTTTCTTGACCCCTCCCCCCAGCCACTGGGATTTGCTCAATTACCTTTCCCTGTTCGCTGTAAACACTGTGCGTTATACTTTTGCCTCTTATCCCCCCACACACACTCAACCCCCACAACAGCTCTTGTATTTCTGTATATTTTCTTTCCTCTGACATAGCATTGGTTGCACTGAATCGAATTAATATTTATTATAATTAATTTGTTTATACTATGTTCTATATTGCAATACCCTGCAGTTTTTACCATCATTTCCCTGATAGCTCCTGAAACACTACATCAAATTGCATCAATTTTAGATCAATTAAGAAATCAATGAAAATCCATCACTAGTACATATAATACTAAATAATATATACTACAGGTTGAGTATCCCTTATCCAAAATGCTTGGGACCAGAGGTATTTTGGATATCGGATTTTTCCGTATTTTGGAATAATTGCATACCATAATGAGATATCATGGCGATGGGACCTAAATCTAAGCACAGAATGCATTTATGTTTCATATACACCTTATACACACAGCCTGAAGGTAATTTTAGCCAATATTTTTCATAAATTTGTGCATTAAACAATGTGTGTGTACATACACACAATTCATTTATGTTTCATATACAACTTATACACACAGCCTGAAGGTCATTTAATACAATATTTTTTATAACATTGTGTATTAAACAAAGTTTGTGTACATTGAGCATCAAAAAACAAATGTTTCACTATCTCACTCTCACTCAAAAAAGTCCGTAATTCGGAATATTCCGTATTTCGGAATATTTGGATATGGGATACTCAACCTGTATTAATAATGATAATAATAATAATAATAATAATAATAATAATAATAATAATAGACTATTAATAATATAATAAGGATAAGAAATATATAATATAAATATAATACTATAATAATAAAAAAAAATTATGCTATAATATAATAATACTAGTAAATACACAAAGGGGGAAATTTAGTTGATATCGCCACCCGATCTCCTGTCTAAAGTGACGGAAGATCGCAGGGGTGATATTCAATTGATGCTGTTTATCACAAAAAGTGCAGTTTGGGTGCCCAAACGGGTCACTTTTCTCACATTTCAGCCTGCCAGCAAGAGGGTTGCGAACTGAAATGAGTCTCCCTGACACTCAGAATGCCCGAATGGAGCAACAAAAGAATTGCTCTATTGGGCGCTATCTAGTGGCGGCCATGGGGAGAAACAATTGAATCCCCCCCTAACTGGTTATTGCAGAGTAGATGACCTTTAGTGTGTACTAGGTGACAAATAATCACTTGCACAATAAAGGAGTTTATCCACTAATGAGCACTGACAAAAAACATCCCTAACACAAATCAAGGTGACTACTCATTAAGAACAGTCACACAAAGTGAGTGTTTTCCAATGTATCTATAGTTTCATTCTATTTTCAGACATACAGTACTGTACGGGTAAATGTACTAATGTTTGAAGAGTGATAAAGTGCACAGAGATAAAGTACCACCAAACAGCTACTAATTGTATTTTTTAAAACACAGGCCCATCTGTATTAAGCCTTGAAAAGTGATAAAGTGGAGAGTGATAAAGAGTGATACAGCACCAGCCAAGCAGCTCCTGTCATTTTTCAAACACAGCCTGTAACATGGCAGTTAGGAAGCTGATTGGCTGGTACTTTATCACTCTTTATCACTCACCACTTTATCACTTTTTAAGGATTAATACATTTGGGCCCCAGCCTGTAACATGGCAGTTAGGAAGCTGATTGGCTGGTACTTTATCACTCTTTATCACTTACCACTTTATCACTTTTTAAGGAGTAATACATTGTGGGCCCCAGCCTGTAACATGGCAGTTAGGAAGCTGATTGGCTGGTACTTTATCACTCTTGATCACTTACCACTTTATCACTTTTTAAGGAGTAATACATTTGGGCCCCAGCCTGTAACATGGCAGTTAAGAGCTGATTGGAGGGTACTTTATCTCCATCCACTTAATCTCTCTCTAAGGCCCATAATGTTCTTTTTAATGTATACAATGCATAAATAGCTGTGACTCTTACCTGGGCTAAGATATAAGTACATTCCCCATGAAAGCTGTATTGTCTCTGATCAAAAGTTGTGATGTGGGCACCACCCTCAACTGAGCAAGAACCAGGACAAGGCAGTCGTTTACAATTCCATTGGCCACTCGAGCAGGTACTGTAACACAAGTTTTATTATATGGAATTATTTAAAGAATCAATAAAGAGTACAGTGAGTGAAAAAAAAATATTTAGTGTTTGGGTTTCTGAGTGAAAAACTAGCAGCAATAGTAGTAGTACAGATGCAGCCTCCGTTATTCAGGCTCTTTGTGTGACTAGGCGCACCTAGTCACTGTGAGCGTCTCCGTCTGGACGGAGATGCTCGTCATTCACTTTACTGGAGAGCGTCTCCGCCTGCGCGCCCGGACAGAGACGCTCTGAATGGGAAGTGGCTCGTGCACTTCCGGCGTGACTAGGGGGACAGATCACTTAGTCACGCCGGGAGTGCACGTGTGCGCCTCGGCTGGGTAAAATAACGGAGGCTCCATCTGTAGTAGTAGTAATAGTAGTAATAATAATAACAATAATTTCTGTTCCTGTCACAGTAGTCAAGCACATATAGAGTATACAGTACCTATATGGTATAATGAAATTTGTGAGAAAAAGACAATTGTATTTAATGGTGATCTCATCATATTGCATTAATTGCATGAAAAAAGTTGTAAAACCCTGTTATTTTTTTTACAGATTTCTAAAGTTTTCCCTAGTACTGTATGTGATTTCAGTACACTAATAAAATAAAACCCTAAACAATATATGGTTTATTAGTATTTTGGACCTGGTCAATCACTGGGTTACCAGCTACAGTATTGTGCCCTGGCAGGTTTTTTTCCCTCTCTCTTCCACAATATTCCCATCTCTCTCCTCCTGTTACCTTATTTCTCTATCTGCCCGTCTCATCCTGTCTCTCTCCCCTTCCCTAGTCTCTCTGTCCACCTATAATAATAATAATTTTATTTATATAGCGCTCTTTCTCCAGCAGGACTCAAGGTGCTTAACAGACTTCAAAAACAATGCACATAATACAAAAAAAATTAAGTAATACAGCGATAGACAAGCTGCACAGACATAAAAAAAAAAGAAAACCTACAGCGCACGGTATGCATAATGCAGGATTTTTGTAGACATTTTGAGTAATAATTTCCACAGGTTGTGTATTCCACCCTCACAGGGTTCCAGGTGAGGCAGCCAGCTAGGTCGCACTGCGTAGGATTACCCTGGGTGGAATAGTCTACACCTAGAAGAGATGGCGCTCAAAGTAGGGTCCCAACAAAACCCTCCGGTCCATGTATTTTTCATCCCATCCACAAGCATACCAGATGAGGCAGCCATGTTGGGCGCTCTACGAAGGTTGCACCTGTGGGAGATGAGCCATACAAGGGCCAAATGCATAGGAAAACTGGCACGTCTTAGTATGCTATACTCTGCACAGAAAGATCCACATGAGGTACACCATGCCCACGGGGGAACCATCCGAGGCATCCATCTGGGGCTGCTGGCAGGATGTGTGCATCGAATCCAGGGGAGGGGGACAGAGTTACTGGGAGAGAACCTGGGGGAGGTACAGTATGACACAGTAACATGGAAAGAAGACAGGCGGAGGGGTGTCAGTGACTAGAACAGAACACGGGGGGGGGGTGACACAGTGACTGGGACAGAACATAGAGGAGGGGGGTGATAGTAATTGGGACAGAATACAGAGGGGGGAGGTGACACAGTGACTGAGACAGAATACAGGTGGGGGTGACACAGTGACTGGGACAGAACATAGAGGTGGGGGTGACAGTAACTGGGACAGAACACACAGGTGGGGGTGACAGTACTGGGACAGAACACACAGGGAGTATGTGACACAGTGATTGGGAATGAACACGGGGTGGGGGGGGTGAGGAGTAACACAGTGACTGGGACAGAACACAGAAGGTGTGTGTGTGGCACTGAAACCGGGACAGAACACAGAGAGGGAGGGTATTCCACAGTAACTTTGAAAGAAGACAGGGGGAGGGGTGAAAGTGACTAGAACAGAATACGGGGAGGGGGGGGGACACAGTGACTGGGACAGAACATAGAGGAAGGGGTGGTGACACTGTAACTGGGACAGAACACAGAGGGGTGAGGTGACACAGTGACTGGGACAGAACACAGAGGGTGTGTGTGACACAGTGACCGGGAAAGAACACAGAGAGGGGGGGTATGACACAGTGACTGAGTTTGACCAGGGACACCTGCGATCTCAAGAGAGGTGGTGTCGTGCTCCTGTGAGCAAGGGGGGGGACAGACATTGTGCAAACAGAAGCGGGGGGAGGGCACCTGTGAGCATAGGGAGGGGGGCACACGAGATCGTGGGAGAGATGCTGTGCGATATGCACCAATGAGCAGGTGGAGGGCTGGGTTAAGTTAAGGGGTTACTTAAGGAATTAATTGGGCATGGGGGGGGCACTGTACAGCCGCAATCAGGCAAGGGGGGGGCACTGTGCTCCCGCGATCACAAAAGGGAGGGGGGGACACTGTGGAGGGGGATTCACTGTGCACCTTTGAGCTAGGGAGGGGGGGCACCCGCAATCATGGGAGAGGGACGACTCTGTGCACCCTAGGGAAGGGATGTACCTGCGATCACGGAAAAGGGCAGATGGTGTGCACACATTAGTGGGTGTGTGTGTACGGGGGTTATGATGCATGATAGGGATCGTCGCTGCAGTGCCTTGAGTGACAGGCGCAGCAACAGAGTGGACAGCAGTGGAGCAGGGATGACCCCTCTCCAGCCCCGCAACTCCCTATCTGCATTGCTCACCTAGCTGACCACTTACCGCTGACCCTGCACCCACATATGTAGACACTCCGCTGTGTAGTACATTACCCTGCCTGGCAGCGCCCCCCTCTGCTGGGCCTGTCACAGCGCCCAGGGCACATGCCCTGCTCGCCTCACCCTTGTTACGTCTCTGCTACAATGTAAATCTGCTACCAGCTTTTTCACAATTCCATAACTGAAATAACAGTTCCCTGAATACGATTAACTATCTTTTGTATGAAGTAAAACAAAAGCTGGTTAAAGATCATTTCTATTGCAGAAGCCAAGTAGAAAGCTATAGAAACATGTGTTTTACCAGCTTTCGCATGGAAGAACTATTGAAGCTCCTGTACTGTAGGCGTTTCCTGAGTACTTGCAGTAGCACTTAGATGGCTCGATACATCCTTTTCCTCTAACATCATCATACACTGTGCCTGAAAATAAATACAAGGAGTGATTTTTTATATATATATATATATATATATATATATATATACACATACATACATACATACATACATACATACATACACACACAATACTGTGCAAGGGTTATAGGCAGTTGTGAAAAAATGTTTTAAAGTAAGAATGCTTTTAAAATATAAGTGTTAATAGTTTATTATTGTCAATTAACAAAATGCAAAGTTAATGAACAGAAGAAAAATGTAGATCAAATAAACATTAGGTTTGACCACCCTTTGCCTTAAAAACAGTATGAATTCTTCTAGGTACACTTGTACAAAATCAGGGATTTTGTAGGACTATGTAGTCAGGTGTATGATTAACCAATCATACTAATCAGGTGATAATGATCTTCATTTTGATATGTAGGTTGAAACACAGTCATTTACTGAAACAGAAACAGCTGTGTAGTAGGCTTAAAACTGGGTAAGGAACAGCAAAACTCTGCTACAAAGATGATGTTGTGGAAGACAGTTTCATGTCACAGGTCATACACCATGGCAAGATTGAGCACAGCAACAAGACACAAGGTAGCTATACTGCATCAGCAAGGTCACTCCCAGGCAAAGATTTCTAAGCAGACTGAGGCTTCAATATGTGCTGTTCAAGTTCTTTTGAAGTAGCACCAAGATACAGGAACTTTGAGAACCATAGACGCAGTGGTCGGTCAAGGATACTTAATGCATCAGATGAAAAACACATCATGCTTACTTCCCTTCGAAATTGGAACATGTCCAGCAGTGCCATCAGGTCACAACTGGCAGAAACCAGTTGGACCCAGGTACACCCACCTATTGTTCAGAAAAGTCTGGCCAGAAGTGATCTTTATGGCAAAATTTCGGGAAAAAAGCCATACCTTCAATGTGGAAATAAGGGCAAGTGACTCAACTATGCATGAAAACATAGGAACAGGGGTGCCGAAAAATCATGATGACAGATGATTTACATATTTTGAGCACAGCCATTGCATATAAAGAGGCAGAGACTGTGCCATACCGAACAATATTGAATCAGGCCCAATGTATACGTTTTTATTATACATAGTAGTAGGTCAGGGCCAAGGCTCTCATGAAGTTGAAAGTAAAACAGGTACTACTGTATATCATGAATAAACAATGCTGCTGAGAAAACCTCATACAGGAGACCGTCTAGTACGAAAAGCACAGTTGGCCTAGTGGTCAGCATTACTGCTTCACAGCACAGAGGCCATGTGTTCAATTCCTGGTATCATATGGTTCAAAAAGAGGAAGAAAATGTCCAAAGTGTGGTGCACAAAATATTACATAGTAGCTAAAATGTAACTTTTATTTTTATTTTAGGTAAAAGATGTTCGTAAAAAGCGAAAAATTAATTTAAAAGAGAAAGTGTAGAAGTGTCAAAAGAGATGAAAGTGTGTATTAAAACATCGCTATATGTGAAAAGACTCCATGAAATATTTTTCTGAAAAAATTCAGAAAATAAAAAGAGAGAAAAGTATCTGTGCCCAGTATATTAGTATGTCATGATATAATATCCAATCTTGGGCACAGTATGATCTCCCAAAAAATATATCAATCGCTATTAAATCTATGGGACCTCATAGGTTCATTTTGTTATATAACTTTACGTCTTCAGGTATGCCCTAATGGGTAGAATTCCCAGTGTCCTCAAGAAGTGTCATTCACCTGGGTCTCTCAACCTTACAGTTAGGCAAATCAGCTGGACACAGCAGTTTTATATGTATAATACATTAATAGGTGCTAGCGCCCACTATCGAGCCTCTTGTGGATATATCTAAATATATACATAGATGATAATTTAGATGTATTAATTATGAATTGATCCACCTATAGGGCTCCAAAATTCCTCTTATCTCATTAAAATAGTGGTGTGAATAGAGCTTTCTCCCATACAAGGAGTATTATTCTATCTGTCTTTATACCGCTGAGATGGAGAATAATAGATGGCTCCCAAATCTCAGGTTAAACTAATACACTGAGGGAGAAAAGTGTTGGGATGTGATAATTGTGTATATACCCCTTATAGATGGAGTTTCCTTATTTCAGAAGAGTATATTATGCAGCTTCCCTGTTCTAATATGAAATTAAAGAGTCCTGAGATATAATGACATATGTAATTTCACTATATCCATGCTCAGAGTGTCAAGGATTCTGGGTAATGCATATATAATTCTTACAGTGTATCTTCAGCACTCTCTATTTCTACCACTGCGGGGCAGCTCTGCACCAGATATATCTAAACTGTAGGTCTAGGTGCATTCACACATGATTGCTGATTAAGTATTATGACATGATTGTAACAAAATTATAACAACATGGAGTACATCATTTTCACATATGCTACAACAACCTAACGCGGCGTTTCGCTATTTAGCTTCGTCAGAGGCAAGCCGATTGCCTTCCGGGTCCGCTTTTTAAACCCCCTCAAATCGCTCGGCGGCCAATCATATCCGCTGTTCGCGATGGCGGCGGATAGGCAGTCCCGCACGAACAGCGGATATGATTGGCCGCCGAGCGATTTGAGGGGGTTTAAAAAGCGGACCCGGAAGGCAATCGGCCTATACACTGTAAGAATTATATATGCATTTCCCAGAATCCTTGACAGCATGGATATAGTGAAATTACATATGTCATTATATCTCAGGACTCTTTAATTTCATATTAGAACAGGGAAGCTGCATAATATACTCTTCTGAAATAAGGAAACTCCATCTATAAGGGGTATATACACAATTATCATATCCCAACACTTTTCTCCCTCAGTGTATTAGTTTAACCTGAGATTTGGGAGCCATCTATTATTCTCCATCTATAATACTCCTTGTATGGGAGAAATCTCTATTCACACCACTATTTTTATGAGATAAGAGGAATTTTGGAGCCCTATAGGTGGATCAATTCATAATTAATACATCTAACTTATCATCTATGTATATATTTAGATATAGCCACAAGAGGCTCGATAGTGGGCGCTAGCACCTATTAATGTATTATACATATAAAACTGCTGTGTCCAGCTGATTTGCCTAACTGTAAGGTTGAGAGACCCAGGTGCATGACACTTCTTGAGGACACTGGGAATTCTACCCATTAGGGCATACCTGAAGACGTAAAGTTATATAACAAAATGAACCTATGAGGTCCCATAGATTTAATAGTGATTGATATATTTTTTGGGAGATCATACTGTGCCCAAGATTGGATATTATATCATGACATACTAATATACTGGGCACAGATACTTTTCTCTCTTTTTATTTTCTGAATTTTTTCAGAAAAATATTTCATGGAGTCTTTTCACATATAGCGATGTTTTAATACACACTTTCATCTCTTTTGACACTTCTACACTTTCTCTTTTAAATTAATTTTTCGCTTTTTACGAACATCTTTTACCTAGAATACTAATAAAAGTTATATTTTAGCTACTATGTAATATTTTGTGCACCACACTTTGGACATTTTCGTCCTCTTTTTGAACCATATGATTGCAGTCTTTGTGTCCGTGGTAGCACCCCCCATTGTTCTTGATAACTTTAGAATGAAACTAAATCAATAAATCTTACTGGAGGCCTTTTGCTTAAATAATACTCACCTGTACTTTAGCCTGTGCGCCCTTATCCCTAGTTGTTCAATTCCTGGTCACAGCCATCCTGTGTGGTGTTTGTATGTTCTCCCCATGTTTGGGTGGGACTACTTTTGGTGCTGCCTCACTCCAAAAACAATCTATTAAGGTAATTAACTGAAGACACATCAACTAACTAGTATGTGTGTTTCCATGTCGTGAATGTTTCAATGTTGTCTTGTACGTTTAAAGTGCATACTGATAAAAGTTATGTTTTAATAATGATTCACTAATACACAAAATAAAAACAAAAGTGTGTCCCAGATAGACTTTCAGTCTTTCTTGCCCTTGCAAACCCCTTGAATACTGTCATGATGGGGCAGGAACTCATATGAATGCTGAAATAATCTCTGTAAAGCATTGTGGAACATTTGTACAGTAAGTAAATAGCTGTTCACCATATATTCAGAAAATGGACAGTTAAAATGCGTGGCATATAACTTGGTTGCAAAGAGTTTGCTAAGGTGTTAAATAAGTATCACACAAATATGTTGAAGAACTGAACGTAAAATATGATAATCACATACCCTCTGGACAGAAGCAACCAGTTACACAATTCTTTGTACAAGCTCCCACATCTTGATTGCTGCAAGTTTTCTCACAAGCCGGTCCACATTCTCTATATTCCATGGATGGAGGGCATGCAATTGCTGAAAGTGGAAAATCACAGTTATTACTGTACACTATGAAACAGTTTCTTCATATGCATGCAAGACTTTATGGGGGTCATTCCGAGTTGATCGCTAGCTGCCGTTGTTCGCAGAGCAGCGATCAGGCTAAAATTCGGCATTTCTGCGCATGCGTATGCACCGCAATGCACAGGCGCGTCGTACGGGTACAATGAGCAACGTGGGTTTGCACAGACTGTAACGAACATTCCAGTCACACGGCCGAACGCAGGGAGATTGACATGAAGTGGGCGTTTCTGGGTGTCAACTGACCGTTTTCAGGGAGTGCTTAGAAAAACGCAGGCGTGGCAGAAAAAACGCAGGCGTGGCTGGGCGTTCGCTGGGCGGGTGTGTGACGTCAAAAGCCGTCCCTCCATCGTTAGAATCAACGCACACGGAGAGTAACTACAGGGCTGGTCTTGTTTTGCACAAAATGATTTTGCAGACGCTCTGCTGCACAAGCGTTCGCACTTCTGCAAAGCAAAAATACACTCCCCTGTGGGCGGCGACAATGCGTTTGCACGGCTGCTAAAAGTAGCCAGCGTGCGATCAACTCGGAATGACCCTCTATGTATGAGCAATTGCATGTAGCAATTTTAATGATATATTAGACTGATAGCAAAAATTACAAGATCTTTAGAAAAATAATAATTTAAGGTATAGGTCATAATAATATAGTAATCAGTATCAGATGGTTTAAAAATAAAAAAGGCCAGGTGTCATGGTTTGTTTTTTTTGTAACATACTGTATACAGGGTTGGACTGACGCACAGGGGAAACCCCCGGTGGGCCCCACTGCCTGGGGGGGGGGGGGGGGGGGGGGGGGGGGGGGGGCGGGCACCGGGTGTTTCCCCTGTATCACCCCCCATTCCCTTTCTCCTCTAGGGATCAGATTCCAGACTGTGAATTTGAATTATACATTATACATATGTTACCTTATACTGCACATGACTATGGTGTATCTTCTACAGTCCATTGCTGTTATTAATCTGGTATATTATCATGCATGCATTAGCAGAATCTACTATCAAGCCTCTGTGGTGGTTGGCCCCACACCTTCTGGAGACTGGCCACACCCCTAAACATGGGCCCCTACCACTGCATTCCCCCGGGTAGGTCCTTCATGCCTCAGTCTGACACTGACTGTATACAACTATAGCAGGATGCAAGAAGAGGCATTCAGTATGTACTGTTTGTATTTAAAGTAAACACTAGGAGCAATATGTTATAGCTTGGGGGAAGTTCTGCGATTATGCCCGTATTTTTAAAGCAGCAATCGTTTGCAAGGCAAAACCAGGTCAGTTATTAAAAAAGAAAAGCCATAGGGAGCCACTGCCATATGAGCACACTGTCACTGAAGTGCTTGGTTTGTTAAACTGTGCATGTCCTTTTTAATATACAACATAAGGGTGGGTGGGAGGGGCCAAGGACAATTCCTTCTTGCACCATATTTCATAATTTGTGTCCACTCATCTGCGGCTGCGGGGAAGTAACCGAAAAATCTTGTGTCTCCCGCAGGATGTAGGAGAAAAGGCAAGTATGATTTGTGGGCTACATGCAAAAGCAGCCAGTATTACCCTGCATGCAAAATGTGCACCCCTTGCAGTGCAACATGGTTTGTTAAAGACACAAAGTTACTTTCTGTTTTTACTTTACTCCTCCCTCATAATCAGCCCCATAAGGTTTAATGTTGCAGTATGCGATTACTAAAATGAGATTAAGGGGTTCTGCATGCTCATTTCTTGCTCTATAGGAATAAACACAGTTATTGTCAAATACAGTGATTCCAATATACTTTTAATTGGACCTTCCAGTGGCATGTAGTTAAAAAATGACATTTCCGTGCACATCAAAATGATAATTTTATTTAATGGAGCCACATGCCACTTGCCTACTATTGAAAAAGCATTTCAGGGAGATTGTGAAAGCAACACCTATAAACTCAGTGTTAAAGTGGACGTGTACTGCTATGGTAGTGTCTAGTTACCCTTCGTGGAGAGAACCTTGTTTTGTTCATATGTTTGTAAATCCTGTCATCAGGACACAGAGACATGTGAGTTCACTGCTGTGCTGTTTATTCCATCACCAACTCCAGGCACACTGCACACTGGACCACCAACTTCCCAGCATCCCCCTGGTCCCAGGGACCATCACTGAAGATTCAGGCTTACACATATTACTAAGGGAGTGTCTACAAATATTAAGCATTCTAATACACTAACATCACATCCTCTTTTCTTTAAAGATAAGCCCTGTACGCTTCAATGCAACAATTAACAATGTCATATAAAGAACATCATCTAACACGTTTCAATGAGTCTCTCAGGTCTGCGTATTTCCCTTTTGGGTTTCATACACAGTCTGTGTTTCATCTACCATGTTGGACCTTTCTAGAATCGTGGTTTGTTCACCATTATGAGGATCATCATACATGTCAGATGAAGGGTATTCTTCAGTCATGTTGTCTTCATTATGGTTAGGTTGAGATCTTAAATCCACCCGATTTCTTCTTACTTCATGTGGCCACATCCACTCGTTATCTTTGTCCAACAACCATCTAAGAGAGGCTGTTCGTTCAGAGAGTTGAGAAATAAACTTTCCTAAGTAAGTAATCATTCCTAGGAATCTTCTGACGTCGTCTTTGTTGTTAGGACGTTCCATGTTCACTATGGCTGATATTTTCCTTGGGTCTGGTTTTACACCTTGATCCGAGACCACGTCGCCCATAAAAGTAAGTGTATTCACGCCAAATTCTCATTTGTCCTTGTTTAGCTTTAGATTCACTTTCTTGACAAGTTTCATTACTTGTCTCAATCTAGAATCATGTTCATCCTTTGTAGATCCCCAGACAATAATGTCATCCATCATTGTTTCAACACCTGGAATATGTTCAAAAATCATGTGTATCTTTTTGTGATATACTTCTGGAGCAGACAATATTCCATATGGTAGTCGAAGAAATCTGTATCTACCTTCTGGTGTATTAAATGTACAAAGCTTTGAGCTGGCCTCATCTAGCTTCATTTGCCAGAATCCTGATGATGCGTACAATTTACTGAACCATTTTGCTCCCGCAAATTGCGACATGATTTCATCTCTGGTTGGTAGTTTGAAATGTTCTCGTTTAATAGCTTTGTTTAAATCTCTGGGGTCTAGACATATTCTGAGTTGTCCATTTTTCTTTTCAACAATTACTAAGAAGCTTACCCATTCAGTAGGCTCATCAACTTTCTTTATCACACCCAAGGCTTCCATACGATTTAACTCTTGTTTCAGTTTTTCTCTCAGCGCAAACTGCACTTTTTTACAGGAGTGTATCACTGAAGAAACTTGAGTGTCTATTTATTTTATGCTCTCCAGGCAAACAACCTAGACCTTCAAACAAGTCTCTGTATTCTGTAAACATTAATTTGCAGTTATCTTCTACTTGTGATGTCACCATAAAAACTTTCTTTAGCAAGCTTAGTTTCTCACAGGACCTTAATACTAGAATCGGTTGCACATTTTTATCCACAATCAGTAGAGATGTTTTAAACTGTTGTCCCTTATATTTCAGTGTCACTAAGCATGTACCTTTCACAGGAATTTCCTCCCCAGTGTACCCTGTAACTTTCACTTTGGCTGGATGAATTTTAGGTTTTACTCTAAAAGTCTTATAGTCTTGAAACGATATTAAATTCACCTGCGCGCCAGTATCAAGCTTAAAGGGAATGACAATCTCGTTTACAGTTAAAGGGACAATCCATTCTTTCTTATCTGCACTGCAAAGTTCCATGCAATCCACAAAGAATTCCTCTGTTTGTTTAATAGCATGCACTTTGGTTTCACTTTTCATTTTACAACATTTGGCAAAGTGATTAAGTCTACCACATTTCATGCAGCTTTTACCATAAGCAGGGCACATTTTAGGATTGTGAGAATTTCCACATCTACTACACATTTCCTTGTTAGACTGTGGCTTAGACTGCTTCATTCTTGAGAATGAAGGTTTGCTTGGCTCTGTTTTCTGCACCACATGTACGTGCTGTACATCAGCTTCCTTGTGTAACTTTTTGGCTTGAAATCTAGTTATTTCTGCAGATCTGCACATAGTCACTGCCTTTTCTAGTGTTAGGTCTTGCTCTCTCAGCAGTCTCTCTCTGAGTCCATTATCAGGTATTCCACAGACAATACGATCTCTAATCAGTGAATCCTTTAAATCACTAAACTCACAGGTTTTACTGAGTGATTGTGTCACACTCGCGGCGCTGCGGCTGCCGCGCTTACCGTTCCGGGTGCACTGGGTCTCCCGGTGGTCGTCGCCCCCGGTGGGCTCCGGGTCGTCGCGTCATGCTGGCGCTGCCTCCGGCAGGTTCCCGGGGTGTGGGCTCCGCCATTGCGCCCGGCATCCACGAGAGCATGGTGAGCGGGTGACGTCATCGGCCCCTTCCGCCAATCAGGAGAGGGTGGGAAGTTCAAGGGCAGACGCCGTACAGAGCCCCGGCGCCTGAGTATCGTCTTTCCAATGATCACCAGTGCTAGCAGCTTCAGCGTGATCTTAAGCTGAACGTCTCCTGTGTTCCAGCGTTGCAGAGAATCTTTCAGTGGGACATTCCCTGTGCTACCAGCGTTAGAGTATCTTTCAGTGGGACATTCCCTGTGCTAACAGCGTTACAGAGTATCTCTCAGTGGGACATTCCCTGTGCTACCAGCATTACAGTGTATCACTCAGTGGAACCTTCCCCATGCTACCAGCGTTACAGTGTATCACTCAGTGGAACCTTCCCTGTGCTACCAGCGTTACAGTGTATCACTCAGTGGGACATTCTCTGCGTTACCAGCGTTACAGTGTATCTCTCAGAGGGACACCTCCTGTGCTTCCAGTATTACAGGGTATCCCTAAGTGGAACGCCCCCCAAACTTCCAGAGTTACACTGAATCTCAAATCCTCATTTATTTCTTCAGCATCACTCACAAGTTCTTCATTCTTCTGTGTGCTTCAAAATCACTCAAATCCTCATTCATTTCTTCAGCATCGCTCACAAGTTCTTCATTCTTCTGTGTGCTTCAACATCATTCTCAAATCCTCATTCATTTCTTCAGCATCGCTCACAAGTTCTTCATTCTTCTGCGTGCTTCAACATCGTTCTCAAATCTTCATTCATTTCTTCAACATTGCTCACAAGTTCTTCATTCTTCTGTGTACTTCAGCGTCGTCCCCAAGCCTTGGCCACAACTAATTCTTTAGGATTACACGTCGGTTACAACGGCTAAATTCTGCATGAGGAAAACCTACATCCGGCCATCCCTGCTCCGGCCCAGCTGTGGTTCCTCTTCCCTATCATCGGAAGAACCCCCGAGTTCTTAACACTCCCAACCCAGGTCAGTGACAGTATACTCAGGTCACATGGACCCCGGGGGATCGGAACCCAGAGTCAAGTGCCATCCAAAACTTGGCTTCCCGAGTTCAGAGTCAGGAGGCGGCACAGAGCCAGGTGATGCAGTATCTCCAGGAATTATCCAGCCGGCTGGATCAAATTCAGGCCTCCCTGGCTTCAGTAGTTCCGGCTCCTGCTCCAGTACCCACTCCAGTAGTTGTCTCCAGTAATGTTCAATCCTCGTCTGGAACCAGGTCACGCCTTTAGCTTCCCACTCCCTCTCGCTATAATGGGAATCCAAAGAATTGCCGTGGTTTTCTCAACCAATGCGAGGTGCATTTTGAACTTCTCTCACACAATTTCCCCATGGATCGGTCCAAAGTGGCATACATTATTTCCTTGCTTGAAGGTTCAGCGTTGGATTGGGTGTCTCCGTTGTGGGAACTATCTGACCCATTGGTTTCCAGAAACACTAATTTCATCGCGTCATTCCGAAGGATTTTTGATGAGCCCGGCAGAACGACTGCTGCTTCCTCGGACCTGGTCCGAGTCCGTCAAGGCTCCCGTTCTGTGGTTCTGTGGGACAGTATGTGGTTCACTTCCAGACCATTGCCTCAGAACTACGCTGGAATAATGATGCTCTCAGGGCCGCTTTCTGGAACGGGCTCTCTGACCGTCTGAAGGACGAGCTGGTCACTAGGGATCTGCCGGATCCTTTAGAAGAGTTGATCGCACTCTGTGTCAAGGTGGATCTTTGCATGCAGGAACGAGGTGGCGAACGTAGTCGGTCAGATCGATCCAGATTCCGGCTTCTCCTGCCTAAGCAAACAGTTACCCCGAGTCCGGATGAACCCATGCAAATCAACCAATCCTGGCTGTCCCCGGAGGAACGACAGCGCCGTCGTGAGGGTAAACACTGCCTCTACTGTGGAGCCGCGGATCACTTTATCAAGTTCTGCAAGTCCCGTCCAGGAAACGGTCAGGCCTAGCTTGTTCCGGAGGAGTCAAGTTAGGGGTTACATCTAAATCTTCTCCGACAGTGGATTGTTTACTCTCCGTGTCTCTGTTTTCTGAGTCTATAGCCAAACCTGTTAAGGCCCTGCTGGACTCTGGGGCTGCAGGAAATTTTGTTTCTCTGTCTTGTGTTCAGAGTCTGGGTTTACAGTTACAGTCTGTCAAACGACCTATAACGTTGACTGCCATCAATGGTACCAAAATATCTAATGGTCTTATTACAAGTCGCACAGAGCCAATCAAGCTGCAGGTCGGAGCTCTGCATTAAGAACATTTGGAGTTTCTAGTAATTCTGGAGATGCCTCACGATCTTGTTCTTGGTCTACCTTGGCTTAAAATTGACAACCCTCACGTTGACTGGAAATCGTCACAAATATTGTCCTGGAGTTCGTTTTGTCACTCTAGTTGTCTCACTCCTGTTTAGCCGCTCCGTGCATCTTCCAAGTCGGATGAGGAGCTCATTCCGGAGGCTTACCGGGAGTTCACAGATGTGTTCTCGGAACAGGCGGCCGATCAGTTACCACCCCATAGACCCTGGGACTGTACCATTAAGCTTATCCCAGGGAAAATGCCACCCCGCGGATGCACATATCCCTTGTCATTACCCAAGACCCAAGCTATGTCGGACTATATCAAATCTAATCTACTGAAAGCATTCATTCGCCCCTCTACCTCCCCGGCTGGAGCAGGTTTCTTTTTTGTGAAGAAGTAGTACGGGGGGTTAAGACCATGTATTGATTATCGTGGCTTAAACGATATCACCGCTAAGAACTGTCAAAGCCGAAAAATATTGTAATACATGCCCCATGTACTAACCCCATGCACATACCCGCTGCACGTGCACTCGCTCTGCCGTGCTTGCGCATATCCGCAACTTGCGTAACGGAGCTTTCCACGGCCATGCGCCTTGGCGCGTGGTATGCGCATTTACGGTAGGGTTTGTGAACGCATAGAGGGTTATTAGAACATTACATATTTAACCCTTATAGTGCACATTGTACACATAGCTCCCTGCACCACATCAGAAAGAAATAGCTGTTTAAAATAGTAACAGAACAAAGGGATTCACCTTTACAGGATAGGAGGGGACAGAACAAGGTTACAAGGTGGTGTTTGGTGTCCAGCTGTAGGGTATTTTAAGGGAAACAATCTGGTGTTGCTTTGAGAAAGATCGCTTGTTCCTGTGTATAGTTATGTGCAAAAGTAGAATATGAACATTGACTGTGTTTACTGTGTATTGTGTATGCGGGGGGAGTCCAGAGGAGACCACCCACAGGGGCAGTTGGGGAGGGACATCGCCCACCTATTCAAATCCAGCTATGACCTCTCCTGTAATGTAAATGACCATCCCTGTGTCCAATGGACAAAGAGATTACAGTATCCATTGTGTTATGTTTTGGATGAAGTGAATAAAGAGAGCCTACAGCAGGCTTAGTCAGACAGAAGGCTCACAACGCTATCTATCAGATGGCGGAGGACCGGATCTGGGTTGCTCTTGCAAATATTCTCACGTACGTACATTCTCTGTAGCCATTATTCTGTTTAGATTTACTTGTTAGTCTGTAGTGTATAACTTGTATTGTTTTACCTTTTTGGAATCAATCCACGGAGGCCTTAGAACCCTGTGGTTTCAACTACAAACGGTGTTGTGTTTTCACTTTCCTGCCTGGGCTATAAGTAGATTAACCTGTTTAAGGGGTATAAGCATTGTTAAGGTGTACGCACTGTGAGTACTTTGTATCGCTAGTGCTACTTAAGGTTTAAAGGTATTACATCATTACAGTACTTTGCTGTTAAGGGTTTAAAGTATAAGCATATCATTACATTGTATCATTAACAAGGTTTTAAGGTGTATTCATTGTGTGTGCGCACGCTATGTGCTTTGTACCCACAGTGCGGCGTTTGTACGCTGAGTGCGTATACGGTACGGGACTCTGTGCGCAAATAGCGTACGAAGTACGTAGCGTGAGCTAGCGACCGCAGCAGCTCCATGGTAAAGGTGTGTTTAAAGGTATAGCTTTATGGTTTAAGATAATATCAACATTATCAATTGGCGGCTCTCACGGGATATCACGTTCTTAATGATGCACTGTACATTACAAACGCGGCTGTAATTGACCGGCTAATGATGGACGCATCGCAAAATGCTGACGAAAAAAAACATCCACGTTAATGTATTGTTGTGGTATCAGTAAGACGCTGATAGGAAATTTTAAGGGACAAGGCGTTTCTCATAATATTTAAGATGCTAAAAGGTATTTTTATTGTTGTAAAACAAGGTTCAAAGGTCATATTGTGTTTGATTCAGATTGGATTGTTTATCTGTTTAAGTAGGTTTAAAAGTATATTTAAAAGTTTGCATAGCTTTGATATAGTTTTATTTTTAACTCAGGCCTAAAATAACTTCAGGGGCTTGCATGGTGTGTGATTTCTTTGTGACAAAGGAAGCCACATGGTTTGTCCTCCATTTTGGACTAACCACATGGCCTGTCCACCATTTTGTGTAACCCTCATGGATGTGGAAGGGGGAGGAGCAGCGGCCATTTTGGGAAGGTCATTTTTTCTAAATGGCTGATTTTCACTGCCCGGAATAATCAGCCGTCCTTGGTCAAAAAGAAATCACCATTTATGAGTTACCAATGCATTTATTTAACCCATGCCATAGTCAATTACAAATAGTTTCAGATGGGGCTTAATAAAAGTTAATAGTAAGATGAATACGTGATGTAAGAACCACATACAGATATAAACAAAGTTGTTTTTTTCTTTACCTCTAGGATTCAGTTAACTCTGCTTGTTGTAAGATAGCCATTGAAATGCAAATTAACCTGTGTAACTGCTTTTTCCTAGCAGTGAAAAAAAACACCTTTACAGACAGCCAAAAGCACAGCGTTCATATGCAAATTAGAAGCACTTAATGAGTGAATGAGTCTCAGGAGACCAGTGAATGGTACATATATATGATATTATAATTATGTGTGTATCAATGTATGTTCTGCAAGATAGCTATCCAATATGAATCATACTATTGGAAGCATTGATTACTAGATTCATTTAGACCTGTATTTTGTACTCTGTATACCTGCTCGCATTATTGCCATAAGCATTGATTACTAGATTCATTTTGACCTGTACTGAGAAAATTTGTTGCTATTTAGTTAAAATATAGAGTTAATATTTAAGGAAAGTAAGTGTAAAACGCACACATAGCCTGGCCTAGTTGTAAAGGTTTATACAGTGGAAACTGTGTGTGTGTTAAGTAAGTGATTATAGTTAAATATCGCTTACATTTATAGAAGTGTGGGATTTGTAGCACTGCGGACGTACGGCCTGTGTACACGTGTCTCGGACAGCGTTCGGGACTGCGTACGCAACATAAAAGGTGTACACATGTGGCGTGTTTACGCAACGTGCGTACAGGTACGCCCACTAAATACAAATCACACAATAGCATTGGTTTAGTTTAGGTGATACGGTAGCCACGCGAAAATAGCACAAATTTGTTCAGTTTCCAATATTTAGTTTAAAAGAAACCTTCTCTTACTGTGTCACCTCTGGGACTAGACTGTTTTATCTGAATGAAAGTTAATTTTCTGTACAGAAAATCAAAGTGTATATGAGTGAACGAGCGTGAGTGTGCAAATAAAGGTTTTGTGAACCCAGAATTCGGGATCCCGTAGGAGACCACATCAGGTGAGTGGACACTTGGTGGCGTGGGAGTGGCTTTCTCACGTTAACATTGATTAAGGTATAAAGGAGCAATTAGTATAACAGCAGACCAAGAGGTCAGCGAAGTCAGAAATCCGCTGACTAAGTCAAGCGAAGCTCTGAATACCATGGCCTGAGAAAGGTCAGCGGTGAGAGCGCAGCCCCGGGGGTTTGCGTAGTACCCATATAGGCCCGTTCAGATACGCTCCGGCTGAGGTTTTGCAGCCTGAAAAACTATTCCATTGGTCGTATAGCGGATAAGTAATAGTTACTTATACGCCGTGCGATTGTACCGCGCGTTAGTGTGTGCAATAGTTAGTTCAACTTGATACCCATTACGCCATTTGCGTAAAATCGCGGGATCATAGACGCTAATTGTACACGCAACGTGATTTGTGTAAGTTTTTTTATTTTAAGGGAGTTTCGCTGGTCACTCAGGAAATCTCCAACGACCAATATTTACTGGGAAGGGTAAGTCACTCCCACACCCTCTCAGTAAATAGAGGTTACGTAGGGCCCTAGGTTGGGTACGACCAGCGCTGAGGACAGTGTGTAGGTGTATTGGCCAACGTGGGCGTGAGTGGGTGAGAGCGCTCTGAGAACTTTCACCGTCGCCTTACCTCTGAGTAATTTGGTTTTTGTAGGAATTAGCTGAGATGGCAATGCCTGCAAAGAATGGGGGCCAGTTGCTCAAGTAAGGGACGATCAACCAGGGTTCAGGTTGATATTCCGCGGCCCAAAGGGTAGGCGAGGTACATAATGTGTGAGAAATATGGATCACACGCAGAGGTTTTATGCAATGAATGGGAACGTATGACTGCGGAAGATAGGGAACCGTTCCCTAAGGTAGGCAGTTTTAGTCCTGAGGTGTTGCAAAATTTAAGGAGAAGGATATGTCTTATAAAATCCAGAAAACAAAGGATTAGACATTATGATTGTTTACATTTATGGCAACAGGAGGGTGATATGCAAAGGGGATTGGCTCAAATAGCTGGTTCCAACCCTAGCAGGAAACTGATAGCAACTGCACCACCACCACCGTACATTACAGGAGAGAAAGTGGCTACAGAGAATGGCGTACTAATATATGATAAGAGTGCACTTAATGAATGTATTAATACTAACCCGTGCAAGTTGTATCCCATCTTAAACTTCCCTAAGGACTGCGATCAAGAAGATGAGCCCAGCACGATATCGGCACTCTCTCTAGCAGCCACCATACAAGATACCCAAGTGGGCACGGCCCAACCAGTAAGAGCAGTAGCAAAGGCCCCTAGCGGAGGGACAGGTGAGGTCGTGTCCACAGGTAAGTACGGTACAGTACATTATGGAGAGACAATTGCACCTCACATTGTAGAAGCAACCCAGAATGATGTAATTGAACTGAATCCTGTCAGGGTGATCGCAGTCCCCAATGGGAAGACTGACGCTCTGGGAATCCCTCCCGTCAGGAACATTGCTATGCATTGCCCCTGGTCCCGGACAGAATTGAGGACAATTATGTCTGAATTTCCCGATCCCAGGAAAGATCTAGCCGCATGTCAGAGGTTTATTAGAGAACTAGGTAACGCCACCGAACCCAATAACAAAGATTGGCGGACAGTGCTACGGGCATGCTTGCCCTCTACTATTGACCCTGTGAAGTTCATTGCTGACTGTAAATTAGATGCAGAGGTACCTCTCACTGATGAATACAATCAGGAGAACGTAAAACAGATCAATCTGCAGTTAGGAGTATATTTCCCAACTGTTGTCTAGTGGAATAAAATCTTCTCCAGTAGACAAAAAGAAGGTGAAACGGCTTCTGACTATTTCCATCGAGCACTGCAGGAAATGGCTAGATACACAGGGGTCGCGTACAATAAGGAAAATGTGCATAATAGGGAGGTAGTGGTGTCCGTATTAATGGACGGTTTAAAAGAAACATTGAGAACAAGGGTACAAACCACTCAACCTAGCTGGAGAGGTATCTCGGTGGCTGCATTAAGAGAGTCCGCTATTGAGCATGATCGGAACATCATTAGGCACAGGGAGTCACAGGGGGATAAGCTGATGACAGTAAGTATAAAAGCCCTGACAACGAAGGCACATCAGCCTAAACCCCAGATCCCTGATGGTAATTTGTATGTGGTACAATGTTTTAAATGTCAGAGGGAAGGACATTACGCACGGAACTGTAATTTTAGAGACCCACATAAGGCATATCGACCCCCTAGACCAGAACATGACCCACATTATGACACACGTAATTGGGATCAGGGATCATATAGGAAACATTTTGGGCCACACCTGTAGTCCGCAGCCAGTGAAATGGATTACTAGCCTAGGTAGTAAACCTGAGGTCACAATTGATGTAGTTGGTAGATCATATCTTGTAGGTACAGGGGCGGCCAGGTAAACTCTGTGATTTATCTTTAAAGTTTCCGTTTTCATCCCTGACGTTCACCGACAGACTTACAGCTCAAACGTCACATATCTACTCGGTCTATTCAGAGGTCTGCCCAGCCCCAGTATATCTCACCAGCATCATTGTGCCTGGCCATGCACAGAGGGTGGAAAGTGGAAATACTGGTGGAGGAAGACTGTGCAGAGATACCGATAGACATTATGGTGTGACAGCCTGATGGTGAACGCAAATCTGACAAATTTTCTTTTTATCACTCTCTCTCTCTTTGTTTTTTTCATGTTCTACAGATGGTTTATTTCACACAACAGTTAGACACATGATAATGCAAGATTTATGTTCCCTACAGAAAGGTTGCTGACTCGGTAGAGGAAATCATATCACTGGAGTGTCTGTTCCGGGAAGGTTGAGACGGCACCTGAGCACTGAGAACAATAAGACCAGAGGCGGTTGTCGCACCAGTTTTTCTTTTTCCCTTTTATTATTTTCTCCACCTCCCATCACCCTCCTTTCCTCCCCCCTTTTCATTATTTTCCTCTTCCCTTAACAAGATGGACTTACCCCAAGAGACTGCATTCCAGGTTTTCCTGTTGACCCTGTTGTTGACCAGAGCAGTCTGTTTCAGTGAGAGTACCAGAGAGGTCGAGAAAGGATCTGGAATGGGTTCTGATGGCAAGGACGGATTTGTAGAATTCCAAGAGCAACACATTCACCGAGCAAAGGCGAGTGTCAGAAAACGATCTAGTAGTCAAGAAACTAGGAGACATTGTGAAGGGTTATTGGCTGAAGAGAATTGTATCTGTAGAAATTGTGAAAACATAGTTGAGGACGGGTGCATCCAGAGATGTCAGTCCAGCCTTAATATCAACATGGACCGTCATCCATTGAGTGACTATCACTCATTAGTGGGTAAGGTTTTAAACCAAACAGAATGCTAGGTGTGCTCACAAGTACCTCAAGGTCAGAACAAGTCAGGACTAGTACCGTATCCCTTAACCATAGATGAGGTACTTGAATTAAGGGGTGGGAGACCGGTGGACAAGAAATTTAATATTTCTAGGCCCCCTAGTTTGAAGCTCCACCAATATCATGTGGATAGATCCTTAGTATGTTTCAACATTTCCAATCCCCGAAAGCCGGGAAATTGGGAAGTGACATGGAATAACCAAACCATGGCATTTTCACACAGATTCGATAGAATGCCCGTAGACCCAGAACTTATACGCCAAATAGCCGACGGTGGAAGATATTTTCGGTACAGGTATACTCTAGGAAGTAGGACCATGCGGGTTGGAGAAGTATCACCAGGGTACTGTGCGCATATCATACAGCCTGATACGTGTACTGAACAGATGAGAGAGTTAGGGATAGGATTTTTCACCTGGAAGGTTTGCAATATGGTAATGTCATATTCTGTCCCATATGTTCTCCCCGATGATGCATATTTCATATGCGGGAGGAAGGCGTATAAGTGGCTTGCCCCAAACTCAGAGGGATTGTGTTACATTGGAAGAGTGTTGCCAGAAGTAATGACCATAACCCATAATAAGATGAAAGACGTTCACCGCAATGCTCAAGCTCCTTACACTCACACTTATTATGAACACATCGTAAAGAGACATCTTAAAGATAGGACAGAGCACGCAGCCTCTGATTTGATCCACGAATCCACCGGGATTCAATTCCTACTCGCGTTAGATATCACCCGTACCGCCAGAGGAATTATAAATTTTAGGTATATTCATGCGCTAGCGAACCTGATAGACAATATCACCGAGATGTATGATGACACCTTCAGGTATACTGGGAGGGAATTGCAAGCTTACAAAACGGAACTGATCCAGCACAGGATGGTTCTCAATTACATCACAGCGGTGACAGGAGGGTACTGTGTCACCCAAGCAACTCAGTATGGTGTGAAGTGCTGCACGTACATTACAAACAGCACTGATGACCCAACCGAGGTCATAGATCAAAAGATGGACGATATCTTGCAATTGAAATGGGATTTCCGAAGGAGACACAACCTTGCCCTGACTGCTGTGAGTAATAAACTGACCGGCTGGGTCTCATGGTTGAACCAACGCAATTGGTTCTCTGGTTTAGGAGAATGGGCTCAAAATGTTATCGTGAGTGTAGGAAAGTTTCTCTTTTGTATCCTTGGAGTTGTCATAATGATTGGTTTGATATTTAGATGTGTTCGGATTTTAATGCAGTGCAAGCGCAGTACCAAAGTGATGAGTTTGAGGAGCGGGGTCATTGTTACACAAACTGATTTAATTTATGACCCATCAATTGAGACAATGTTGTGATAAGACATGATTCCACGGTCCGTTTCTTTCACCCGTTTCTCCTTTGTTTTTCTCCCAAGCAAAAATACATCCATTCGGAAGAAGACTTTGATGGACATTTCTACAGACTTTGATGGACATTTCTAAAGACTTTGATAGACACTTTAAAGACTTTTAAAGACTTTTTATGGACACTTGAAAGACTTTGATTACCACCCACAGCAAGGATACACCCATCCGGACAAGACTTCAATCAACACCCAAGGACGATGGCACACATTATTATGTGAATGTATTTGTGATACGTGTCTTATCTTCATCTCTACAACCTTCAGGTAGTGACACACATAGTCGACAGGTGATATAGATACATATATTAGCATTCACATGTTTTTCCCCCTCCATGTATCATCAACTAAATGTGCACCCCATTTGTTGGAACAAGAAGCCGAAAAGAGCTCGGTAGTGTTTGTTGGCCCACTTACAGACCCTTAATACGGGATAAGAAGGATTTAATGTATACTTCGCAATACCTCGAAGCTTATCTAGAACATGTACGGCATGATGATACATGCCCCTCAGATATGAATTTAATACATACATGCTTTTACTATCCCACTAGGCCATACATTTCCCACCTACTCCTCTCCTCTTACCATCCAATTATTTTGTAGATTGTATTGTATATTTTTCAGTTTAATGTTTAGATAGTGGCAGTTATTGTTGACTGCCAAAGGGTGGACTGTCAAAGTCGAAAAAATAAGAATTTACTTACCGATAATTCTATTTCTCATAGTCCGTAGTGGATGCTGGGACTTCCGTAAGGACCATGGGGGAATAGCGGCTCCGCAGGAGACTGGGCACAAAAAGTAAAAGCTTTAGACTAGCTGGTGTGCACTGGCTCCTCCCCCTATGACCCTCCTCCAAGCCTCAGTTAGGATACTGTGCCCGGACGAGCGTACATAATAAGGAAGGATTTTGAATCCCGGGTAAGACTCATACCAGCCACACCAATCACACTGTACAACCTGTGATCTGAACCCAGTTAACAGTATGATAAACGTAGGAGCCTCTGAAAAGATGGCTCACAACAATAAACAACCCGATTTTTTTGTAATAATAACTATATACAAGTATTGCAGACAATCCGCACTTGGGATGGGCGCCCAGCATCCACTACGGACTATGAGAAATAGAATTATCGGTAAGTAAATTCTTATTTTCTCTGACGTCCTAGTGGATGCTGGGACTTCCGTAAGGACCATAGGGATTATACCAAAGCTCCCAAACGGGCGGGATAGTGCGGATGACTCTGCAGCACCGAATGAGAGAACTCCAGGTCCTCCTCAGCCAGGGTATCGAATTTGTAAAATTTTGCAAACGTGTTTGCCCCTGACCAAGTAGCTGCTCGGCAAAGTTGTAAAGCCGAGACCCCTCGGGCAGCCGCCCAAGATGAGCCCACTTTTCTTGTGGAATGGGCTTTAACAGATTTTGGCTGTGGCAGTCCTGCCACAGAATGTGCAAGCTGAATTGTACTACAAATCCAACGAGCAATCGTCTGCTTAGAAGCAGGAGCACCCAGCTTGTTGGGTGCATACAGGATAAACAGCGAGTCAGATTTTCTGACTCCAGCCGTCCTGGAAACATATATTTTCAGGGCCCTGACTACGTCCAACAACTTGGAGTCCTCCAAGTCCCTAGTAGCCGCAGGCACCACAATAGGTTGGTTTATGTGAAACACTGAAACCACCTTAGGGAGAAATTGAGGACGAGTCCTCAATTCTGCCCTGTCTGAATGAAAAATTAGGTAAGGGCTTTTAAATGACAAAGCCGCCATTTCTGAGACACGCCTGGCTGACGCCAGAGCTAACAGCATGACCACCTTCCATGTGAGATATTTTAATTCCACAGTGGTGAGTGGTTCAAACCAATGTGATTTTAGGAACCCTAAAACTACATTGAGATCCCAAGGTGCCACTGGTGGCACAAAAGGAGGTTGTATATGCAGTACCCCCTTGACAAACGTCTGAACTTCAGGCAATGAAGCCAGTTCTTTCTGGAAGAAGATCGACAGGGCCGAAATTTGAACCTTAATGGATCCTAATTTTAGGCCCATAGACAGTCCTGCTTGCAGGAAATGCAGGAAACGACCCAGTTGAAATTCCTCTGTGGGGGCCTTCTTAGCCTCACACCAGGAAACATATTTTCGCCAAATGCGGTGATAATGTTTCGCAGTTACATCCTTCCTGGCTTTGATCAGGGTAGGGATGACTTCATCTGGAATGCCTTTTTCCATCAGGATCCGGCGTTCAACCGCCATGCCGTCAAACGCAGCCGCGGTAAGTCTTGGAACAGACAAGGACCCTGCTGGAGCAGGTCCTTTCTTAGAGGTAGAGGCCACGGGTCCTCCGTGAGCATCTCTTGCAGTTCCGGGTACCAAGTTCTTCTTGGCCAATCCGGAGCCACGAGTATAGTCTTCACTCCTCTCCTTCTTATGATTCTCAGTACTTTTGGAATGAGAGGCAGAGGAGGGAACACATACACCGACTGGTACACCCACGGTGTTACCAGAGCGTCCACCGCTATTGCCTGAGGGTCCCTTGACCTGGCGCAATATCTGTCCAGTTTTTTGTTGAGACGGGACGCCATCATGTCCACCTTTGGTTTTTCCCAACGGTTTACAATCACTTGAAAGACTTCTGGGTGAAGTCCCCACTCCCCCGGGTGGAGGTCGTGTCTGCTGAGGAAGTCTGCTTCCCTGTTGTCCACTCCCGGAATGAACACTGCTGACAGTGCCACCACATGATTTTCCGCCCAGCGAAGAATCCTTGCAGCTTCTGCCATTGCCCTCCTGCTTCTTGTGCCGCCCTGTCTGTTGACGTGGGCGACTGCCGTGATGTTGTCCGATTGGATCAATACCGACTGACCCTGAAGCAGAGGCCTTGCTTGACTTAGGGCATTGTAAATGGCCCTTAGTTCCAGGATATTTATGTGAAGAGACGTTTCCATGCTTGACCACAAGCCTTGGAAATTTCTTCCCTGTGTGACTGCTCCCCAGCCTCTCAGGCTGGCATCGGTGGTCACCAGCATCCAATCCTGAATGCCGAATCTGCGGCCCTCTAGAAGATGAGCGCTCTGTAACCACCACAGGAGAGACACCCTTGTCCTTGGAGATAGGGTTATCCGCTGATGCATCTGAAGATGCGATCCGGACCATTTGTCCAGCAGATCCCACTGAAAAGTTCTTGCATGGAATCTTCCGAATGGAATCGCTTCGTAAGAAGCCACCATTTTTCCCAGGACTCTCGTGCATTGATGCACTGACACTTGGCCTGGTTTTAGGAGTTTCCTGACTAGCTCGGATAACTCCCTGGCCTTCTCCTCCGGGAGAAACACCTTTTTCTGGACTGTGTCCAGAATCATCCCCAGGAACAGTAGACGTGTTGTTGGAATCAGCTGTGATTTTGGGATATTTAGGATCCACCCGTGCTGACGTAGCACTACCTGAGATAGTGCTACTCCGACCTCTAACTGTTCCCTCGACCTTGCCCTTATCAGGAGATCGTCCAAGTAAGGGATAATTAAGACGCCTTTTCTTCGAAGAAGAATCATCATTTCGGCCATTACCTTGGTAAAGACCCGTGGTGCCGTGGACAATCCAAACGGCAGCGTCTGAAACTGATGACAGTTTTGTACCACAAACCTGAGGTACCCTTGGTGAGAAGGGTAGATTGGGACATGGAGATAAGCATCTTTGATGTCCAGAGACACCATATAGTCCCCTTCTTCCAGGTTCGCTATCACTGCTCTGAGTGACTCCATCTTGAATTTGAACCTTTTTATGTAAGTGTTCAAGGATTTTAGATTTAAAATTGGTCTCACCGAGCCGTCCGGCTTCGGTACCACAAACAGCGTGGAATAATACCCCTTTCCCTGTTGTAGGAGGGGTACCTTGATTATCACCTGCTGGGAATACAGCTTGTGAATAGCTTCCACTACCGCCTCCCTGTCGGAGGGAGATGTTGGTAGAGCAGACTTCAGGAACCGGCGAGGGGGAGACGTCTCGAATTCCAATTTGTACCCCTGTGATACTACCTGCAGGATCCAGGGGTCCACTTGCGAGTGAGCCCACTGCGCGCTGAAATTCTTGAGACGGCCCCCCACCGTGCCTGAGTCCGCTTGTAAGGCCCCAGCGTCATGCTGAAGACTTGGCAGAAGCGGGGGAGGGCTTCTGCTCCTGGGAAGAGGCTGCCTGGTGCAGTCTTTTTCCCCTTCCTCTGCCCCGGGGCAGAAATGAGTGGCCTTTTGCCCGCTTGCCCTTATGGGAACGAAAGGACTGAGTTTGAAAAGACGGTGTCTTTTTCTGCTGAGAGGTGACCTGGGGTAAAAAGGTGGATTTTCCAGCCGTTGCTGTGGCCACCAGGTCCGATAGACCGACCCCAAATAACTCCTCCCCTTTATACGGCAATACTTCCATATGTCGTTTGGAATCCGCATCACCTGACCACTGTCGCGTCCATAACGCTCTTCTGGCAGAAATGGACATCGCACTCACTCTAGATGCCAGGGTGCAAATATCCCTCTGTGCATCTCGCATATATAGTAATGCATCCTTTAAATGCTCTATAGTTAATAATATACTGTCCCTATCCAGGGTATCAATATTTTCAGTCAGGGAATCCGACCAAGCCACTCCAGCACTGCACATCCAGGCTGAGGCGATTGTATAACACCAGTATGTGTGTATATATCTTTTAGGATATTTTCCAGCCTTCTATCAGCTGGTTCCTTAAGGGCGGCCGTATCGGGAGACGGTAACGCCACTTGTTTTGATAAGCGTGTGAGCGCCTTATCTACCCTAGGGGGTGTTTCCCAATGCGCCCTAACCTCTGGCGGGAAAGGGTATAGTGCCAATAATTTATTAGAAATCAGCAGTTTTTTATCGGGGGAAACCCACGCTTTATCACACACCTCATTTAATTCATCTGATTCAGGAAAAACTACGGGTAGTTTTTTCACACCCCACATAATACCCTTTTTTGTGGTACTTGTAGTGTCAGAAATATTCAATGCCTCCTTCCCTACTGGACATTACGTTTGTCTCCTCACCGTCGACACTGGATTCAGTATCCGTGTCTGGGTCTGTGTCGACCATCTGAGGTAACGGGCGTTTTAGCGCCCCCGACGGTGTCTGAGACGCCTGAACAGGCACTAATTGATTTGCCGGCTGTCTCATGTCGTCAACAGTTTTTTGCAAAGTGCTGACACTGTCACGTAATTCTTTAAATACGACCATCCAGTCAGGTGTCGACTCCCTAGGGGGTGACATCACGAACACAGGCAATTGCTCTGCTTCCACATCATTTTCCTCCTCATACATGTCGACACAATCGTACCGACACCCAGCACACACACAGGGAATGCTCTGAAAGAGGACAGGACCCCACGAGCCCTTTGGGGAGACAGAGGGAGAGTTTGCCAGCACACACCAGAGCGCTATATATATACAGGGATAACCTTATGTAAGTGTTACTCCCTTTATAGCTGCTGTTTTATATTAGCTGCCAATAGTGCCCCCCCTCTCTTGTTTTACCCTGATTCTGTAGCAGGACTGCAGGGGAGAGTCTGGGAGCCTTCCTTCCAGCGGAACTGTGAGGGAAAATGGCGCTTGTGTGCTAAGGGGATAGGCCCCGCCCCCTTCACGGCGGCCTTTTCTCCCGCTTTTTTTAGGAAAACTGGCAGGGGTGAAATGCATCCATATAGCCCAGGAGCTATATGTGATGTATTTCTTTAGCCATATAAGGTTTAAACATGTTATATTGCGTCTCAGGGCACTCCCCCCCAGCGCCCTGCACCCTCAGTGACCGGAGTGTGAAGTGTGCTGAGAGCAATGGCGCACAGCTGCAGTGCTGTGCGCTACCTTATCTGAAGACAGGAACGTCTTCTGCCGCCGATTTCTCCGGACCTCTTCGCTCTTCTGGCTCTGTAAGGGGGCCGGCGGCGCGGCTCCGGGACCCATCCAGGCTGAACCTGTGATCGTCCCTCTGGAGCTAATGTCCAGTAGCCAAGAAGCCCAATCCACTCTGCACGCAGGTGAGTTCGCTTCTTCTCCCCTTAGTCCCACGATGCAGTGAGCCTGTTGCCAGCAGGACTCACTGAAAATAAAAAACCTATTTAAACTTTTACTTCTAAGCAGCTCAGGAGAGCCACCTAGCATGCACCCTTCTCGTTCGGGCACAAAAATCTAACTGAGGCTTGGAGGAGGGTCATAGGGGGAGGAGCCAGTGCACACCAGCTAGTCTAAAGCTTTTACTTTTTGTGCCCAGTCTCCTGCGGAGCCGCTATTCCCCCATGGTCCTTACGGAAGTCCCAGCATCCACTAGGACGTCAGAGAAATATTGTAATACATGCCCCATGTACTAACCCCATGCACATGCCCGCTGCGCGTGCACTCGCTCTGCCGTGCTTGCGCATATCCGCAACTTGCGTAATGGAGCTTTCCACGGCCATGCGCCTTGGCGCGTGGTATGCGCATTTACGGTAGGGATTGTGAACGCATAGAGGGTTATTAGAACATTACATATTTAACCCTTATAGTGCACATTGTAAACATAGCCCCCTCCACCACATCAGAAAGAAATAGCGGTTTAAAATAGTAACAGAACAAAGGGATTCACCTTTACAGGATAGGAGGGGACATAACAAGGTTACAAGGTGGTGTTTGGTGTCCAGCTGTAGGGTATTTAAAGGGAAACATTCTGGTGTTGCTTTGAGAAAGATTGCTTGTTCCTGCGTATAGTTATGTGCAAAAGTAGAATATGAACATTGACTGTGTTTACTGTGTATTGTGTATGCGGGGGGAGTCCAGAGGAGACCACCCACAGGGGCAGTTGGGGAGGGACATCGCCCACCTATTCAAATCCACCTATGACCTCTCCTGTAATGTAAATGACCATCCCTGTGTCCAATGAACAAAGAGATTACAGTATCCATTGTGTTATGTTTTGGATGAAGTGAATAAAGAGAGCCTACAGCAGGCTTAGTCAGACAGAAGGCTCACAACGCTATCTATCAGATGGCGGAGGACCGGATCTGGGTTGCTCTTGCAAATATTCTCATGTACGTACATTCTCTGTAGCCATTATTCTGTTTAGATCTACTTGTTAGTCTGTAGTGTATAACTTGTATTGTTTTACATTTTTGGAATCAATCCACGGAGGCCTTAGAACCCTGTGGTTTCAACTACAAACGGTGTTGTGTTTTCACTTTCCTGCCTGGGTTTTAAAGTAGATTAACCTGTTTAAGGGGTATAAGCATTGTTAAGGTGTACGCATTGTGAGTACTTTGTATCACTAGTGCTACTTAAGGTTTAAAGGTATTACATCATTATAGTACTTTGCTGTTAAGGGTTTAAAGTATAAGCATATCATTACATTGTATCATTAACAAGGTTTTAAGGTTTATTAATTGTGTGTGTGCACGCTGTGTGTGCTTTGTACCCACAGTGCGGCGTTTGTACGCTGAGTGCGTATACGGTACGGGACTCTGTGCGCAAATAGCGTACGAAGTACGTAGCGTGAGCTAGCGACCGCAGCAGCTCCATGGTAAAGGTGTGTTTAAAGGTATAGCTTTATGGTTTAAGATAATATCAACATTATCAGAACAAATACCCTTTGCCGTTAATTACTGAGCTATTTCATAGGGTTCGTGGAGCCCACGTCTTCACTAAGCTCGACTTAATAGGTGCCTATAATCTGATACGTATCCGACAGGGGGACGAATGGAAGACGGCCTTCAATACCAGGGACGGGCATTACGAATATCTGGTAATGCCGTTTGGCCTCAGCAATGCCCCTGCCGTTTTTCAGGGATTTGTAAATGAAATCTTCCGAGATATGTTATACCAAAGCGTAGTGGTGTACTTGGATGACATTCTGATATTTTCTAAGAATCTTGCAGAGCACAGAGTACAGGTCAAAGAAGTACTTCTTCGCTTACGAAGGAATCGTCTCTACGGCAAGATTTCCAAATGTATCTTTGAGGTCCCTTCGATTCCGTTCCTCGGTTATGTCATCTCGGGTACGGAGCTTCACATGGATCCGGAAAAACTCACTGCCATTTGGGACTGGACTCAGCCTCTCTCCTTGAAAGCGGTACAAAGATTCCTGGGCTTTGCAAATTACTACCGGAAATTCATTAAGGGATTTTCTACCATCGTTGCACCCATTACTGCCCTAACCAAAAATGGGTCTGACCCAAGTCTCTGGTCTTCCGAAGCTGTAGAAGCGTTTGCCCGGTTGAAATCAGCCTTAATATCTGCTCCGGTTCTCCAACAACCGAATTTCTCAAAACCATTCTTCTTGGAAGTCGATGCTTCATCAGTAGGCATTGGTGACGTCCTTTCACAGTACTCTTCTGATGGGAAGTTACATCCATGTGGTTTCCATTCTCGTAAGTTCTCTCCTGCTGAACGAAACTACACCATTGGAGATCAGGAACTTTTAGCAATAAAATCTGCCCTAGAAGAATGGCGGTACTTATTGGAAGGTGCTAAACACCTAATTACTATTTACACCGATCACAAGAACTTGTATATCAAGACGGCCCAGAGCTTGAATCCCCGTCAAGCTAGATGGGCGCTCTTCTTCACTCGGTTCTCGTTCGTTATTAAGTACCGGGCCGGGACTCTTAACGCTAAGGCCGATGCTCTGTCTCGTTCTTTAACGGCCTCGGATGAGGAGAATTCCTTTGAAAAGAGTTTCATTCTCAGTCCAGTCTCTATTTCAGCCGCTCCCACCTCTCTGGGTCCTCCTCCTGGGAGAATGTCTGTACCAGTTGAATTTCGACCAAAGTTACTGCAGTGGGCTCATATCTCCAAGTTTTCCGGTCATCCAGGAGTTCAAAAAATGTGTGAATTTCTACGAAGGTCATATTGGTGGGACACCATGAAGAAGGATATACAAGATTATGTCAATTCATGTCCTCAATGTGCTCAGCACAAAACTTTTTGCAAAAGTGTTTGAACCCGACCAAGTAGCAGCTCGGCAAAGTTGTAAAGCTGAGACACCTCGGGCAGCCGCCCAAGAAGATCCCACCTTCCTCGTGGAATGGGCTCTCACTGATGTAGGATGCAGCAGTCCAGCCGCAGAATGTGCAAGCTGAATCATGCTACAGATCCAGCGAGCAATAGTCTGCTTTGAAGCAGGAGCACCCAGCTTGTTGGGTGCATACAAGATCAAGAGCGAGTCAGTTTCCCTGACTCTAGCTGTCCTGGAAAATAGATTTTCAGGGCCTTGACTACGTCCAGCAACTTGGAATCCTCCAAGTCCAGAGTAGCCGCAGGCACCACAATAGGTTGGTTCAAATTAAAAGCTGATACCACCTTAGGAAGGAATTGGGAACGAGTCCTCAATTCCGCCCTATCCATATGAAAAATCAGATAAGGGCTTTTACATGACAAAGCCGCCACTTCTGACACACGCCTGGCCGAAGCCAAAGCCAACAGCATGACCACTTTCCACGTGAGATATTTTAGCTCCACGGTTTTAAGTGGCTCAAACCAATGCGACTTTAGGAAATCCAACACTACGTTGAGATCCCAAGGTGCCACTGGAGGCACCAAAAGGGGCTGAATATGCAGCACTCCCTTAACAAAAGTCTGAACTTCAGGCAGTGAAGCCAGTTCTTTTTGGAAGAAAATTGACAGAGTCGAAATCTGGACCTTAATGGAACCCAATTTGAGGCCCATAGTCACCCCTGACTGTAGGAAGTGCAGAAATCGACCCAGCTGAAATTCCTCCGTTGGGGCCTTCCTGGCCTCACACCACGCAACATATTTTCGCCATATGCGGTGATAATGTTTTGCGGTCACATGCTTCCTAGCTTTAATCAGCGTAGGGATGACTTCCGCCGGAATGCCCTTTTCCTTCAGGATCCGGTGTTCAACCGCCATGCCGTCAAACGCAGTCGCGGTAAGTCTTGGAACAGACAGGGCCCCTGCTGCAGCAGGTCCTGTCTGAGCGGCAGAGGCCATGGGTCCTCTGAGATTATTTCTTGAAGTTCTGGGTACCAAGCTCTTCTTGGCCAATCCGGAACAATGATTATAGTTCTTACTCTTCTCCTTCTTATTATCCTCAGTACCTTGGGTATGAGAGGAAGAGGAGGGAACACATAACCGACTGGTACACCCACGGTGTCACTAAAGCGTCCACAGCTATCGCCTGAGGGTCCCTTGACCTGGCGCAATATTTTTTTAGCTTTTTATTGAGGCGGGACGCCATCATGTCCACCTGTGGTCGTTCCCACCGGTGTACAATCAGCTTGAAGACTCCTGGATGAAGTCCCCACTCCCCCGGGTGGAAGTCGTGTCTGCTGAGGAAGTCTGCTTCCCAGTTTTCCACTCCCGGAATGCACACTGCTGACAGTGCTATCACGTGAATCTTCGCCCATCGAAGAATCCTTTTGGCTTCTGCCATTGCTATCCTGCTTCTTGTACCGCCCTGTCTATTTACATGAGCGACAGCCGTGATGTTGTCTGACTGAATCAGCACCGGTTGTTTTTGAAGCAGGGATTCTGTTTGACTCAGGGCATTGTAAATGACCCGTAGTTCCAGAATATTTATATGCAAGGAAGTTTTTGTCCTTGGACGTTTTCTTCCATGAGTGACTGCCCCCCACCCTCGGAGGCTTGCATTCGTGGTCACCAGGACCCAGTCCTGTATGCCGAATCTGCGGCCTTCACGAAGATGAGCACTCTGCAGCCACCACAGCAGAGACACCCTGGCCCTTGGTGACAGGGTGATCCACCGATGCATCTGAAGATGCGATTCGGACCACTTGTCCAATAGATCCCACTGGAAGATCCTCGCATGGAACCTGCCAAAGGGAAACGCTTCGTAAGAGCTACCATCTTCCCCAGGATTCGCGTGCAGTGATGCACCGACACCTGTTTTGGTTGCAGGAGGTCCCTGACCAGAGATGATAATTCCTGGGCCTTCTCCTCCGGGAGAAAAACCGTCTTCTGTTCTGTGTCCAGAATCATACCCCGGAACAGCAGACGCGTCGCGGGAATCAGCTGCGACTTTGGGATATTCAGGATCCAGCCGTGCTGATGCAGCACTTCCTGAGATAGTGCTACGCTGACTAGCAACTGCTCCTTTGACCTCGCCTTTATCAGGAGATCGTCCACGTACGGGATAATTATAACTCCCTTCTTTCTAAAGAGTATCATCATTTTGGCCATTACCTTGGTAAATACCCTCGGTGCCGTGGACAGACCAAACGGCAACGTCTGGCATTGGTAATGACAGTCCTGTACCACAAACCTGAGGTACTCCTGGTGAGGTGGGTACATGGGAACACCCTCTTCCAGGCTTGTAATAACCGCCCTGAGCGATTCCATCTTGAACTTGAACTTCCTTATATAAGTGTTCAAGAAATTTAAATTTAGGATGGGTCTCACCGAACCATCTGGTTTCGGTACCACAACATTGTGGAATAGTAACCCCGCCCCTGTTGAAGGGGGGGTACCTTGATTATCACCTGCTGGAAGTACAGCTTGTGAATAGCGTCCAGTACTACCTCCCATTCTTTGGGAGTAGCCGGCAAGGCAGATTTGAGGTAACGGCGAGGGGGAGTGGCCTCCAACTCCAGCTTGTATCCCTGAGATACCACTTGTAGAACCCAGGGATCTACCTGTGAGCAAACCCACTGGTCACTGAAGTTCCGGAGACGCGCCCCCACCGCACCTGGCTCCGCCTGTGGAGCCCCAGCGTCATGCGGTGGACTTAGAGGAAGCGGGGGGAGTATTTTGGTTCCAGGGAACTGGCTGTCTGGTGTAGCTTTTTCCCTCTTCCCCTGCCTCTGGGCAGAAAGGAAGCGCCTCTGACCCGCTTGCCTTTTTGTGGCCGAAAGGACTGTACCTGATAATACGGTGCTTTCTTAGGCAGTGAGGAAACCTGAGGTAAAAATGTCGACTTCCCAGCTGTTGCTGTGGATACTAGGTCCGAGAGACCATCCCCAAACAATTCCTCACTCTTATAAGGCAAAACCTCCATGTGCCTTCACCTGTCCACTGCCGAGTCCATAATACTCTTCTGGCAGAAATGGACATTGCAATAATTTTAGATGCCAGCCGGCAGATATCCCTCTGTGCATCTCTCATATATAAGACCACGTCTTTAAAATGCTCTATGGTTAGCAAAATAGTATCCCTGTCTAATCTCAATATTATCTGACAGGGTATCGGACCAAGCTGCTGCAGCACTACACACTGAAGCAATTGCAGGTCTCAGTATAATACCTGAGTGTGTATATACAGACTTCAGGATAGCCTCCTGCTTCTATCAGCAGGCTCCTTTAAGGCGGCCGTATCCTGAGACGGCAGTGCCACCTTTTTTGACAAGCGTGTGAGCGCCTTATCCACCCTAGGGGACGTCTCCCAACGTAACCTGTCCTTTGGCGGGAAAGGGTACGCCATCAGTAACTTTTTAGAAATCACTATTTTCTTATCGGGGAAACCCCACGCTTCTTCACACTTTATTCAATTCATCTGATGGGGGAAAAACCCCTGGATGCTTTTTCTCCCCAATATATAATACCCTTTTTTGTGGTAACTGGGTTAATGTCAGAAATGTGTAACACATTTTTCATTGCCGTAATCATACAACGGATGGCCCTTGTGGACTTTACATTTGTCTCATCGTCGTCTACACTGGAGTCAGACTCCGTGTCGACATCTGTGTCTGCCATCTGAGGTAGCGGGCGTTTTTGAGCCCCTGATGGCCTTTGAGACACCTGGGCAGGCACGGGCTGAGAAGCCGGCTGTTCCACTGCTGTACGTCATCTAGCCTTTTATTTAAAGGAGTTGACACTGTCGGTTAAAACCTTCCACATATCCACCCACTCTGGTGTCGACCCCGCAGGGGGTGACATCACACTTATCGGCACCTGCTCCGCCTCCATATAATCTTCCTCATCAATCATGTCGACACAGCCGTACCAACACACGCACACACACAGGGAATGCTCTGACTGAGGACAGGACCCCACAAAGTCCTTTGGGGAGACAGAGAGAGAGTATGCCAGCACACACCACAGCGCTATATATCACAGAGAGTAACACTTTTGTACTGAGTGATTTCTCCCTATAGCAGCTTTTTTACACAGTTTTTGTGCCTAAATTTTGTGCCCCCCCCTCTCTTTTTAACCCTTGATGCCTGGAAACTGCAGGGGAGAGCCTGGGGAGCTGTCTTCCAGCGGAGCTGTGAAGAAAATGGCGCTGGTGTGCTGAGGTAGATAGCCCCGCCCCTTTCTCGGCGGGCTTCTCCCGCTTTTATATGTGTTGTATGGCGGGGGATTATGCACATATACAGTGTTATACACTGTATTATGTGCTTTTAGCCATGGTAAGGTACTCTAATTGCTGCCCAGGGCACCCCCCCCCCCCCAGCGCCCTGCACCCATCAGTGACCGGAGTGTGTGGTGTGCAGAGGGAGCAATGGCGCACAGCTGCAGTGCGCTACCTTAATGAAGACAGGAGTCTTCAGCCGCCGATTTTTCCACTTCTATTAGTTCTTCTGGCTCTGCGAGGGGGACAGCGGCGCGGCTCTGGGACCGGACGACCGAGGTTGGGCCTGTGTTCGATCCCTCTGGAGCTAATGGTGTCCAGTAGCCTAAGAAGCCCAAGCTAGCTGCAAGCAGGTAGGTTCGCTTCTCTCCCCTCTGTCCCACGAAGCAGTGAGTCTGTTGCCAGCAGATCTCACTGAACAGAAAAAACCTAACAAATACTTTCTTTTTCTAGAAGCTCAGGAGAGCCCCTAGTGTGCAACCAGCTCGGCCGGGCACAGAATTCTAACTGAGGTCTGGAGGAGGGGCATAGAGGGAGGAGCCAGTGCACACCAGGTAGTCCTAATTCTTTCTTAGATGTGCCCAGTCTCCTTCGGAGCCCGCTATTCCCCATGGTCCTTACGGAGTTCCCAGCATCCACTAGGACGTCAGAGAAACGGCGAGCAGCTCCTCAATACAAAGTTGGTGACAGGGTATGGGTCTCTACCCGCAATCTTCATTTAAGAGTGCCCGCTATGAAGTTTGCTCCGAGGTTCATCGGTCCTTACCCCGTTTTGCAAGTCCTGAACCCTGTTGTCTGCAAATTGGGATTGCCTTCCCACTTTCGGGTACCAAATTCTTTCCATGTTTCTCTCCTTCATCCCCTCCTTTTAAATCGGTTTCATTCGGAGTCTCCTAGCCCAACCTCGGTAGAGACTGAAGCTGGAACAGAATTTTAAATCAAAACTATTCTTGACTCTCGTTATCTTCACAAGAATTTACAGTATCTGGTAGAATGGAAAGGTTATGGTCCTGAGGAGAGGAGCTGGGTCAAAGCTTCTGAAGTCACTGCTCCCCGACTAGTCCGGATCTTTAATTCTAAACATCCAACGAAACCAGGAAAGTGTCCAGGGACCACTCCTAGAGGAGGGGGTACTGTCACACTCACGGCGCTGCGGCTGCCGCGCTTACCACTCCGGGTGCACTGGGTCTCCCGGCGCTCGTCTCCCCGGTGGGCTCCGGGTCGTCGTGTCTTGCTGGCGCTGCCTCCGGCGGGTTCCCGGGGTGTGGGCGCCACCATTGCGCCCGGCATCCACGAGAGTGTGGTGAGCGGGTGACGTCATCGGCCCCTTCCGCCAAACAGGAGAGGGCGGGAAGTTCAAAGGCAGACTTCCAATGATCACCAGTGCTAGCAGCGTTCAGCGTGTTCTCAAGCTGAACGTCTCCTATGTTCCAGCGTTGCAGCGAATCTTTCAGTGGGACATTCCCTGTGCTACCAGCATTACAGAGTATCTCTCAGTGGGACATTCCCTGTGCTACCAGCGTTACAGTGTATCACTCAGTGGAACCTTCCCCGTGCTACCAGCGTTACAGTGTATCACTCAGTGGAACCTTCCCTGTGCTACCAGCATTACAATGTATCACTCAGTGGGACATTCTCTGCGTTACCAGCGTTACAGTGTAACTCTCAGAGGGACACCTCCTGTGCTTCCAGTATTACAGGGTATCCCTAAGTGGAACGCCTCCCAAACTTCCACAGTTACACAGAATCTCAAATCCTCATTTATTTCTTCAGCATCACTCACAATTTCTTCATTCTTCTGTGTGTTTCAACATCATTCTCAAATCCTCATTCATTTCTTCAGCATCGCTCACAAGTTCTTCATTCTTCTGTGTGCTTCAACATCATTCTCAAATCTTCATTCATCTCTTCAGCATCGCTCACAAGCTCTTCATTCTTCTGTGTGCTTCAACATCGTTCTCAAATTTTCATTCATTTCTTCAACATCGCTCACAAGTTCTTCATTCTTCTGTGTACTTCAGCGTCGCCCCCAAGCCTTGGCCACAACTAATTCTTTAGCATTACACGTCGGTTACAATGGCTAAGTTCTGCATGAGGAAAACCTACATCCGGCCATCCCTGCTCCGGCCCAGCTGTGGTTCCTCTTCCCTATCATCGGAAGAACCCCCGAGTTCTCAACACTCCCAACCCAGGTCAGTGACAGATTGCAGCTCTATAACATACTGATCAAATCTATCTCCAGACTTCTGATCACATGTGAAAACTTATATCTTTCATATGTCACATTTTTCCTTGGCACAAAGTAATCTTCAAACTTTTGCATTATAGAAGATAGCACCATATTCTGCACCTCATCAAACTGAAAACTATTATAAATGTCCAGCACATTCTCTCCTATCACATGGAGGAAAATGGATGCCTTAGTTTTGTCAGCCTCTGTATCAGCTCCACATGCAGCAAGATATATATTAAACCTTTGCTTAAATCTTTTCCAGTTTTCAGACAAGTTACCAGACATCAGCATGCCGGTTGGAGGAGCCAGTTTATCCATGGTTACTCACTGTTTGAAGAGAGGAGCACACGGCAGGCTTTGCAGACACTGAGTATCACAGCCTGACAGACTTCTGCAAGATTCTTTAACACTCTGAGAGCACTAGCTGTCCAAGTTAAACTTCTTCTGACACCATGTTTTGTTCATATGTTTGTAAATCCAGTCATCAGGACACAGAAACATGTGAGTTCACTGCTGTGCTGTTTATTCCATACCAACTCCAGGCACACTGGACCACCCACTTCCCAGCATCCCCCTGGTCCCAGGGACCATCACTGAAGATTCAGGCTTACACATATTACTAAGGGAGTGTCTACAAATATTAAGCATTCTAATACACTAACATCACAGACCTTTCCCATAAGCCCATGGTCCATGTCACCAACTATTTGGAATAGTAATCTGTGGCGAGCGGAGCGGAGTGAGACTCCGAGCCCAAAGCGTGGCAAGCAAATTGAGCCCGCAAGGATACAATGGTGCATAGATAAAACAAAATTACCTAAAACAAATGGAAAATGGATAAAACATTAACGTTCTGTAAGGGCGGAAGTTCTCTTCTGCCCTCTTGTGCTGTCACTACCTGGTACTTTCCATGAGGGGAACATAGATACAACCGTACTGCTACATCAGAGAGGTGTGTAAATAAAATGACTTACTGTACAATACATCCAAATGTAAATGAGCCACAAAACAGTAAGATCTACTTGTTAGTAAGATCTTCTGCTCAGTGCTTACTCATGTATTGAGTTTTACAAGTGGCTCCATATAATTGGCCATGAGAAGCCTTATTTGAAAATGCATGTAACCATAGGAATCGTTGAGCCTTATAAGCAATGCAGGAAAATGGCACTTATGAGCCCATTTGAATGTATATAGCTCTGATTCCTCCCCCCCCCCCCCCCCCCTTAAGAATATCACAGCTACAAAATTGGGGTAAGGAGCTATCAGGGAGATTTTTAGATTCTTTAAGAAGTCAGGTAGGTTGCTACTACTGTATTTCATGGTGTCTCCCTGACAATAAGGGAGACCATGCAAGTACTTTATGCTGTATGTACTGGGTTGAAACTCAAGTATGGTTTAAACTGTAACTGCTTTTTAAGTTACCTTTACATATCTATAGTTTATTTCTTACAATGAGGTCAATGACTCTCCAAAGGGATTACCATTGCTTCCAACCACTGCCTTTTTCCATACTGTGTACTGATTTTTAATTAAACTGTACTTTCTTGCAACAACAGCCAAAAAGTGTAAGTAGACTATAGGGATGGTCATTGGTGAACAATCTATGGTGACACATCGATGGTTTGCACCATTCGATGGCCACCGATAGCAGGTGCTGGCCTGGACGTGGCCATTAAAAGAACCCAAGTGAGGGGCTTAGTGGGTAGCCAGGGGTGGGGCTAAGCTCTGTGCAATTTAAAAAATATATATGCAACCCAGCCCTTGATGGCAGAGAACCATTGGCTCTCTGTCATCAATGGCAAAACCATCGGCCATCATTAGTTAGCCAGCGATGTTTGTCAACTATTGATAGTCAATTGTCATCCCTAGTAGACTTCTCTAAATGCAAACTAAACTTAACTCTGACTATAATAAACACTACTACCATCAAATAATATTTAGATACCCTCATTAGCTCTAACTTACATTTTTAAAATTCTGTTTTACAGAGATTGTAGGGAATGCAGTGGTGTCACTCCCGGAGGCAATGGTAGCATTTGTTTCCAGACGCCAGCTGTCTGGGGGGCACAGAGGATTCTCCATCTTTGCCTCTGCCTTCTCCACACATCCAATCATCTAGCACCAGAGGCTGAGTGAGCACTGGAGTGGGGGCAGAGCTGCCTGATGATTTGTCCAATCGCACAGTCAGTGATCCAAGGAGTCTGAAGTAAGTTAGACTGTCTGTTACTTCATGCTCCCCAGATCACTGGAGCATCAGGGAGCGGCGAGATTGATCGCTCCCCCCCCCCCCTGCACTGCACACAGGGAGAGAGGACACTGCTGCAGCTGCTTCTCTTCACAGTGCAGCACACAGCAGTGTCCTCTCTCTCCCGGCTGTCTACATCAGGAAGGGGGGGGGGGGGGGGGACAGTGGGCCCTGAGGCCCCCCCCAACAGACCAGAACAGATCCCGCTGTCGGGATATTGACGACCGGCATCCCGTCCGCAGGTATTACATACCAGATCCGTATATAGACATATATACAGTATATAAAGATAAAAGGTTTAGCGCCCTGAAACATCGATCTACACTATGATGTGTCAGTATGAATTCATCGGCTACATAGACCTAGAGTGCCATCCACACTTTCTCCATGCACATTAGTAAAGGAGAGGCACCTGGCAAGTTGTTAAAGTTTTCAGTGATTGCCTATAGACAGTACTGTATACATTGACAAAGAGCTGTCACATTTATCTACCATCTGTTTCAGATGCAGTACTTACCACATATTTCTGGTTTCCTCCAATTGTCTGGTTTTCCTTTGGCTAATGCACACTGTTTAGAAACTTCAGTCAAGGTGGCACAAAAGCAGAATCTATAGTGAAGTTCACTTGCGCTACAATAACAGCGGTCCTTGTCACAGATGTCAAGATAGGGCTTTATATCAAAATGTAAAGCGCAATCGGAGAATTCCGGACTTTGCAAAATGGCTTTACACATGTCATTCTGTAAAAGAAGTGCAATAAATGAAATAAAATTTATTTTTTCAAGAAACACATTTAAGATATATATAGTACTGTACATGTATAAATGTATATACAATTGTATGTATGTATATACAATTTTTTCACCTGTATAAACTCTTATTTCTATGATGAAAATTGATTCATTTAGTTTTGTGTTTTCAATAGTACAGTAGTTATATACTTTGTGGACATAAATCAGTCTTGTTGAAAGGGGTAAAAAGAACGTTTTCAGATGTACAGATGGCGCCATGCTAATCGTGACTTCATCTGTTCCTGGGCGTGCCTATCGGCGGGCACCTCCGTCCGCACGTCTGTGACGTAGACACTCTCCCATTTTAGTGAATGGGACGCGTCTCCGTCCATGGCGCGTCCGTGAAGGAGACGCGCCCCATTCACTAGAATGGGAGAGACTCTCTGTGCACTCCCGGCGGGATTAGGTGGACGGATCGCCTAGTCACGCCGGGAGTGCACACCTGCGATGGAGGCGCACTCATCTGAATCCTCATTTACTGTATCTATCCTTCCAGCTAGACATATCTTAGACCATCGTTACCTGGGTACAGATTAGAAGATTTTGTAAACGATTTGCCCGATACCAGCGGATCGGAACATCAAATTGTTCCAAATGCTCAATCGTCCAGTGTGTACCCACTATGTTGCTAATGATGTGTGCTCCCACGTGTCATCAGCAGCATTGCCCATTGGACATGCATGCAGCTTAATATGGCGACATCAGTGGCGAGGGCAATAGCCGTCTCCCTGCGCGCCGTTGCTTCATCATTGCCAGCATCAACAAGTGTGTATAAACGACACCACCGATGTTGTGCTGGGTACACATTGTGTAATGTGTACCCAGCTTTAGAGTTACAGTATACAGTATGCCAATAAATAAAAAAATATCCTAATAAGATATCACAACTCTTACAGTAATATGGTGTCACCAGCTAGTATTCTACAGAACTCTATTATACTATGTTGTGACACTTTATCACAAGTTTTTTTCTCAAGCCTATAATGCAAAGCCACCCACATATCTGTCTGGAAGGATAGTTAAATGAGGACACAAAAAAACTTATAAAAAAAAAAAAAGCACACACTGGGCCGTTTGTAGACATTATGGCACTCTGCCACAACAAACCCCCCCCCCCCCCGCTGGATATTTAAAAAATTGAGTGTACCGAGAAACATTTTCACCAAAAAAGGGGTCGTGGTCCCTATCTTACACCCCAGTTTTGCACCATGCACCCCTAGACATTGTCGACCACAGGAAACAATTGAACATACTGACCCTGATAGGTAAAAAAAAACATTATGCCACGCAGAGTAATAACCTTTATGCAACACACAATAATGCCCCTTACAACATGTTAAGCCACACACAATAATGCCCCTTACAACATGTTAAGCCACACACAATAATGCCTCTTACAACACGTTATGCCGCACACAATAATGCCCTTACAACTAGAGATGTGCGCAGGACCATTTTTGCTGGTTTTGGTTCTAACTCATCGTCCAGATTTGGTTTTGGGTTCGGTTTTGGATATCAGCAGTGACTGGTTTTGCTTTTGGATTTATTCCCAAAAATTCACAAAAAAACATAAAACAACATCATTTGGGGCTTTATTGTTCATAGACAATTCTCCTTAACATTTCCACTCATTTCCTGTCAGTTTTGACCACCTCACAGCTCACAATATTATTTCATCCCCTTTAGTCCAAAGGCAGCAGCGAGCTGGCTGGTTACTAAGCGACAGAGCAGCAGGACAAACACACAGCAGTTTATAGCACATTTAAAAAACATTGCCACACAGCACTGGCAAAAAATGAAGAGTGGTGCAAAATGGAATAGTCCTTGAACAAAGTCGCACTAGGGTACGGCGTACTGGGTCGCAGTGCTCAGGACAGTACAAACAACTGTACAACAATATATGTTGTTATTCTTTTTTTTTAATTGGCAGCTCAGCTCACATCATGTGGAGTGGGTCCACTTTTACATACGCGCACAGGGGTACAGCGTACTGCGGTGTAGTGCACAGTACAAACAGATACATCAATTTTTTTCTATTTTCTATTTATTTTTTCACTTTTTCATGACAAATCTGGAGTCACTCAATGTGAATGTATATATGTGTGTGTGCCTGTGTGTATGTGTGTGTGTGTGTGTGTGTGTGTGTGCGTGCGTGCGTGCGTGCGTGCGTGTGTGGTTGTCAGGTCCAGTCCAGGTTTTGTACTGTGATGAGGCTGACAACCAAGCAATCAGCCCACATGTGAGCTTAGAATAAAGCTTTGCTGCAAACAGTACACAGTGCTCCTGACGACAGGCAAGCTGGCCAGGCAACAGGCCGGGCAGTCCTTAGCATTAGGGTGCCAGGGCTTGAAAGATCGACAGATCTTACAGTATGTCAACTATGAATGACAAGCCTGTTGCTGTAACTGCTTCATTTTGTATGGCATTTTTGATCTGCAGTAATTCCTTAGTTAACGGACGAGTCCTATGCTTAGTGGCTGCAGTGCCCCTAAAATCTCTGTACCCCTTGATATTGGGACAGAATTTTTCTTTACCCAAAGAAATATTAGTCAGCCGGGCCAATAAAGACCACCCAGCGATCGAATGTTGGCAGAATCCTTCCACAGGATTCAGTCTCTCCCAATGTATACAAGGTGTGGAAACCAAGGAAGTTGAAAGACTGAGTAACCGATCAGGAGATGGAAACTTGGCTGACATATTGTCTCGCTCCTTGACCAGGAATATAACGAAAACAGTAATGGTCACAGAACAGCCAAAGGACAGTATTTCGGAAGATGACTGGAGCCTTATTGAGAAGGATGTGTCCTTGCGGGACTTTGCAGCCAGTAACCTGGTGAATGCTTTTCAAGGTGTTGTAGAAGTAAAATGGCAAAATAGAGAATGACTTGCATCCAAAAGGCACACCACATTTTATATTGAAGAATGATTTATTGTATTGTGTAACCTATGTACAAGGGATAAGAGTGGAACAGCTGTTAGTTCCCCAAGTGCATGTACCACTGATACTCAAGGCTGCTCACATGCAGCCCTGGGGAGGGCATTTAGGGGAGGAGAAAACCCTCCAGTAGATACAATATAGGTTCTTTTGGCCTGGTATATATGCCACAGTAAAGAACTATTGTCAGGAATGTCATAGAACATCTCACAGACCCCAGTTTAGCGCTCCACTTGTGCCCCTGCCAGTCATTTCTATTTCATTTGAACAAAATTGGGATGGATTTGATTGGTTCAGTTGAAAAGTCAGCTCAGGGTCACCAATACATGTGCTACTAGACATCCTGAGGCAAAACCACTAAGAAATATTAAATCCAGTACCATTGCACAGAAGCTGGAAATGCTGTATACCTGCTTGGGCATACCTAAGGAGGTTCTTACTGATGAATGAACCCCTTTTATGTCCAAATTAATGAAAGACTTGTGTCTGTTGTTGGGGGTAGAGATAATAACAACTTCGGAATATAACCCCCAAACCCCGAAACCAATGGTCTAGTAAAGAGATTCAACCAGATTCTCAAGCAAATGATTAGATGGGCCGTGAACCACGACAGTCGAGATTGGGATTTAATGTTCGCAATACGAGTATCACAAGCTTCTACAGGTTTTACCTTATTTGAACTCCTATATGGGAGACAACTGCGGGGAGTGGTAGACCTGATAAAAGAGGTTTTGGAACAACAACCAGTTCAGGAACCTAACGTGATACAGTTTGTGTCACAACTGTACAGCCGGTTAAGACAACTGAGTGCCTTAGTTAAACAACATATGGTCCAAGCCCAACAGTGACAAAAACGCAACTACAGTATGACATAACTGCTATAGTTCGGTCCTTCAATCCTGGAGACAAGGTGTTAGTTCTGGTACTCACTGCTGAGAGTAAACTGTATGCTCATTGGCAGGGACCATATGAGGTTGTTGAAAAAATAGGTCTGGTTATTTACCAAGGTCACCAGATAGGGATACAGAAGGCTGACCAGATCTACTATATTAACCTGTTGACACCCTGGTGAAAGAGTATTATGCAAACCTTAGGGGTTGCTACTAAAACTCAGGAATGTGTATTACCCATTGAAGAAAGGTTAAAACAGCAGGTTATAGAAATGGTAGGTTGAAATCAAGATGTGTTTTCCTCTATTCCTGGTAGAACCCAAATCATAAAACATGACATTATCACCCCACATGGGGTTATTGTAAATCAAAGACCTTATCACATCCCTGAAGCTATATAGCAAGAGGCAGAAGAAATGCTCTGGTTAGGGGTAATAGAAGAGTCCACTAGTGAGTGAAACAATCCCATTGTGTTAGTGCCTAGACCCTCAGGGACTTTGAGGTTTTGCAAAGATTTCAGAAAGATGAGTAAGGTTTCTAAATTTGACTCCTACCCCATGCCACGAGTAGACAAATTAGTTGAGAATTTGGCTAAAAGCCAATACCTGACTACCTTAGAACTAACTAAGGGTATTTGGCAAATTTTCGTAACAGTGTCAGCTAAGACTAAAATAGCATTTTTTGATGCCAGAAGAATTGTTTCAATATTGTGTGCTACCTTGTGGCTTTACCTAGGGCCCCTGTGACCTTTTAAAGAGCAATGAGTAATTCCCTTAAGACCACATCAAGAGTATGCAGCTAAATACTTAGATGACATTGTGATAATCATTCAAGATTGGGAGTCACACCTCTCAAAAGTAGAAGCCATGCTAAACTCCTTACAGGTTCAAGGGTTTACTGCCAAACCCCAAAAATGTGCCATTGGTATGGCAGAGGCTAAGTACCTTGGGTATATAGTTGGCCATGGGCAGGTAAAGCCTCAGATAATAAAGCAAGAAGAAAATGCAGCTGAGAACCTTTTGGGGATTAGTGGGATTCTATCTTAAATGTATTTGTGACTTTGCGACAAGAGCAGCTCCACTAACCGACTTAGGAAAAAAGTCCAGATAAGATAGTCTGGACTGATGCTGCTAAAGCAGCATGGAAAGATTTAAAAGTAGCCCTGGCTTCAGCTCCCATGTTGCAGGCACCAGACTTAAAAAGAAGTTTATCCTTCAGGTTGATGCCTCTGGAAAAGGGTTGGGAGCAGTATTGTCATAGGAGGTAGAAGGAGAGGAGAGACCAATTTTTTACCTCAACCGTAAAATGTTGCCACGTGAAAAGAGTTATGCGACAGTAAAACTGGAGTGTCTCGCAATTGAGTGGGACATCGAGTCCGTACAATATTACTGTATCTGTAGGGAAGGGAATTCCTGTCAGTAACAGATCATGCACATCTTCAATGGATGCATACCAACAAAGAAGTAAATGCCAGGGTGACTTGTTGGTTTCTGACATTACAGCCATTTCAGTTTACAGTACAACATAGGCCTGGAAAACTGCAAGGTACTGCTGACGCTTTGTCTTAAAAGTACACCCCTCTGATTCTCCAAGAGAAACCCATGATGAAGCTAGGGAAGGGGGAGAGTAGGAAAGGAGAGGACGTTCACAAGAACAGGTTCAAGGTAGGGTGGGCGAACAGGTAAATTCACTTGATAAATTGTTAGCTTCACCAATGGGTTTGAATCTTAGCTGGAGGGTATGTGACAGGGAGGCCATGGTGTCACAGGTCAGAGGCAATACTCACCACCTGACTACCTGGGTGTAGGTTGGTTGTCAGATACAGTCCAGGTTTTGCAGTGTGCTGGGGTTCACAGCCAAGCAATCAGCCCACATGCAAACTTGAATAAAGCTTTGCTATGAACAGAGCAGAGTGCTCCTGATGCTGGACAAGCTGGCCAGGCAATAGACCGGGTGGTGGTTAGCATTAGGGTGCCAGGGCCTGGAAGGTCCACAGATCTTATGCATGTCAACTGTGAGTCAGAGTGACAAACCTGTTGCTTTAAATGCATAATTTTGTATGGCATTGTTTGTTTCCAGAGTGTAAGTCATATGTGTACCAAGTTTGTTGTAAATTGCTGCACGCATTTCAGAGTTATGCTGCCTGCTGAAATATTCAGTGCTGCTGCCTCACCCCTAGTGGTGCTAGGGGGTGTCTTCCCCCCGACAGTATTTGTTGCCAGATTGTAAGGCATATGTGTATCAATTTGTGAGTACATTGCTCCAGCAATTCTGGAGTTATGCTGTCTCCTGATATACTCTTTGCTGCTGTCTGCCCCCCAGGGGTGCTAGGGATTTCAAATTGTTTTAGTTGCCTCCGCCATGTTTTTATACGCTCGTATGTAAAATTTCACGATCTTTGCTTGTAAACTGTGGATTTGTATAGAAAGACAGAAGGACAAATTTTCATTTTTATATATTAGATAAGACTCCTCAGTCTCCTCTGTTACCTTATCAAGGATATGCAGAACGTCTCTGATAACTTCTATGAGAGCCTCTATTTCCTGTGACAGAGTAGCCTCCCCCACCTTTGTGTCCACCTCCCCCTCATCCATGTCTGACCCGTCATCATCAGAGTCAGACTGCAGGATATGAGCCAAGGGACGTTTTTGCGGACAAATGGCAGGGGACTGAGACGCTGGTTTGTGTACTGAGTCTCTGTTCATAAAACTCAGTCATCGATTGTTTTAAGTATTGCATCTCTTTCTCATTGCGGGACAATTTAGAAGAGATATTGGAAATCATTCCCCTAATGTTATCCAGCTAAGCTGGCTCTGCCCCACTAGCCAGGGAGGGTATACTGCACTGAGTACACTGCAGTGAACCCCCTGGAGAGGAGGAACACTGTGCTTTACATGAAACACACTCTTTGTCAGACATACTGTGACAGTGACAGCACACACACACACGAAAAGGTTAAATGCATAATTAACCCACAAAGAGCCCTTCAAGAGATACGCAGATATAGCCTGGAGCCAGCACACAGTACCCTTACTGCTAATGCCAAGCTTAGCTGGGTCGCAGACTAAGGTGGTCATTCCGAGTTGTTCGCTCGCTAGCAGTTTTTAGCAGCCGCGCAAACGCTATGCCGCCTCCCACTGGGAGTGTATTTTAGCTTAGCAGAAGTGCGAACAAAAGGATCGCAGAGCGGCTACAAAAAAAAATTGTGCAGTTTCAGAGTAGCTTCAGACCTACTCAGCGCTTGCGATCACTTCAGACTGTTCAGTTCCTGTTTTGACGTCACGAACACGCCCTGCGTTCGCCCAGCCACGCCTGCATTTTTCCAGGCACGCCTGCGTTTTTTTGAACTCTCCCTTAAAACGGTCAGTTGACACCCAGAAACACCCACTTCATGTCAATCACTCTGCGGCCAGCAGTGCGACTGAAAAGCTTTGCTAGACCTTGTCTGTAATGAAATTGTTCATTGTAATAGTACGAAGCACATGCGCATTGCGCCGCATACGCATGCACAGAAGTGCCGGTTTTTTGCCTGATCACTGCGCAGCGAACGAAAGCTGCTAGCGATCAACTCGGAATGACCCCCTAAGTACCAAGATTGGGGACTTAGTACACTAGTAAGCGCTCCCCCGCTGCTATGACCCCCTGGTACCGCTGAGGTAATCTGGAGTCTCTCCAGAAGAGCTGCGCATCCCTGTCAGTCAGCGTCTGTGTCCACTGCAGAGGGAAAATGGCGCTGGTGAGCTGCTGGGTCCGATCATAGTGATGCCCCGCCCTGTCAATGGCGCGTGGTCTTCCCGCTTTTTTATACTGGCTTAGGTAATTTTTAGTGCTTAAAATAGAGTCAGTCGCCTTTTAAGTCTGTAATGCCAGTCTGGGTACTGTGTACACCAGTAGTGTACTTAGACTCAGTTCGCTCCCTCAGAAGCGGTGCGTTTGCACTGTGAACTAAGTCTGGCGACTCCGCCGTCCCCGTAGAAGCCATGCTTCTGTATATCCTCATGTAGCCATAATGGCCGGCGACCCACTTACCGGGACGCCGGCTTAGTACTCACTAATCTTTTATCTTCTGGCTCTGTTAGGGGTGGCGGCGTGCTGCGGGAATGTATGCTTGCCATAGTGGGGCGTACGAATAGTTTCCTCAGGAGCTAGTGTCCTGTCTGCGGGGAATGGAACCATTAACCCTTCAAGAGGTTCCCCACCTAAGTCCCACGAAGCAGGCAGGCTGGTGCCATCCAGTCCTGCCTGAAAATAAACAGATAAAATAAATGCAGAGAACTCTTCAGGAGCTTCCATACGACGTGACCGGCTTCTCCGGGCACATTTCCTAAACTGAGTCTGGTTGGAGGGGCATAGGGGGAGGAGCCAGCGCACACTATCAAATTCTTAAAGTGCCCAAGACTCCTAGTGGATCCATCTGTACTCCATGGTACTAAATAAATTCCCAGTATACCCAAGGACGTAAGAGAAATATATTAATGCTATAAGCTGTTAAACTTCAAAAATGCACATTTTCCAAAAGGTTTCCACTACTGTAATTCATTGCCTCTATGATCTCATAAGGGCCTCACCACTGGGCATACAGTTTACTTTCAGTAGTAGGCAAGCGTACCAGAACCTTGTCATCTGGATGAAAGGTCTGGTTTACAGCGGTAATGTCATAATGGCATTTTAGACATTAATGAGACCTTTCCATATGTTCATTCAGAAGTGGCGCAATTTGTCTTGGACTGCCATACAATTGGGACACAAACTGAACGATGTTAGGCTCTTTAGATGATTGTTGCTCCGACCTTTTAACAGATCTAGTATCCCTCTGGTCTGTCTACCATAGAGGAGCTCAAAGGGGATAAACACTGTAGAGGCTTGGGGTACCTCTCAAAGGCAAACATTAGATAAGGTAAGAGTAGGTCCCAAAGTCCTGTAAATACACACTTTCACCAATGGGGGACCAGTGTATCTCAAACTCACCTTCCTCCTGTTGCTCACTGGCAAGAGAGGGCTTTACAGTCATACAGCCTTGGCCTTCAGTAGATCTCAGCCCCCAGGTTAGCTCAGCCTCAGGAGCGGTTCTAGGCACGGGCAAGCCGGGCCTGTGCCTGGGGCCGCAGTCACTCCGCAGGCACCCGCCTCCCACCCACATCCTGCATATCGCAGTCCCCGGGGAGCCCATGGGAAACAGCGACCACAATATGGTCCCATTCAATATCAGTTTTTACAAACAGCCCTATATAGATTCTACTAAAACTTTAAACTTTAGCAAAGCTAACTTTGCCATGATGAGGGAAGCTTTAAGGGGCATTGACTGGAATATTTTGTTTCAAGGCAAGAATACCACAGAGAAATGGGATGTCTAAAAAATGTTGCTCGCTAGTTATACTCGTAAGTTCATTTCCACGGGCAGCAAACGTAGGAGTAATAATTCCAAACCAATGTGACTTAACAAAAAGATTAAGGAACTAATGGCCAAAAAGAGGAGAGCATTCACAAAGTATAAATCAGACAGGAAGACTGAGTCATTCCAGTAAAATAAGGATTGTAACAAAATAAGCAAAAGAGAAATTAGAGCGTCTAAAATAGAAACGGAAAAGATAATGGCAAAGAAAAGTAAATCAAACCCCAAAAAGTTTTTTAAATACATAAACAGCAAAAGCTTAAAGAACAAGCGTATAGGCCCTTTAAAAGGCCATTTGGGCATCCTAATCAAAGACGACATTGACATAGTGGAAGAATTAAACAAGTTTTTCTCATCAGTATTCACAAGAGAGGATCAGATGGCGGGTTTGACATATAACCTCAGCAATGAGAATGTCCCATTGCTAAGTGCTTATATAAATGAGGAAGTAGTCTGTGACCGATTAAAAAAAATTAAGATTAATAACTCACCTGGTCCCGACGGAATTCACCCAAGGATTCTCATGGAGCTAAACTCCGAGTTAGCAAGACCCCTATATTTGATTTTCATTAACTCACTTACATCATGCATGGTTTCCAAAGACTGGCATACAGTGGAAATAGTGCCAATATTTAAAAAGGGAAGTAAATCTGAACCGGGTAATTACAGACCAGTAAGTCTTACATCTATAGTGGGGAAAGTACTGGAAGGTGTTGTAAGGGATTGAATACAGAAGTTCCTTGAAACAGTACCTCACGTGAGACTAAGCTACAAGTTAAGAGAACTTGGGCAGGGGAACACATTATAGTAACATAGTAACATAGTATCTAAGGTTGAAAAAAGACAATTGTCCATCGAGTTCAACCTATTCAACCTATGCACTTGGATGAGTAATTGGTTGGATAAAAAGGAGCAGTGAATGGTGGTAAATGGACATTTTCATAAATGATCTAGTAGCAGGTCTAGAGAACATAGTATCAATTTTTGCAGACGATACAAAATTGTGTACGTTTATAAACTCGGTGGAGGATGCTGAGTCTATTCAGAATGACTTAATTTAGACTAGAAGCATGGGCTTCAAAATGGAGAATACGGTTCAATATAGAAAAATGTAAGGTAATGCACTTTGGTAGCAAGAATAAGAACACTACCTACATACTAAATGGGGAGAATCTAGGGTATTATGTACTGGAAAAAGATTTAGGTGTTCACATAGATAACAAACTTAACAGTAGTACCCAAAGTAGGAATGCAGCAAAAAAGGCAAACAAGGTATTAGCATGCATTAAGTGGGGAATTGATGCAAGGGATGAGAGTGTTATACTCCCACTATATAAATCACTAGTGAGACCACATCTTGAATAATGTGTGCAATTATGGGCACCATACTACAAAAACGATATCCTGGAACTAGAAAAGGTTCAGAGATGAGCGACGAAATTGATAAAGGGGATGGAGACTCTAGAATACGGGGAAAGGCTTGCTAGGCTAGGTATGATTACATTGGAAAAAAGGAGATTAAGAGGGGACATTATTAACATTTACAAATATATAAGGGGTCAATACACAGCACTAGCGGGGGATTTGTTTTTGGTAAGATCATCAAAAAGGACACGTGGACACCCGCTTAGGTTGGAGGAGAGGAGATTTCGCACAAAGAGACGGAAAGGTTTCTTCACAGTTAGGACAATACGTATATGGAATTCCCTGCCTGAGAGAGTAGTGATAACGGACTCAGTCACTACGTTTAAAAATGGGCTTGATAAATTTTTAATGGATAAGGATATACAGGGTTATTGTGGGTAAATCATGTACTATAGTAATAAAAAAAACTTACTATTTTAGTTTACGGTTTAACACTCACCACAGTTAAAATTAGTCTTAAAAATAGTTCAGTGTAGGAGACCACTAACAGGTTGAACTTGATGGACAAATTGTATTTTTTCAAACTCACAAACTATGTTACTATGTTACTATCAACTACCAGCAGTTTGGACCAGCACATGCAATCTCTACCACTAACACCCTCATCATCAACCTCCTCATTAATGATCAGAGGTAGGCCTTCCAAAAAATTGGCTTGTGGGTGCCCAAACTAACCAAGCACTTTAGCCACAAAAGTGTCAGTCCCTCTTGCTGAAGTACTTGGTTTGTTAAACTGTGCATGTCCTTTTTAATGTACAACATAAGGATGGGAGGGCCATGGACAATTTCATTTTGCACAACTTTTCTTAATGGACTGTATTTTTGGGGGGCATTAGAGGGTGGTATTTTTTGCATATACATTTTTAGATGTTATTACTCTAATACAATTCTAATTTTCAACACATTTTTAAACAGATATTACTGACGTGTGTTTGTGCCACTGCTCTGTTGCTTAATTTAGCCAGCTAGCCTTTGGACAAAATTGGGGAGAATGTGGCCAAAATTGACTGGAAATGGTTGTTACTGAGGTTAATAATGCTGTAGGAACAAAAACAGGCCCAAATTATATAATTTTAGCTGTTTTCATCAGTTTTTTTTTTTTAGCGCAGATCCAAAACCAGATCTAAAACACAAAAAAGAATCCATTATCTAACACCAAAACAGAGGCTCAGCAGCACAGATTGTGCATTGATTAAGGAATACCTGTCCTGAGCATTATGTATGTATGATGATTGTAAAATTATTAGAAATTACTCCCTACTATTGCAGATAAGCCAACCTTTTAAATGCACTTTTTGTTTTGTTTTTTTACCGCAAAAAATTAGTCCACCAATTATTTTTGCTGACCAGGTTTATTTCTATGATCTGTTCCCAGTTCATATCAATATGTCACATCCAAACACTAAATTGTTGGCAACCAACTGAAATCTGTAATATAACCAGTAGGGAGTAGATGTATAAAAATAAGAATTTACTCACCGGTAATTCTATTTCTCGTAGTCCGTAGTGGATGCTGGGAACTCCGTAAGGACCATGGGGGAATAGCGGGCTCCGCAGGAGACTGGGCACTCTAAAAGAAAGATTAGGTACTATCTGGTGTGCACTGGCTCCTCCCTCTATGCCCCTCCTCCAGACCTCAGTTACGGAAACTGTGCCCGGAAGAGCTGACACAATAAGGAAAGGATTTGGAATCCCGGGTAAGACTCATACCAGCCACACCAATCACACCGTACAACTCGTGATACTATATCCAGTTAACAGTATGAATAACAACTGAGCCTCACGAACAGATGGCTCATAACAATAACCCTTTAGTTAAGCAATAACTATATACAAGCATTGCAGACAATCCGCACTTGGGATGGGCGCCCAGCATCCACTACGGACTACTAGAAATAGAATTACCGGTGAGTAAATTCTTATTTTCTCTGACGTCCTAGTGGATGCTGGGAACTCCGTAAGGACCATGGGGATTATACCAAAGCTCCCAAACGGGCGGGAGAGTGCGGATGACTCTGCAGCACCGAATGAGCAAACTCAAGGTCCTCCTCAGCCAGGGTATCAAACTTGTAGAATTTTGCAAACGTGTTTGAACCCGACCAGGTAGCAGCTCGGCAAAGTTGTAAAGCCGAGACCCCTCGGGCAGCCGCCCAAGAAGAGCCCACCTTCCTCGTGGAGTGGGCTTTTTAGGATGCGGCAATCCAGCCGCAGAATGTGCAAGTTGAATCGTGGAGCAGATCCAGCGAGCAATAGTCTGCTTAGAAGCAGGAGCACCCAACTTATTGGGTGCATGCAGGATAAACAGCGAGTCAGTCTTTCTGACTCCAGCCATTCTGGAAACATATATTTTCAGGGCCCGGACTACGTCCAGCAACTTGGATGCCTCCAAGTCCCTAGTAGCCGCAGGCACCACAATAGGTTGGTTCAAGTGAAACGCTGATACCACCTTAGGGAGGAATTGGGGACACGTCCTCAATTCTGCTCTGTCCATATGAAAGATCAGATAGGGTCTTTTACAGGACAAAGCCGCCAATTCTGGCACCCGCCTAGCCGAGGCCAAGGCCAAAAGCCTGACCACTTTCCACGTGAGATATTTTAATTCCACGGTCTGAAGTGGCTCAAACCAATGTGATTTTAGGAAATCCAACACAACGTTGAGATCCCATGGTGCCACCGGGGGCACAAAAGGGGCTGAATATGCAGCACTCCCTTCACAAACGTCTGAACTTCAGGCAGTGAAGCCAGTTCTTTTTGAAAGAAAATAGACAGGGCCGAAATCTGGACTTTAATGGATCCCAATTTTAGGCCCATAGTCACTCCTGACTGTAGGAAGTGCAGAAATCGACCCAGCTGAAATTCTTCTGTGGGGGCCTTCCTAGCCTCACACCAAGCAACATATTTTCGCCATATGCGGTGATAATGTTTTGCTGCCATATCTTTCCTAGCCTTTATTAGCGTAGGAATGACCTCAACCGGAATGCCCTTTTCCATCAGGATCCGGCGTTCAACCGCCATGCCGTCAAACGCAGCCGCGGTAAGCCTTGGAACAGACAGGGCCCCTGCTGTAGCAGGTCCAGTCTGAGAGGTAGAGGCCAAGGGTCCTCTTAGATAATTTCGTGAAGTTCCGGGTACCAAGTCCTACTTGGGCAATCCGGAACAATGAGTATAGTTCTTACTCCTCTTTTTCTTATCATCCTCAGCACCTTTGGCATGAGAGGAAGAGGAGGGAACCCATACACCGACTGGTACACCCACAGTGTCACTAGAGCGTCCACAGCTATCGCCTGAGGGTCCCTTGACCTGGCGCAATATCTGTTTAGCTTTTTGTTGAGGCGGGACGCCATCATGTCCACCTGTGGCCGTTCCCAACGGTTCACAATCAGCTGGAAGACTTCTGGATGAAGTCCCCACTCTCCCGGGTGGAGGTCGTGCCTGCTGAGGAAGTCTGCTTCCCAGTTGACCACTCCCGGAATGAACACTGCTGACAGTGCTATCACGTGATTCTCCGCCCATCGGAGAATCCTTGTGGCTTCTGCCATTGCCACCCTGCTTCTTGTGCCGCCCTGGCGGTTTACCTGGGCGACCGCTGTGATGTTGTCTGACTTAATCAGAATCGGTTGGTTTTGAAGCAGGGGTTGTGCTTGACTCAGGGCGTTGTAAATGGCCCTTAGTTCCAGAATATTTATGTGTAGGGAAGTTTCCTGACTTGACCATTGTCCTTGGAAGTTTCTTCCCTGGGTGACTGCCCCCCAACTCGGAGGCTTGCATCCGTGATCACCAGGACCCAGTCCTGTATGCCGAATCTGCGGCCTTCGAGCAGATGAGCACTCTGCAGCCACCACAGTAGAGACACCCTGGCCCTCGGAGACAGGGTGATTAACTGATGCATCTGGAGATGCGATCCGGACCACTTGTCCAACAGATCCCACTGGAAGATCCTTGCATGGAATCTGCCAAAGGGAATTGCTTCGTAAGAAGCTACCATCTTTTCCAGGACCCGCGTGCAGTGATGCACCGACACCTGTTTTGGTTTCAGGAGGTCCCTGACCAGAGATGATAATTCCTGGGCCTTCTCCTCTGGGAGAATATCTTCTTCTGTTCTGTGTCCAGAATCATGCCCAAGAACAGCAGACGCGTCGCAGGAATCAGCTGCGACTTTGGGATATTCAGAATCCAGCCGTGCTGATGCAGCACTTCCTGAGATAGTGCTACGCTGACTAGCAACTGCTCTTTGGACCTCGCCTTTATAAGGAGATCGTCCAAGTACGGAATAATCATGACTCCCTCCTTTTGGAGGAGCATCATCATTTCGGCCATTACCTTGGTAAATACCTGCGGTGCCGTGGACAGACCAAACGGCAACGTCTGGAATTGGTAATGACAGTCCTGTACCCCAAAACTGAGGTACTTTGAACTTGAACTTTTTTATATAAATGTTCAAGGATTTTAAATTTAGAATGGGTCTCACCGAACCGTCTGGTTTCGGTACCACAAACATTGTGGAATAGTAACCCCGTCCATGTTGAAGGAGGGGTACCTTGATTATCACCTGCTGAAGATACAGCTTGTGAGTTGCCGCCAGTACTACCTCCCTTTCTCTGAGGGCAGCAGGCAAGGCTGATTTGAGGTAACGGCGAGGGGGAGTCTCCTCGAACTTCAGCTTGTATCCCTGTGATACTACTTGCAGAACCCAGGGATCCATCTGTGAGCGAGCCCACTGGTCGCTGAAGTTCCGGAGACGCGCCCCCACCGCACCTGGCTCAGCCTGTGGAGCCCCAGCGTCATGCGGTGGACTTAGAGGAAACGGAGGAAGATTTTTGATCCTGGGAACTGGCTGACTGGTGCAGCCTTTTCCCTCTTCCCTTGCCTCTGGCAGAAAGGAAGCGCCTTTGACCCGCTTGCTTTTCTGAGGCCGAAAGGACTGTACCTGATAATACGGTGCTTTCTTAGGCTGTGAGGGAACCTGAGGTAAAAATTTTTACTTCCCAGCTGTTGCTGTGGATACGAGGTCCGAGAGACCATCCCCAAACAATTCCTCACCCTTATAAGGCAGAATCTCCATGTGCCTTTTAGAATCAGCATCACCTGTCCACTGCCGGGTCCATAATACCCTCCTGGCAGAATGGACATTGCATTAATTCTGGATGCCAGCCTGCAAATATCCCTCTGTGCATCCCTCATATATAAGACGACGTCTTTAATATGCTCTATGGTTAGCAAAATAGTATCCCTGTCGAGGGTAACAATATTATCTGACAGGGTATCAGACCACGCTGCAGCAGCACTACACCTCCATGCTGAGGCAATTGCGGGTCTCAGTATAGTACCTGAGTGTGTATATACAGACTTCAGGATTTCCTCCTGCTTTCTATCAGCAGGCTCCTTCAAGGTGGCCGTATCCTGAGACGGCAGTGCCACCTTTTTTGACAAACGTGTGAGCGCCTTATCCACCCTAGGGGATATCTCCCAACGTGACCTATCCTCTGGCGGGAAAGGGTACGCCATCAGTAACTTTTTAGAAATTACCAGTTTCTTATCGGGGGAAACCCACGCTTCTTCACACACTTCATTCAACTCATCTGATGGGGGAACAAAACACTGGCTGCTTTTTCTCCCCAAACATAAAACCCCTTTTTAGTGGTACTTGGGTTAATGTCAGAAATGTGTAACACATTTTTCATTGCCGCAATCATGCAACGGATGCCCCTAGTGGATTGTGTATATGTCTCAACCTTGTCGACACTGGAGTCAGACTCCGTGTCGACATCTGTGTCTGCCATCTGAGGTAGCGGGCGTTTTTGAGCCCCTGCTGGCCTTTGAGACGCCTGGGCAGGCGCGGGCTGAGGAGCCGGCTGTCCCACGGCTGTTACGTCATCCAGCCTTTTATGTAAGGAGTTGACACTGTCGGTTAATACCTTCCACATATCCACCCACTCTGGTGTCGGCCCTGCAGGGGGTGACATCACATTTATCGGCACCTGCTCCGCCTCCACATAAGCCTCCTCATCAAACATGTCGACACAGTCGTACCAACACACCGCACACACACAGGGAATGCTCTGACTGAGGACAGGACCCCACAAAGTCCTTTGGGGAGACAGAGAGAGAGTATGCCAGCACACACCACAGCGCTATTTAATCAGGGATTTACACTAACAGAAAGTGATTTATCCCTATAGCTGCTTTTTATATACAGTTTTGCGCCTAAATTTAGTGCCTCCCTTCTCTTTTTAACCCTTTGAGCCTGGAAACTGCAGGGGAGAGCCTGGGGAGCTGTCTTCCAGCTGCACTGTGAAGAGAAAATGGCGCCAGTGTGCTGAGGGAGATAGCCCCGCCCCTTTTTCGGCGGACTTCTCCCGCTCTTATAATAATAATGTGGCAGGGGTATTTTACACATATATAGCTTATTAGGCTATATTATGTGTGATTAGCCACTTTAAGGTACTCTAATTGCTGCCCAGGGCGCCCCCCACCCCAGCGCCCTGCACCCATCAGTGACCGGAGTATGTGGTGTGCACAGGGAGCAATGGCGCACAGCTGCAGTGCTGTGCGCTACCTTAATGAAGACCGGAGTCTTCAGCCGCCGATTTCCGTGAAGATCTTCTTGCTTCTGGCTCTGCAAGGGGGACGGCGGCGCGGCTCCGGGACCGGACGACCGAGGCTGGGCCTGTGTTCGATCCCTCTGGAGCTAATGGTGTCCAGTAGCCTAGAAGCCCAAGCTAGCTGCAAGCAGGTAGGTTCGCTTCTCTCCCCTAAGTCCCTCGTAGCAGTGAGTCTGTTGCCAGCAGATCTCACTGAAAATAAAAAACCTAACAATACTTTCTTTACTAGAAGCTCAGGAGAGTCCCTAGTGTGCAACTAGCTCGAGCCGGGCACAGATTCTAACTGAGGTCTGGAGGAGGGGCATAGAGGGAGGAGCCAGTGCACACCAGATAGTACCTAATCTTTCTTTTAGAGTGCCCAGTCTCCTGCGGAGCCCGCTATTCCCCCATGGTCCTTACGGAGTTCCCAGCATCCACTAGGACGTCAGAGAAAGTGTGTTATGGGGAGGAAGTGGTATCAGCGCAAGTCATACTGTATGCGCTCATACTGCTTCCCCCCATGTATTAATCTGGCGGTGTCTGCCCATAGCGCCTCCGTCATTATCAGTGCTGCTATTTTTTAGATAGCACACGGATATGCAGGGAAATGTCTGAACGGTCGGTGGCACTGACCCATCCGACACCTGCAGCTATTCATTTCAACAGCTGCAGGTGTGGTTGCCTTATCTCCACAGCACGGACAGTGCTGCCTTGGCTGTGATGGGTGTTGGCTCTATGCTGCATGTGAGATCTCGCACATGCGCACTGGTGCCAACCAGGCAGGGAGACACAGGGCATCAGCACTAAGCTGATGCAGTGTATGCTCAGACGGGGATCGCCGGAGGGGGGAGTTTTCACTCCCCAGCTATGGCAGACAAAATGTTTATATATCTTGTCAATGGGGCTAATTCAGACCTGATCACTGCTGTGCGCTTTTGCACAGCAGCGATCAGGTCTGAACTGCGCATGCGCCGGTGCCGCAGTGCGCCGGCGCATGCCAGAGAGCCGACGGCTGTCTTAGCCCTGTGATCGCCTCTGCCTGATTGACAGGCTGAGGCGGTCGCTGGGCGGGAGGGGCGGGCTGGCGCCATTTGGCCGCCTTTAAGGGGGCGCGATCCGGGCAACGCAGGCGTGCCTGGACCGTTGGGGGGGTGGGCCGCGGTGGCTGCGTGACGTCATATGCAGCCGCTGCGACCCAGGCAGCGACGAGTAGCTCCCTGCCAGCGCACAAGAGCTGCGCTGGCTGGGAGATACTCCTACAGTACAAAAGCATCAGGCATCGCCGCTGTGCGCTGCTTTTGTAGTATACTTGTACGACGGGGTAGGGCCTGACATGCGGGGCGGACTAGCCGTGTGCTGGGCGTCCCCCAACATGTCTGAAGACTGATCGTAGAGGTGCTAAATTTAGCTTCACCTCGGTAATGATCTGTGCCAGTATAATACATCTCCCCCTAGATGCTGCACATGCGGCAAAGATAGTGGTGTCTGCAATTTATTATATTATCATTAATTTAAACAGCACCGCTAATTCCATAGTGCTGTACAGAGAACATTTTGTCAGTCATATCAGTCCTGCTTGATTAGAGCTTACGCTCTAAATTCCCAAACACGAATCATGCAAACAATGCAAGGTGCTTTTTATTTATCTAACTCAACTGTCCATTAAACAAGAATATGTATGATTTCGGAGTATGGGAAGAAACCAGAGTCCCAGACAAAACCCATACAAGCACGGTGAGAACATACAAACACCACACTGTTAGGACTTATTTTGTAATTAGACAATGGAGCTCTGCATAGTATCCAGATTACCAATATGGTGAATTGCATACGTCTTCAGATGGGATTGCTTGTTGCTTACACTTTAGAAGGGAATGCGTCTTTCATTAGTGTTCTATAAATAACATTTGCTTAATTATTTGAGTAATATATAAAAATATGCCGCCAACACAATGAGCCACACCTGTGTTTCACAGTTATGTACTGCTCATGATATGATTATTATAATACTATTCAGGTTTAGGCTCATTAGGCCCCTATTCCAGTTCCTGTTACAGCAATGCTGTTGCACGGTTAACTCAGGTTTAGTATGATTTACCGACGGACACAATACAGACGGTCATAATCCCGATAGCCATTGACCTGCAGTCAATATACAGACATGGTCAAAATACCGACATTCATTATGCAGACATGTTCAAAATGCTGACATAGTCAGAATACCAGCATTTGAAATGCCGAAATGTCAAAATACCAATATGACACAGGTCGACATGGACACCGGCTAAGTGTACCACTGCGTTCATCATGCTTCAGGCACGGTACCTCGACGCGCTCGGCACACTATTATACTCCCCCTCCAGGTCCACTGGGATGCTAAAGTATGAACAAGTCTGTTTTGGGGCAAAAATTCCTTAAAAACGCATGCCAGCATTTTGACATGTCGGCATATCAAATGACGGTATTCTATGTCAGCATTTTGAAAATGTTGAGGTAATGAATGTCGGTATTTTGACCGTATCTGTATTTTGACTGTCGGTCAATGGCTGTCGAGATTATGACCATCGGTATTGTATCCGTCGGTAAATCAACTACTACCTGTTACCTCCATGCAAGTTTTCAAACATGTTCCAAACTGTGAAACCACCAAAAAACAACAAAAATCTATGGCTTAAAAATACTATCACCCAAATCTATCTCTCTTAAGGGTCCTACACACTGGCAGATAATACTGCACGATATGAATGTTCTCGTTCATTAATGAACGAGAACTCGTTCATATCATGCAGTGTGTAGGCACCAACGATTAACGATGCGCAGTATCGTTAATTAGCATGCACTGCTATGGAGCCGGGTGACGGGGGAAGTGAAGAAACTTCCCTCCCCCCATCACCTCCCACCCGTCGCTGGGTTGCCCATCAACCTTATCCGCCCCTCTGCCTTATCCGCCGTCGGGCAGCTCGGCGGCGTATCTGCCAGTGTGTAGGTGTAGGGCCCATTACACCTTCCAATTATTTATATTTTTATGCTTATGGGGAAAGATTGTATTCTAGTAATTGCTTCTCTAAAAATGATAAGGCTTTCATCTTAAAAAAAAAAACGGAAAATGTTACCCTTATCCCCTGTACTTTTCACAGAAATTTTATTAGTACGTATGTCAACTAACAATGTATTCATAATTATCACCATTTGCTTATACATAACTTACAGTAGTGTTGCATTCAGGTGTAGCAGTTCTACTGCTGTACTCACAGACTTCTGCAGGAATGTCTGCTAAGTTATTAGAAATAAATATATCTAGGCTTTCTTCATTCCCTGTAAATCAAAGAAACATTAGTTACAGCACAGTATGTCAGAACCAGGTAATTGAAAGAATCCACCAGGCCATCTTCTGTAAAAGCCACACTTCCTTTCCCTGTATGTTTGGGTCATTCATTTTTGGGTGCAGTGTCGGACTGGGGCATGAAGGGCCCACCGGGGGAATGCTGCTATAAGGGCCCATGCTTAAAGGTGTAGCCAGGTTACAGTGGTGGTGTGGCCAGCCACCACAGAGGTTTGACTAATCATTACATGTTCTGTGCCCCTTGGTAAATATATAATAAACCAAATTATTGTGAAGTATAATGTAACATATGTATAATGCACTAGGATAGTCTGGAACTTGATCCCTAGAGGAGGAGGAGGAGGGCCCATAGGCAGTAGGGCCCACCGGTGGTTTCCCCTGTTCCCCTGTGGGCCAGTCCGACCCTGATTGGGTGGTATGGAATGCCAAAGTATACTGTATAAAGACCTGGAAAATTGCTGGCAAGTGCAGTCCCTACTATTAGCAAAAATAACTCTCATTACTCCGATCAGAAATGAAGCGCATGCCATGGATCTGGCTGAGCATAATTAAGCCCCCATGTTTTTTTCAAGCAAGGCCCCCTTTAATACTAATATTGTCATTACTCCTGTAAGAGTTTTGTTTGGCATTTGAGTGTTAAAGATCCTAATCAGTTAGGTGCTGGGGTGTGTTTTTAACTGATACTTAACATAAGCTTTGTCAATGAGTAGTTCATCCCCTTTTCTTCTGGAAATCCCACCCTCATTCCCTCCCTGTTTTTGTATTTTTATATGTGTATTGTTTGTTGAGTGGTGGTAGAACAGATGCAGTGTTTGCAATTGTTTGATTTTATTGGGTGCCCTCTCAGTATATGATGTGATGGACAAATGAATGCCCATCCCAGGAATTAACACAAGACTGTCTGGGTGAGTTATTGATATATGGAGGGCTGAACACCAATATTAGTTGTCTTGTTTTGTCATTAGTTCTTGGTGCGACGCCATACTATCTTTAACCATTCACTGCTGATGCTGAGTCTCACATTGCTGTGCTATCTTCTCGGATTTTGGAGAAGGAGCAATACATTTTTCAGTACCTTTGCATTGTGTCATTTACTGTCCTATGACAGATAAAACATAACGATGTGCTTGTCACGATTGCTGCAACAGCCCTTCCTTTGTCTGCTGGGTGCGAGAGACCCAGCATCAGTACTGAAGTAACTCTTTTGAGTGCCTGTAGTCACTGCTGTATGGAAAAATTGTCACCTCCAGGAAAACGAGGAAGATGCAGCAAAGGCATTAAGGATAGAAAAACACAATATTACTGTGAAACATGTAATAATTTTCTATGTATGGAGCATGCAAAATGTATGTGTGAGGGATGCTTAAAAAATACTGGACAGGAAATGTAATAAATAACAATAATAATAATGTTTTGTGGGTGAATTGATAAAACAATTAATAGTTGGCGATTAACAAGCGGTTTCCATTTCCATTCCTGATCAATATCCATAGAGTTCCTAAAACAACGCAGAAATCCAAATGGGTTTCCCAGACCCAGTGTCAGTGTTCGTATCACAAAATTTGGCATCACTACTGGAGGGTTAACTTTAGCTTAAAATAATTCAATTGGAACCATACAATTTTCAATTCAATATTTCAAAATAAATTTGACCATCATTTATTTATAGCTAAACCTGATTGTCTGGGTCTTTATTAATTAGAATTAAGAAGGGTATATGCAAAAAATGCAACTGATAGGGGATTTATATGTAATCAGTTATGGTGGATGCAGGGCCGGAATTAAGGGCCACATTGGCCAGAGGCTGAAAATGTTCAGCAGCCTCTTATAAGAAGCAAAGGACCTATGATCAGTGCTATGTGGGTGTGGCTAGTGCCATGTGGCCCTTAAAAAATTGCTGCTTTAAATTTCTCAGCTAAAACACTGAACTCTTGGCAGTTTCTGCAACTCGCAGGACATTCCATTTTGTTCTGAGATTCAGGATACATATTCATGTGCTCCCAGGGAAATGCTCTGCATGTCTACTGCACTATGACTTGAATATTGCAATAGAATCATAATATATTCTGGCTATAAGATACTTACCATTTTGGAAACCCTCACTGTAATACGGAAAGCCATTAAAGTCACCACACAGTCCACATGTCTGATTTTTATATTTATCTGGTAACATTATCTAAAAGAGAAACAATAGTTTGAGAATTTTTATTTAAACCGCATATATTTCTCTACATTATTATAATAATTATTATTACCAGTTATTTCTATAGCACACACATATTCCGCAGCGCTTTACAGAAAATATTTGGGCATTTACATCAGTCCCCGCCCCAGTGGAGCTTACAATCTATATTTCCTACCACAGACACATTCATGCTCAGGTAAATTTTGCTGGTATCTAAATAACCTACCAGTATATTTTTGGATTGTGGGAGGAAACCGGAGAACCCGGAGGAAACCCACGCAAGTATGGGAAGAATATACAAACTCCACACACTAGAACCATAGTGGGAATTGAACCCATGACCTCAGTGCTGTGAGTCAATAATACTAACCATTACACCATCCGTACTACCCATCTACTTTGCCATCTACTCATAGACTTACAGTATACCCCTTTTCACATAGCCAAAATACCCGGTACATAGCCGGGTCAGCCCGGGTGGAAGTGCAATGTGAAAGGGCCAGGTTGAAATATCCTGGATTGAGCAACTCAGCATTTAAACACGTGTTATTCCCATGTCAGGTGCGGTGTGAATGGGTTTCCCAGGTCGATGCGATCGTGGACCTGTTCACACTATAGGGCAGGTGGCGTGGAGATGATCTAGTCTCCAAGCATTGCCTTCGCACCCATCCCTGATGATCTCAACGCCACCCCGATGGCAACCCGACGCAGTATATTGCAAGGTCGGGTTGCCAGTCTGAAAGGGGTCTCAAGGTGGCTTGCACCCAAGAAGGACTCATGTACAATTCTTGGGTGCGACCCGCATTTGCGATCTGAAAGGGGTATGATACTGTATCAAAGCAACCCTGCAAAGTAATAGCCCATAGCTTGTAGTCTAGATTGAAAGAAAAAGGCAGAGATAGTAGAAGTTGGAGGCACTGGTTATATTTAATAGATATGTTTTGAGAGCATGCATGGATCATTGGATGTTGGGAGAGAGTCAAGTCAAGCAGGGTAAGGAGTACCATAAATTTGGAGCAGCATGGTAGAAGTGTTGGAAGAAGGAGAGCAAGGTGGTTAGACAAGGCATGGGTCAGGGTATCTAGTCAGAATGTCAACATTCAGAATGTTGAACCCAGAATGTTGACATCTTCCAAATGTCAATAGTCAGAATGTCAACACGGTCTAAATATCGACATTCACAAATGTTGAAATGGTCAAAATAACGATATGTTCAGTACAGTATGTCAACATTTTACTTGTCGACAGTCATAATGCCAACAGTACAAGTATTTAAGTTTATCTTTAAGTTTATGGTAAGGTTTAAGGTTATGTACTGTAAGGTTAGTGTTAGGTTTAGAGTTTAGGCTTAAAAATAAATAAAAAATGGCATGTTGACATTCTGACTGTATTCATGTAAAATGTCAACATAGAGAAGGAGTTGGTGAGAGCATTGAACATGAGGATTAAAACTTGAATTAATTCAACTCTGGAGGTCCAGTGTATGGATGTGATGAGCGGTCCATTAAATATAAAATGTTGAGATAAGATCAGTCTTGCCATGTCATTAAGGATGTGTTATTGAGGTAATTTTAAGGTGAATGGAAATGCAGATAGGGGGCTGCAGAAGATAGATGTGGGATTGAAATACAGAAATAATAAGAGTTTTGGCAACCAGGTTGGTTTTTGCCTTGTAAATGATTGCCGCTTTAAAAATATAGGTATTCTAGCACAAAGTCCTGCACCTATGGCTTCTCTCAGGCATTTACATTTTAGCCCCAAGTGTCAAGTCTTCTGTTAATACACAATGGGAGTTTAGGAGTTTCATATTCCTTGAAAACCTTATTATGACTCATTTTCAAATCATAGGAACAGTTTTTAAATCCTGTAAAACAAATACAATGGTATTCCAAACCACTCTCTAATTTTCCAAAGTCTTTTCAGCCTCTATGTTTCACAGATATTTACAGTATGGTTTTGAAGATAGTATACTGTATCTTAGATTCTTGAAGATTAAAGGTCAACTCCAATGCCTCTTTAAATGGAAAGGCTACAGTTAGGTCAAAAGATCCTGGAAACCTGCAGCTCTTAGCCATGCCCAATGACTCATTGCTGCTTTTTATTGCCATTATTCTAACACAGCTTTTTATTGCATTAGAAGGAAGGAGATACAGTCAGGTCCTGTGCTAGTACAGTCCCTTATACCACTTTCAGACAGAAAAATCTGAAAGTCCTGGCAATTACCTGGCATTTCAATGCCGGGTAGTTTTGTCAGGACCTGTCTGATCCGCCTTTCACACAGACAAGCAAATTACCGGGTCGAGAATTTGGACCCGGTAATTTGCAGATCAACATGGGTATTTTGTCTGTGTGAAAGGGTCAACCCGGGTCAATATTCCCATGTCTCCGACCCTGGTAAAATCCAGGGTTGAATTCCCGGGAATTTCAATGCCGGGTTGACCCTTTCACACAGAAAAAGGACCTGTGTTTTTCATGAAATTACCGGGTAGAACTGCTTCACCCAGTAATTTCAGTTTCTGTATGAAAGGGGTATAACTCACTTTTCTGTGCTAGTCTCTTACAGTATGCCTAAAAACCTCAATGTTACAGATACAGGGTTTCTTTTCTCATGCACCTGACACCACTAATGTCAAGATTTAATCTGGTGCTACTGGATCCAAACACATAGTCCAGGTTGCAGTATTGAGAGTCATAGGAATTTATTTACTAAGCCACCACTTCTCGATGTATTTAAGGGTAATTATTTTAATAGCAATAAATCCTTAGTAAATAATCCCCATAAATTTAGTTATCAACCTGCTGCACTCTTTTCATTATCACTTTGGCTCAGATTTATCAAGCCTTGGAGAGTGATAAATAACCCGGTGATAATGTAACAACCAACCAGCTAATAACTGTCATTTTTAAAACACAGCCTGTGACATGGAAGTTAGAAGCTGATTGGTTGGTACTTTATCCCCGTGCCATTTATCACTCTCCAAGACTTGATAGATGGGGCCTTTATCTGTGCTTCAACACTGCCAGCTTATTGAGCTTGTCTATGAACCAGCTTCTCAAATCCCGTTTACATCTGATTGCTTTCCTGTGTGTGACCTTTAGCTCCCAGGCAAATACCTTCTTCTGGGGGTGGGGGGGGGGCAGATGTACTAAGCCTTTAAAAGTGAAACATTTCACGGTGATAAAGTCTGATAAACCCAGCCTGTAACATGGCATTAGAAGCTGATTAACTGGTATTTTATCACCGTGAAATGTATCACTTTTCGAGGATTAGTACATCTCAGATGGCTACCGTTTCTGACTATGAACTTTGGCTCTTGGATGCCTACCTCCCTGCCTCTGATCACTAGCTATACCACAGACTTGTTATGTATCTCCCAACTTTAGAAAACAGTGTATCAGGACTTTGCATGCACCACGGGCACACACGTGCTATAAATGGGGTGTGATCTTAGGTCTGTGGTGCCACGCTCCCAGTGTGTAATATTTTTGGGGTTGTGACTACACATCACACCCCATGTCTTGTCATGCAGTGGGCTTGCCTAGCACTCCGGGAGCTACTGGGTAGCCCCAGCCTCTTCCTGCACTGTTTGGATGATGCGCGTATGCATGCATTATCCATTTACCGCCACTCTGCTATGCAGAGCAATACTGATGGAGTCATCCCCCAACCTCCCTCAATCCACCCGCAGGACACTGCGGCTCATGAGTGGAACAGCAGGACAGTGGCCAAAAACCAGGACTGTCCCGTTGAATACGGGACAGTTGAGAGGTATGCTGCTATAACCTGGATCCTACTCAAACTGTTTTTAAATGAACATTACCTATTTTATTGAAAATGTGTACACCTATCATTGGAATCACCCAAGCATATATTTACAAACTCTATATTAAGTAATTGACACCAAGGGAGAGAAAGGTGGTTGTTTGTATTGTTAGCAACTGTTTCAAGGAGACTGAATAGAGATAAGTGATACCTCTGCTCAGCCAGTAGTAGATAGTTGGTCACTTTAGTGCCAATGCCATTTTTTCTAATTGCATCAGCAGATCTAATGACCACAAATCTAATAAGTTAAAAGGTGAAGTGAGAAGCTAAGCAGAGGCGAGGCCAGGGGAGGAGATAGAATGGTAAATAATGCAGAGCAGCATCTAATTACCTTCTTCATGTTTTTATTATATTGTAAATCAATAGTTATATACTACAGAAACAAAATTTTTGGAACATTTGCCTAATTTATTTATTTTGAGATATGCAAAGTCATGGCAATAGCAGCAATGTCATAATGTGTGACTGCTGGTGGTGGATGCTGAGACTGCTGCTCTAGAAAGACACAAATCTTAGGAAAGGCAAGTTGAAAAAGCAAATGCCTTGATCATTAGGCAGTGGGACCAGTGATGGAGTAGGACCAGTTATTTGCAAGATGGGCCTTAATTATCATCTTATCAGCTCATCTCTTTGAGTTTTTATGTTGCCTGAATTGAGTTTCAAGCGAAAGGAAGAAAACTGAAGTTAAAAATAAATATAATTGAAAAAAGACTGACTGACTTGGAGACATTTTTTGTAAGTGACTTGCATGCTTTTTCATTAGGAGATTTTACGCATTATATGCCTGTTGTTCTCTAAGATATAATAAAACCCACTGGTTGTACTGGGTACAACCAGCATCAGCAGTTTAATAAATTGAACACACAAGGTCTTTGCCTAATCTAGGATAGTGTGCTCTCCGTGCACTGGGAGATTATGGATTACACAAAAACATAAGTACTGAGGCCCAATAGGATATTTCTTTAGGTGTTATCTACTTCTAATAATGTGGTAGATAATAATATGGTGCAAATATATTTCCTATGACATGCAAAGGGGCGGGGAGGAGGGAAGGGGGCGGGCACTAAATACCCAGACCCGGGCTTGCTGTAAGGGCCCAGTGGAGGCCCAGTTCCACCCCACCTCATGTGTCAGCTGGCAGCAGCTACTCTCTCTCCCCAGCAGCTAGCACATGCTGGTGCATGCTGGGCTGCATGGGTCTGGGGAGGACGCTGTGGCTTAGCTGCAGCAGTCCTCCTCTGCCAGTGGGTGGGGGGTTGGGGGATGCAATCACACTGATTGAGCCTTCAATGGATCAGCCCATTGGCCTTTCTATCATAGGTGCAATATGTGTGTCATGCACACGGGCCCCTGGCGGGGCCCACACCGCACACACTGCACACATGATATACTTATCTTTCCCGAATCCCGTGTCAGGTGCTGTAGCCACAGCAAAAATCACAGTCAAAATGGCTGCCACGCATGCACAGTAGTGAAATTAGGCGGACAATTACTAAGCAATGATAAGAGCGGAGAAGTAAGCCAGTGGAGAAGTTGCCCATGGCAACCAATCAGCACTGAGGTAACATTTATAATTTGCATACTATAAAATGATACAGAGCTGCTGATTGGTTGATGGGGCAACTTCTCCACTGGCTCACTTCTCCACTCTTATCACTGCTTAGTAAATGTCCCCCTTAGTCTCTAATTAGTCTCCGGAGTCATGCTGGGCACCATGACTCCGGAGACCAGCTGTCGACGAAACATAATGAACCCATTTTTATTGTCTACTCAAATTATAGAAAAAAAATACCTTACAGGTAAAGCAGTTATCTCTTTTAGCAGGAAAAGAAATGGAATCCCACACAAATGCAGATAACTACTAGATTAATGGCATTCAATATTTGAAAAGTCAAACAAATTTGTTTTACGCTGATTTTTGTTTTACCTGTAGACTGTCTTTTTGATTCCACACTAGAATTATTCCATTCTTTTCAAAAAGTAAGTCGAAGCCTTTATTTTCAATATTCAAATTGAAGTTTTTATATGGAATATCAACTCTGTCACAAATGAAAAAGAATGAATGAATATACGGTTAATACTCTCAGTAACGTATTTAATAACACACCAGAAAATTCATACTGTATAGCAGCAGCAGCTCCTACTTCGTGGAGGAGGGAGGCTGCCGCTGGTCATGCTGCTGGGGCCCTCCTCCCTTGTCCCCGCCGCCGGGTCCCTTGTCCCCGCCTCCCCCTGGGTCCCAGCATCTGTACAATGTAGTTCACAGATGCTGGGACCGGCACATGCTCAGCAGCAGTGACGTTACTGCGCATGCGCAAAGCCCGGCTTCTGTGGACTGCATCAGCTGCAGTCAGTAAAAGCCGGCTAGGGCTGCCCGAAAGTCAGAGGTGGCTTTCTAAAGCCAGCTCTCTGCTAATCGCAGCCCGGTATGGCAGTCCCGGAGGAAGGAAGCACCTCCCAATGGGACTGCCTGTAGTGTCTCTGACTGGCAGGTAGGACATCCAACAGGAAGTCACTGCCAGTCATAGTGAACCAGTGCAGTCTCAAGGGCTGTATCAGGCTTCACAGACTCTGCGCTGAAGTGGCGGATTTTACCTGGGGGTCTGCAGTCCTGCAGCCCATAGGCAAAATCCGCCGCTGCTGTACAGTGCAAATGAGCATCATACTCGTGTATAATTGCCATTATAGCTTTATGCTGTAATACAGTACTAAGGCAACAGCCAGCCTCATGACTGTTTATAACCACGTTACACACAAACATCATAATCCTTATTGATGTAAAGGTGCGTACACACGCTGTGATTTCGGCTAATGGCCGATATTGGCTAGAAACTGCCTGGAGGCATGAGCCTCCAATCTAGCCAATATCGACTCTACCTGCACAGTCTATTTTTTCTTACAATGCCAATCCCGTGGGAGCGCACATCGGCAAATCAAGAGCATGCATATGGAGCGATTTGCACTAACTTTTCTTACGATTTTGACTGTATAGACTTTCCTGTTTACTCAAGCATTTCCATAATGTCCCTTTAGTATCTACATGCTTCTGCATATTATGAAAAGCTGTTCTGTACTTCATTATTTTCTGTACTATATTAGGCTATGTATCTGTTAAGCGCCTTGAGTCCTATTGGAGAAAGAGCGCTATATAAATAAAATTATTATTACTATTATTATTATTATTATTATTATAGTAAGGAGAAATCGCACCGTGTGTATGCACCTTAAGACATCACACTGAGGAAAAACACAGCTAATTATTAAACGCAACTGATGAGTGAGCATAGGATTAGGCAAATGGGCTAAAAATACAGAATTATATTGCCAACAAAGGGTAAGATGTAGCACACTAAGATAAATGGATAGCGGCAGTAAATAAGTACTGTATATAAAATGAACATAAACTGCGTATTTCACAAAAAATCAAATGCTGTAGAAGTGAATGTGATAACAAACTACTTACTGTACATGCAGGGGTGTAGCGAGGGTGGCTCCGGTGGAACACGAGCTCCGGGCACCAAAAAAGTTAGAGGGCGCGCTGCCCTTCCCTTCCCGCGGACCACTGGCAGCCAAACAGCGGGAGGAGGAGAAGCAGAGGGGGCGCACACTGAGTCAGACTCGGACTCTGAGACTAGGTAGGGAACAGGTTAGGCCAGAGGTGACAGCAGAAGACACTGACAGAGCTCTGCCCACACTCTTTATATGTCTCACCGTCTGCTTGTAGCTGTGCTGCAGGGTTACTCCTGTCCTGCAGCACCTCATTCTGTCTCGACTTCTGCAGAACCTCTCTCTGCCCTGGCTGCTGCAGCACTTCTCTCTAATGTATTGTGAATTGGTACTATTTTGTGGCCACACACCTGCCCAATGAAGCCATTATTTATTTATTATTACCAGTTGTTTATATAGCGCACACATATTCCGCAGCATTTTGGAGAGAAAATTTTGCCATTCACATCAGTCTCTGCCCTAGTGGAGCTTGAAATCTATATTCCTTCACACACACACACACACACACACACACACACACACACATGCCATGCCCTTATATTATATTTGCAAGTGTTCGGCACACACTGACCCTACTTTAAACATTGGGGGCACCCAAAGGAAACTTCCGCCCTGAGCGCCACAAGGTCTACTTGGCTAGCCCCTCAATTCAGTACAGGGGAGGGGGGCACCAAAACTTGCTCCTTGCTCCAGGCACCATGGCACCTAGCTACACCTCTGTGTACATGTAATAGTTGTGAGTGACACAATGAAACAATATAAAGTGACTTAAGAAAAACAATATCTTTAAAACCATGTCAATTTGAATATATATATATATATATATATATATATATATATTTTTTTTTTTTTTATTTAATCTTAAAAAGTAACATCAATTATTTTCAATTCACATCAATCTATAGAGTATAATGTGAATTTTTCCCATAGAACTATCTACAGTATAGTATGTATCCCATATAACATTATTAGCTGTAAGAAGTACCCATTCCTTAATGACTAGTAGTTCTCCTTTCACTAGTCACACCGTTCATTTTCCTTATCACAACCTCATTTCTCTTTATCTGTTTTTTACTTCATATTTAACAAAAACATAAATCTGTGATTTAAAAGAAAAGGGAAATAATACAACTTTTTAACCTTAATTAATAAAATCAAAGGGTTTATTAGCGATTTTATTATTTTTGGATTAATCTGAGTGCCTCCCCAGCAGACACTCTGGGCAGATTTAACAACGAGTGATATTCTTGTTTTGCCGGATTAACAATGGGGTGGGTGCAGCTGCAGCTCCAGGCCCCCAACTAAAAATAGGCCCAACGGATCCCCTCCAGTGCAGCCAGTGTTGACAGGAATAAAAATGTCATCACCAGCAGCTCAGCTATCTCACCTCTCGGCTGTCCAGTCATCCTCACTCCGAACTGGCCTGTCGAAGTCCCATTCACCCCACGGCTTGTCTGAAATTGACTGCTAATTCCTGAATCTGCCCAAGGCTTTGCACCCAGGCCCTTCTAAGGTTCCGCCTCATACCACTTGAAGCCGGAACGCAATGTTATTACTTAGGCTTGCCATTGCCACCCCTTCATCTGACAATCAAATGTGGGATAAAAGAGGGGAAGGGTCTGGAGGAAAAGATTGCTGTCTGTGAGGAGATCTGGATCCTCCTCCATTGATGTCAAAGCCGAGCTGGCGTGCAAAACATGGTGAGTTGCAGCACACTCCAGGCCCGGGGGTCTCCTCTCCCATATTTAATTGGTGTCTATATCAGTAAGTTTATCTGTGTTTTGTGTGTGTGTGTGTGTGTGTGTGTGTGTGTGTGTGTGTGTGTGTGTGCCTGTCTGCTTGTCAGTAAGTGCTGTCTGGCAGTAATTGGTGTCTGTGTTGTCTGTGTCAGTAAGTAGCATCTGTCTGTAAGTGTATGTATGTGTCAGTAAGTTTAAGTAGCATCTGTCTGTAAGTGTATGTATGTGTCAGTAAGTTTATCTGTGTTGTGTGTCAGTAAGTGGTGTCTGAGTGTGTGTGTCAGTAAATGGTGTCTGAGGCAGTAAGTGTGTGTGGCAGTAAGGGGTGTTGGTCATTAAGCGGTGTCTGTGTCAGTAAATGGTATCTGTGTCAGTAAGTGGTGTCTGTCATGTGTGTGTCAGTAAGGGGTATATGTGTCAGTAAGGGGTGTCTGTCAGTAAGGAGTATCTGTGTCAATAAGTGTGTATGTCAGTGTGCTTGTGTCAGTAATTGGAATCTGTGTCCGCAAGGGTTGTAGTCAGTAAGTGGTATCTGTCAGTAAAGGGTGTCCATGTCAGTAAGTGTGTTCATATCTGTAAGTTGTATCTGTGGGCCTAATTCAGATCATATCTGACATAAATCGATATGAAGCGATTTTTGCACATCCGCACATGTGCGTATGCCGGTATGTGCATGTGCAAGGTCTACGTTCTCTTCTCCTGCACATTACACAGAGAGAGGACTTCTGCGATTTTCTTTTCTGGGGATAAATGCTGCTGCAGCAGCCAGTCCTCTCCCTTTCAAAAGTGCCTCTGTCTGCAACAGTAATAGGAAGTAGCGGGGCCTAGGCTCCCGCCGGGTCCCACCAACAGACCCGTGTAAAGAATACCCCTGTTTGGCGCCATATGCATAAGGCCATTAAATGAGAGGTCAGCCGATAGAGTTCGTGCAGTGGTGGGTGTTTTAGGGCCAGTATGTGACTGACTATGCTGTTAGCCATCTCTGGAAAAACTTGAGAGTGAGGCTTTCTTTGTGGCGGCTGCAGTCACCATCTGCCTTGGTAGCTTGAGCTGTTCTCCCCTCCAATACACTGCTTGGCAGATACTATCCTACTGGGGTCAGCAGTACTACCGGTCCAAGTGGACTACATCTTGTGTCACTGAGGTGGGAAGTCGATACCTTGAGTGTGGTAATGGGTTTGGAGCTGGTCCCTATTTAGAAGAACGGATGGGGATATTGCTTAATGTGGCCATTCTTTCTGCACCTCTTAAATTCCTTATACTTAATCTGTTCTTTCATTCTTCTTCAAGTAGCTAGTTCCTGAATAGTTAAATAGGAATAGTTTAAAATGTAATTAAAGCTGACTTTTTATTCCCCTTATACACGTCTCTGTGTCATTATTTCCTTATAGTTATTGTTAAGAGGTTTACCTTGCATTGGTAGGAGGGAGCACGTACAGTATTAGATGATGGAGAGTTTAACAGAGGATGATGGGGAGTTTAACAGTTTTCTTTCCAAATGTATTGCTTTGGTACAAACAGATATTATTTCTATTCTTATTGTTGCCTTTATAATTTATTTACAATATATTTATTGAATAAGCTTAATTTATAATATTTTAGCTGTTGTGTGAGTTCTACATCCTTACAAAGAACTATGAATCAAATAGGGTTGAGGAGGTTACCAAAAGGTTAAAAAAAACAGTAGACTAGAATAGACCAAGTGGTTCTTAACTGCTATCACATTCTTTGTTCTGTTTTAATTAGTCAAGTCCTTCATTTTGGTAGCATGCCCAAATCCCTAGATATGGTATTATCCTCAAATTCCTTGTTTTTCCCATTAGGTTTGTCTTCTTGCATCAGTTGCCCATTTGTCACCTTCAATTCCCTTCTTGCTCAATCATGTGCATCTGGCTAAAGAATGTTATTACTTTACTGTCTGACAACTTCTGTTTATACAGCTGAAAAAAAATGCAGTTAAGAAACATACACTGTAGCAAAACGAATATAGAAAAGCTTATTAAAAAAAGTGAATGTTAGTGAAGGAATGATATAAAAAAAACTGCAATGCTTTAAACTAATACTCACTTTATATTATTGACGTATATACCATGTGTACGAGCTTCAATAACCAGGTAAAACAGCTTTATGAAAATATAGTCTATTTGAAGTTTATCCCCTTCCATATTCCTTCGGACAAATACTTTAAAGTCTTCATTCTGTACATGACATTGTTTCACAAACAGGTATGTACAATTTCCATTACTTTGAAAATAATATCCATCAAATGTTTGAAAGTGTGAGTTCCCCCAGGTGCTGCAGACGTTTTCATTATTGGTTGTAACTGGAAGAAAAGAAAAGTATTACTCAGAAAATAAGAATGAGGTATTGATAATAAGCAGGACGAACACAAAGACAAAAATAAATGTCTTTGAAATTGAATTTTTTTGGAATAAGCTGTAAAGTTATAGGTTTAGTTCATTGTAGTTACAAGTTTTTGTGCAAATGAAGCAAAAGTACGTAATACCGCAAGAAGCCAGTTGCCTAATAACATGATGAATACACTAGCCCACAATGTTTGAAAACAAATATTAAAAAATAAAAGTGCTCTGGTACATCTCTGCTTTGTCCACGCCATTCAGGCATCCTAGTTGTGACATGTAAATATGTGTGTTGGCATGCTAAGATGCAAGAGAATACACGCCATGCAAAAAAACAGCTAAATCGCTGGGTGGCGAATGCTCCACTGATAAAAACTACAGTACTGATACAACTTCAGTGAATGGAGCTGGCAGCACATACATGTACCCTGCATAGTGAAAAAGCCCTGACAGGCAGGCCAATCACATACAGTACAGTACAACGTAAACAGTTGCAACAGGGTTTTTATTTTGCTTACTTGCACAACCAATCTTTTTAATAATATTGTACAGGTGGTCTTTACTTTGCCGGTGGTCGGGCTCCTGGGGACCAGCATACCGACCGCCGGCATACCGACTGCCGGCATACCGACTGCCGGCATACCAACCGCCGGCATACCGACACTTCTTCTCCCTCTTGGGGTTCCACGACCCCCCTGGAAGGAGAATATATAGCGTGGCGAGCGCAGCGAGCCCGCCAGGGGCTCATTTGCGCTCGCCCAGCTGTCGGTATGCCGGCGGTCGGGATTCCAGCGCCGGTATGCTGGTCGCCGGGAGCCCGCCCGCCGGCATACCATACTACACCCTATTGTACAAGTGGTGTTCCCATATGCTATACAGCAAGATGGCATTGCCGCTAATCACTGCAGACATTGCCGCTACCAGCTTGCTCAACAGGATGCTAATATTTACACATACTGTATATCTTGGAACTCTGGTGGTCAAAAGACGCACGCTCAGCTTTCAATGAAAAGAGGTGCTGTTATGCTGACAACTTGTAGGGTCATGTAGCCCTGTCTCCTATACTGTTACTGCAGGCACAGAACAGCAACTCACAGACATCAAGAGCCAAATGTAATAGAGTGAGAGTTTCAGAAAGTGAGAGATTTGGTAAGGTTTTTTAGTTTTTCAGGTTTTTCACTGCAAAAACCAGGTTGATTTTGCTGTGTAAATGATTGCCACTTTAAAAAAAAAACTTCAAAACTTTGCCAAATCTCTCACTTTTTGAAACTCTCACTCTATTACATTTGCCCCTAAGTGTGCAACATCTTATTGGTGGCTACCCCAGGTTAGTGGTAAAGTGAATGCTCAACATTAAGACCAGGAGCATTGAAGAATATGATTTTGTAATTAATATTTTATCTATATTATTTTTAAATGTTACATTTGCATTACTCTGCATGTGAAACACTTGCCAATCCAGACACTAAGGGGTTAATGTAGTAAGAATCGTGTTTGACCATGTTTGCCTGAGAATGATCGGACACCAGATTTATTTTCGAAATCAAACACGGGTATTTACTAGAGATGAGCGCCTGAAATTTTTCGGGTTTTGTGTTTTGGTTTTGGGTTCGGTTCCGCGGCCGTGTTTTGGGTTCGACCGCGTTTTGGCAAAACCTCACCGAATTTTTTTTGTCGGATTCGGGTGTGTTTTGGATTCGGGTGTTTTTTTTAAAAAACACTAAAAAACAGCTTAAATCATAGAATTTGGGGGTCATTTTGATCCCATATTATTATTAACCTCAAAAACCATAATTTCCACTCATTTTCAGTCTATTCTGAATACCTCACACCTCACAATATTATTTTTAGTCCTAAAATTTGCACCAAGGTCGCTGGATGACTAAGCTAAGCGACACTAGTGGCCGACACAAACACCTGGCCCATCTAGGAGTGGCACTGCAGTGTCACGCAGGATGTCCCTTCCAAAAAACCCTCCCCAATCAGCACATGACGCAAAGAAAAAAAGAGGCGCAATGAGGTAGCTGACTGTGTGAGTAAGATTAGCGACCCTAGTGGCCGACACAAACACCGGGCCCATTTAGGAGTGGCACTGCAGTGTCACGCAGGATGTCCCTTCCAAAAAACCCTCCCCAAACAGCACATGACGCAAAGAAAAATAAAAGAAAAAAGAGGTGCAAGATGGAATTGTCCTTGGGCCCTCCCACCCACCCTTATGTTGTATAAACAAAACAGGACATGCACACTTTAACCAACCCATCATTTCAGTGACAGGGTCTGCCACACGACTGTGACTGATATGACGGGTTGGTTTGGACCCCCCCCAAAAAAGAAGCAATTAATCTCTCCTTGCACAAACTGGCTCTACAGAGGCAAGATGTCCACCTCATCATCACCCTCCGATATATCACCGTGTACATCCCCCTCCTCACAGATTATCAATTCGTCCCCACTGGAATCCACCATCTCAGCTCCCTGTGTACTTTGTGGAGGCAATTGCTGCTGGTCAATGTCTCCGCGGAGGAATTGATTATAATTCATTTTAATGAACATCATCTTCTCCACATTTTCTGGATGTAACCTCGTACGCCGATTGCTGACAAGGTGAGCGGCGGCACTAAACACTCTTTCGGAGTACACACTTGTGGGAGGGCAACTTAGGTAGAATAAAGCCAGTTTGTGCAATGGCCTCCAAATTGCCTCTTTTTCTTGCCAGTATAAGTATGGACTGTGTGACGTGCCTACTTGGATGCGGTCACTCATATAATCCTCCACCATTCTTTCAATGGTGAGAGAATCATATGCAGTGACAGTAGACGACATGTCCGTAATCGTTGTCAGGTCCTTCAGTCCGGACCAGATGTCAGCATCAGCAGTCGCTCCAGACTGCCCTGCATCACCGCCAGCGGGTGGGCTCGGAATTCTGAGCCTTTTCCTCGCACCCCCAGTTGCGGGAGAATGTGAAGGAGGAGATGTTGACAGGTCGCGTTCCGCTTGACTTGACAATTTTCTCACCAGCAGGTCTTTCAACCCCAGCAGACTTGTGTCTGCCGGAAAGAGAGATCCAAGGTAGGCTTTAAATCTAGGATCGAGCACGGTGGCCAAAATGTAGTGCTCTGATTTCAACAGATTGACCACCCGTGAATCCTTGTTAAGCGAATTAAGGGCTCCATCCACAAGTCCCACATGCCTAGCGGAATCGCTCCGTGTTAGCTCCTCCTTCAATGTCTCCAGCTTCTTCTGCAAAAGCCTGATGAGGGGAATGACCTGACTCAGGCTGGCAGTGTCTGAACTGACTTCACGTGTGGCAAGTTCAAAGGGCATCAGAACCTTGCACAACGTTGAAATCATTCTCCACTGCGCTTGAGACAGGTGCATTCCACCTCCTATATCGTGCTCAATTGTATAAGCTTGAATGGCCTTTTGCTGCTCCTCCAACCTCTGAAGCATATAGAGGGTTGAATTCCACCTCGTTACCACTTCTTGCTTCAGATGATGGCAGGGCAGGTTCAGTAGTTTTTGGTGGTGCTCCAGTCTTCTGTACGTGGTGCCTGTACGCCGAAAGTGTCCCGCAATTTTTCTGGCCACCGACAGCATCTCTTGCATGCCCCTGTCGTTTTTTAAATAATTCTGCCCCACCAAATTCAAGGTATGTGCAAAACATGGGACGTGCTGGAATTTGCCCATATTTAATGCACACACAATATTGCTGGCGTTGTCCGATGCCACAAATCCACAGGAGAGTCCAATTGGGGTAAGCCATTCCGCGATGATCTTCCTCAGTTGCCGTAAGAGGTTTTCAGCTGTGTGCGTATTTTGGAAACCGGTGATACAAAGCGTAGCCTGCCTAGGAAAGAGTTGGCGTTTGCGAGATGCTGCTACTGGTGCCGCCGCTGCTGTTCTTGCGGCGGGAGTCCATACATCTACCCAGTGGGCTGTCACAGTCATATAGTCCTGACCCTGCCCTGCTCCACTTGTCCACATGTCCGTGGTTAAGTGGACATTGGGTACAGTTGCATTTTTTAGGACACTGGTGACTCTTTTTCTGAGGTCTGTGTAAATTTTCGGTATCGCCTGCCTAGAGAAATGGAACCTAGATGGTATTTGGTACCGGGGACACAGTACCTCGAACAAGTCTCTAGTTGGCTCTGCAGTAATGATGGATACCGGAACCACGGTTCTCACCACCCAGGATGCCAAGGCCTCAGTTATCCGATTTGCAGTAGGATGACTGCTGTGATATTTCATCTTCCTCACAAAGGACTGTTGGACAGTCAATTGCTTGGTGGAAGTAGTAAAAGTGGTCTTACGACTTCCCCTCAGGGATGACCATCGACTCCCAGCAGCAACAACAGCAGCGCCAGCAGCAGTAGGCGTTACACGCAAGGATGCATCGGAGGAATCCCAGGCAGGAGAGGACTCGTCAGAATTGCCAGTGACATTGCCTGCAGGACTATTGGCATTCCTGGGGAAGGAGGAAATTGACACTGAGGGAGTTGGTGGGGTGGTTTGCGTGAGCTTGGTTACAAGAGGAAGGGATTTACTGGTCAGTGGACTGCTTCCGCTGTCACCCAAAGTTTTTGAACTTGTCACTGACTTATTATGAATGCGCTGCAGGTGACGTATAAGGGAGGATGTTCCGAGGTGGTTAACGTCCTTACCCCTACTTATTACAGCTTGACAAAGGGAACACACGGCTTGACACCTGTTGTCCGCATTTCTGTTGAAATAGTTCCACACCGAAGAGCTGATTTTTTTGGTATTTTCACCAGGCATGTCAACGGCCATATTCCTCCCACGGACAACAGGTGTCTCCCCGGGTGCCTGACTTAAACAAACCACCTCACCATCAGAATCCTCCTGGTCAATTTCCTCCCCAGCGCCAGCAACACCCATATCCTCCTCATCCTGGTGTACTTCAACACTGACATCTTCAATCTGACTATCAGGAACTGGACTGCGGGTGCTCCTTCCAGCACTTGCAGGGGGCGTGCAAATGGTGGAAGGCGCATGCTCTTCACGTCCAGTGTTGGGAAGGTCAGGCATCGCAACCGACACAATTGGACTCTCCTTGTGGATTTGGGATTTCGAAGAACGCACAGTTCTTTGCGGTGCTACTGCTTTTGCCAGCTTGAGTCTTTTCATTTTTCTAGCGAGAGGCTGAGTGCCTCCATCCTCATGTGAAGCTGAACCACTAGCCATGAACATAGGCCAGGGCCTCAGCCGTTCCTTGCCACTCCGTGTGGTAAATGGCATATTGGCAAGTTTACGCTTCTCCTCCGACAATTTTATTTTAGGTTTTGGAGTCCTTTTTTTACTGATATTTGGTGTTTTGGATTTGACATGCTCTGTACTATGACATTGGGCATCGGCCTTGGCAGACGACGTTGCTGGCATTTCATCGTCTCGGCCATGACTAGTGGCAGCAGCTTCAGCACGAGGTGGAAGTGGATCTTGATCTTTCCCTAATTTTGGAACCTCAACATTTTTGTTCTCCATATTTTAATAGGCACAACTAAAAGGCACCTCAGGTAAACAATGGAGATGGATGGATACTAGTATACAATTATGGACGGACTGCCGAGTGCCGACACAGAGGTAGCTACAGCCGTGAACTACCGTACTGTGTCTGCTGCTAATATAGACTGGTTGATAAAGAGATGTCGTAGTATGTATGTATGAAGAAGAAAGAAAAAAAAACCACGGTTAGGTGGTATACAATTATGGACGGACTGCCGAGTGCCGACACAGAGGTAGCCACAGCCGTGAACTACCGTACTGTACTGTGTCTGCTGCTAATATAGACTGGTTGATAAAGAGATGTCGTAGTATGTATGTATGAAGAAGAAAGAAAAAAAAAACACGGTTAGGTGGTATACAATTATGGACGGACTGCCGAGTGCCGACACAGAGGTAGCCACAGCCGTGAACTACCGTACTGTACTGTGTCTGCTGCTAATATAGACTGGTTGATAAAGAGATGTCGTAGTATGTATGTATAAAGAAGAAAGAAAAAAAAACCACGGTTAGGTGGTATACAATTATGGACGGACTGCCGAGTGCCGACACAGAGGTAGCCACAGCCGTGAACTACCGTACTGTACTGTGTCTGCTGCTAATATAGACTGGTTGATAAAGAGATGTCGTAGTATGTATGTATGAAGAAGAAAGAAAAAAAAACCACGGGTAGGTGGTATACAATTATGGACGGACTGCCGAGTGCCGACACAGAGGTAGCCACAGCCGTGAACTACCGTACTGTACTGTGTCTGCTGCTAATATAGACTGGTTGATAAAGAGATGTCGTAGTATGTATGTATAAAGAAGAAAAAAAAACCACGGTTAGGTGGTATACAATTATGGACGGACTGCCGAGTGCCGACACAGAGGTAGCCACAGCCGTGAACTACCGTACTGTACTGTGTCTGCTGCTAATATAGACTGGTTGATAAAGAGATGTCGTAGTATGTATGTATGAAGAAGAAAGAAAAAAAAACCACGGTTAGGTGGTATACAATTATGGACGGACTGCCGAGTGCCGACACAGAGGTAGCCACAGCCGTGAACTACCGTACTGTACTGTGTCTGCTGCTAATATAGACTGGTTGATAAAGAGATGTCGTAGTATGTATGTATAAAGAAGAAAGAAAAAAAAACCACGGTTAGGTGGTATACAATTATGGACGGACTGCCGAGTGCCGACACAGAGGTAGACACAGCCGTGAACTACCGTACTGTACTGTGTCTGCTGCTAATATAGACTGGTTGATAAAGAGATGTCGTAGTATGTATGTATAAAGAAGAAAGAAAAAAAAACCACGGGTAGGTGGTATACAATTATGGATGGACTGCCGAGTGCCGACACAGAGGTAGCTACAGCCGTGAACTACCGTACTGTGTCTGCTGCGACTGGATGATAAATAATGATATAAAAAATATATATATATCACTACTGCAGCCGGACAGGTATATATATTATATAATGACGGACCTGCTGGACACTGTCTGTCAGCAGAATGAGTTTTTTATAGAATA